>NC_141258.1:14355890-14518390 GCF_054856555.1 Leptonotus elevatus
CTATTTTAATTCAATTTTTTAATTAAAATAGAAGTGGTATGTAAATTGCTTTAACAAAAAAAGGTTCCTCATCAATGCAAATTCAGATGTAGTACTTAAAGGTTATATTGATTAATATTTGTGGTATAGAGGTAGTTGTTATTACACACAATCACGTAGTGCTCACACGTAGAAAGCTGAGGCATTCGCTGCGTGAAGTGACGTGTGATGACTAATGCGTACACTGTACAGTGGTCAGCTTCCTTACGGCCATAGAAGAAAACTAATTTAAGATACCGGTAAATGACACTCATTATATTTTGTTTAACTAGTTTGCGTTTTGGATCTCATGATGCTGTTGACAAACTTGAATTTTTTTTTATTTTATTCATTGTGCCTGTGAAAACAGCTATAGTGAGCTACATGTATGCTTTGTGTCATGTCTTAATTTAAAGACTTTTTACTCACCCAGTTATAGAGATTTTTTTTTCACTCAAATGACTCGTTTTGAAGCAGTGATTCCCGTATGTGCAATAATGCATGGATGCAGGTCTGAGTTTTAGTTCTATCATTCAGCCAGTATTAAATTGTTAATCTTAAAATGACTGAGCGCTTCAGAGTGGTTTACATCCAAGAATCAATTATTTCTCCACCCCTTCCCTACATATAGAAATTATAAGAATGTCATTAGTTTGACTGAATTTTGGATAAAGTATTCCGCTTTGTTTTTATCATCTGCTTGTTTGGCAGGTAATGCTGAGGGTGAAGGAATCTGAGATCCAATACTTAAAACAGGAAATCAACTCCTTGAAAGATGAACTCCAAGCTGCACAACGAGTATATCTTTATTGCTACCTTCATTTTAGAAACCTTGTTCCTTAAAAATCTTTGTTAGAGTCACTCGTTGCTTGAGCTGCCCAACGTTGTCGTTTTAGGACAAAAAGTATGCGACAGATAAGTACAAAGACATCTACACAGAGCTGAGCATCGTCAAGGCCAAAGCCGAGCGGGACCTGGGCCGGCTCAGAGACCAGCTGCAACTGGCTCACGAGGCACTTGGTGAACCATCGCTGGAGGAAGTGGACCGTGGAGGAGGATATGGTAGATAGAATCATATCGGCTATTTCGGATATTTAGTTATGGGGCCTTTTGCTGCGACATACTTTAAAAGAGGTTTTATTTATAGCACCTCTTAATAGCTAGAGCACTCTAGTGTTTTCCAACCAGAAAATATAAAGCATGTAGCAATGTCTGTTATGGTTTTAGGGGTTCTTAAAAAAATGAATTCACATTATGAGCTAATTGGTGCAGATGATGCCGTACAGTAGGTGTAATGGGCAAAGGTAAAACTGCAAACTGTATTTTTACTTTATTGCAAGTCATTATGTCTTAAATCATTCAATGTTTTGGCCAAAATAGACATTTCTAATGACCATAGTTAAGGATTGTCTACACCCAAGTTCCTAATACATACAGGTCCTGTTTTCATTTAATTTATTACTGTCATTTTCCCTCCCAGACATAATGAAGTCCAAAAGTAACCCTGACATTCTAAAGATGGCGGCTGCTGCGGCCAAACGTTCAGAACGCACCATGAGATCAAAGGTGGGTTTCCTGTTAATGCTGAAGTCACTTCCACATCCTGTAATTGTGTTGATTCAGGATTTCTTCTGAAAGAGCCTCACCCACCCATTGTGTCTACAGTAGTCAATTGCACAAAAGGAATTGACAGTGGGTGATTCCAGCAGTGTCCTACTGCCACCTACTGGCCAGAGTGGCCGCTTACAATTTGCGGCAGCATTACCAGCTGACCTGTTTTGTTTACTCCTCTTGTGACTATCGAAAATGCGTGGTGCCCTGCTTTCTTCAAAGCAGGGTAACGCACACTTACCGGTCTGTTTTCCCCCCTCTGTCCCCAGTCTGTGAGTCGTGACATGCCCTGGGACAGTTAGTGTTGCTGAGGACGTGTAGGCCTCCCTCCCCTCTCCTTTAGGTACGACGTGCATTTTGAGTAAATCCTCTCGTCGTCCACCTTCAAAGCACCAGACAAATCTGAGTCACCCCTGCACATTCCACTGCACAAATAATCACTGCACAGATGCATGGTGGTGAAGGACACTTGTGGAGCACTGAATGTGTGTCTGTCTGTCTTGTCTGTCGACGATGATGATAAACCTTTGTGGAATGACACCTTAGCAGATGTGCATTTTGTGAATGACTTGCTTTGTAGTGCTACTGTGGACCCCAAACTAACTCAACGAGCGTATTATTTGGTTTTGTTCTCCACGTTGGTACCAAACAGGCAGGTTTACAAGCGTTTTGACTTACTGGCTTGAGTAGGTTGTAATAATGGCCTAAACCCCAAAAAGACAAGTTGGCTTTCCTTGTATAGTGCTTAGTGCCAGGTCTGTGAAGAATGATTACGAGTTTGATGTGCTTTTACTGTGAGTCTGGTTTAAGTAGCTTTAAAGGCATGGATTTCTCCAAAGATTTTGGACAACCTCCAACTTAATACAGGCTCAACTGTACATTGGAGGGGATTAACCTGGCAAAGACATTTGCAGTAATACACATCTCTCTAGTCTCAATAATTGATATATTTTATATTAACATCTGCTGCCCTTTCAATCCCAACAGAGTCTAAAGGAAGGACTGACACCTGAGCAAAGACTCCACCTGTTTGAAAATAAGGACACTAAGGAGTTTTGAATGTGACACGTCACCTCCTCCGACCTTGCTGCATGCTTAAAAGTCCACTATTTTAGCTCTGTAATGGCTTATTTGGTAACACTACACACTGGTCACTAAACAAACATTTATTATTAAAGGACACATGGTATGAAGTTCGGATTTCATGTTTAGAATTTGCATTCCGTGCACTTCAGTTAACTGTGACAATTTTTGTATTGTTTTTTTTTTCTCTCATTGTCTTACTGTAAATATTGTTTTAATTGAGCATTTGTCACGCATACACTAATACTATGACTGTGTAAGCTACTGTTTTAACTCCTAGACTGTTGCGAGCCAAGAATGTGACGTCTAAACGGCCCAGCATTTTCTGCGACTAATACATGCATTAGGAAAGGTTCTGGCGTTCAGATGTGCATGTGAAACGCTGGGTCTCTGTCAGCATTCCAGCACAGATGGAAGTGGGAAGAAAAAGTACAGATTTGCATTATCAGTTACTATGTTGCTCCATCGCTTGACTTCAAAGTAAACATCATAGATGTTCTCTGCCATCCTTGGTTTGATCCCCATGGAAAAACTGCAGCTGAATGCACAAAGAATGAGGTTCTCTGACTATAATTTATATATATTACATTTTATATAGGTTTTTTTTTCTCACTGCAGTCATTGTTACAGTCGTTTAGAAGTTTGTTGTGTTTTTAGTTTTGTTCAGTGACAGTCTGTATTTATTTAAATGGTTGGGATTTTTCTTTCACATTCCCCTTCCTCTGTACTCTCATTTTGTAAATATAAACCGAATACACATATTCACCAACTGATTACAGGTTATTAGCAATAAATATTTTTGCACCCTCTGACTGTGTTGTTGTTTACTCCAAGATTTACTTTTCCAATCAGCAGTTGACCAGGTTATATTGTATGTATATGCAGTTGACACTCGCCTTGGTTTGGCACTCGGCAGTGCTTGAATTTTTACAAACTTATTGAATGAGTGTAAAACTTTTAAATATCGTACTTTTTGTACACCGCTAATCGTCTTACTACCGCATCTAATAAATTTTCCTGACCACTTCTGTTGTATCTTTTTGTCAACCCTTGTAATAAAGACACAGTCTGTTAACAAATAAGAATTGTACGAAATAAATAAAGGGCACTATTGAGTTTAGTAACTAATACAATATCTGAATGGGCTACACGTTATTTCAATATTCTTCCTGCATTCATGGTTTCTGCAGAAACGTGCAGTTAAACATATTTTATTGTGGAGGGGTGCGTCAGGAAATTAAAAATGTATGAGATAACTTGACGTTGCGGTCATCAGCGTTCCGTAAGTCTAAGGTTTTTAATTTGGGGCATTTATAATTTTGTTCAAATAGTTGGGATCTTGAAGGAGATGCAGGGTGGAAGTGTCTTTCAGCTGGACGTTTAAAACGCGACGACCCCTCCCGCCTGGGTAAGTTTGAGCTTCCTCGGTTCAGCGTATCCGTCTTTGTTTCAACCAGTCGGGCCTTGCCCTGATACGTTCACTACTCTGAAAACACGTTGCCAAACTCAATGAAAATAAACTCGCAACTTCATAAATAACGCGTTTCGTTGGGTTTGTATACATCCTAGAAGTAACTTTAACAAGCTCATACATATTTACATCCACTTTTTGATTCGGGATGAGTATTTTAGCAATAACTCTGGTCGAATGAGCCTAACATTTAACATCGTTTGCCGTCCTTCCTTTAACTAAGTTACTAAGCACAGAGACTTAACGTTAAACTATTAAGCAATACAAATTGTAATTTTAGAAGAATAGTATAACTCTGGTGTAGGCACACCTCGCCGAATTTATTATTGGACAATGCAAATCGCTCCATTTTCCGAAACACTCGTGTATACTTCACGATTTTCTGACATAATTTCAAACAAATTAAAACTGACAATTAGTTGTCGTGATTCAGCGCAGGCCTAGCAAGCTAACGTTAGCGTTGGCTAAGCTGTAGCCATCGAGTTGGCATACCTGACCTGTTAACGTTGTTGGTAAGTTGACTGTCGTTTCCAAGAAAACAATCCTTTGAACTTGAGTAGTTCCCTGTAAACATTCGGTGACGTTTATGACAAAAACATTTAAAACGTGTACTTGAGGCGATATCGTGTATTTTAAAATGTGAACGTTATCCTCTTACGCGTCAGTTATTATGTCAGCTGAACGTTTATGACTAATTTCTTGCTTTATCTTGTATATACGCGTTTGATGTATGGAAACATACTACGTAATTTAGGTTAAGAGTAAAAACGTTATATTCTAAGTGGAGACTCAAAAGAGTAGCTGTAGTATGTGTCAAGGTTACTCCCAAGTTGTGCTTCAGTGACTGGACTTCAAAAAATGTTTAAAATAAATAAAGAAAAAACACAACAAAACAAAAAAATAATTGAAATTCTATCAAAGGTTAATTAATTACACAATCTTTGTGTGTTTTACAGTTGCTATGGAGCAACCACCAGGGAGCTTGGATGATCTTCAACCTCAGGACCTATCCACCTCGAGTAACCCAAGGGTGGTTGACCTGACCAGGAAAGGTAGCCTGAATGTCATGTCCTGCGATGTCCAGCATCTAGTTCACAGCCCGGACTGGCACCCAAACTCTGGATTACCCTCTTCAGAGACAGCCTCCTCTAATGCCTCACACCAACCAGCGGATCAAATTCAACCAGACAATGCCTTGTCCCACACCACAGTGACCCTATCCTATGTGAGCAGGTCTCACATTTATGCAGCATCTCAGCCTCTAACTGCTTTGCCGCCTGACAGCAAGTTCTCCCTTCTCCCCTCTTGTGAGGCTGACAAAGGGCTTGGGGAGACCACCTATACCCTGAACCAGCTTTACTTGGAACATATTGACACACCAGTGGACCTCGCCACCAAGGCTTTCTCAAAGGCTCCAGAGGTTGATGGAGTTTGTCTACCACAGGAGTTTTGTAAATTAAATAGAGCAGTAAGTCCGAGCTTGACCCTCAAAGGGGAACACAGCATTCCCAGCAGAGAGGAAACTAGTGAAAGGTTGGACAATGGCCAAGATGACAGCTGGTCAAGTTTAGGTGTGGTTTCTGAAATGTCACCAGCGACTGACACGAATGATGAGAGGAAGGTAAGCTCTGAGATGTTGCTACAAGTTTCTAAAATAGAGGAGCCGGCGGTCCTTCAGAACAAAATGGCTGCAATAGAGCTGTGTACACTGACCATGGACTATAAAAGACCTCTAGAAGACCCAGTTTCTCCCTCTGCTACCTCACTGGGTGATGTCGAGGATGTGTTCATGCTGCCACAGGCCTCCAGCTCACCAAGCGGCGACAACTCTTTTCAAGCATTTGAGGTTGCTTGGGATGACTCAATCACAGAAACGGACATTCAGCTCAGGTCTGGCATTGGGGATACTGCCACAAATTTCGATTCAAGTGATGAAAACACAAGGAGACCAGAGCTGAAGCCTTTGATTGGCTTAACAGAGAATGTTTGTTTGTCTGGAATTTCAGAGGACAAACCCAAAATTCTCACCCCTCACATGAACGGCAATGTCAGTGCACTCCAAAGAACTGTAAAGGAAAGGAAGCTGCCTTTGCGTTCAAATAGAGGGGTTCGCTTAGAATCACTTGTTATGAATTTAAAATCAAGCACTTATAAAGTATCAGGATTCATTAACACTAATGTGGATGCTTCCAAAATGAGAGCTCGGGCTTCTTCTGCAACAAATCCAAAGAGGAATGACATCTCGTTTAATGGAAAAAGGAGAAGCAGAGAGCAAATGAAACAAAAAGTAGTAAATGAGCTTAAAAATGGTAAAGCCAATAGCATTAAAACTCATCAATGCAAAAATACTACCTCTGATTGTGTTAATAATTCTAAAAAATCATCCAGAAAAAGCGTTAAGTTTACAAAGATTGTGCCAGAGGACGTACCATACCCTGGACATTCACCACAGATTAGCCCTGTGAGGTCAAAGAGGAGACATCAATTAACATCAAGTCCTCTGTTTAAAAACTCAAAAAAAGAGCCTGAGCTTCCTGTACACTCTGAGCCCTTGTTAGAAAAACAACAAGCAAGATATCCCCCACCAGCACCTAAAGAAACTCCAAAGAAAAGCCCACGTTCAGCTAAAGCTAAAGGTACGCAAAAATCGTCAGCTGCAAAGACAAAGGTTGCTCGCACTCCCAAGAGGCGGCGGAAGAAGCAAGATACAAGACCATTTTCTTCCATCTTTGCTCCCAAGGAGCCTGAGATCAAATTGAAGTATGTCCACTACAGGCAGGAAAAAAAGGACTTGAGGATCAATAATTTCTCCCCCTTCATCCGCATGCAGCGCCAGCAGTCATCGACATCACTATGCACTGTAGTCAACCACCCAGAAGATGTCAGGACGCAGCCTGAAAAGGGCCAAGGAGAGCTACAGGATTACCACAGTAGCTTTATTTCTGGAACTGTACCCAGCAGTTCCTGTCTCCAGCTGGGTCAGGTGTCCACTCAGGGTCAGCATCAGGGCTCTCTCATCTGTTGCCTGTGCGGGCTCTCTGCCAATGCCATGAACTTGGGGGATCTCCACGGTCCCTACTACCCTGAAGGGTACCGGATATTGACCACCAAAACGTCAACACGTACGTCCGTTCTCCAAGGTGACAAGGGTGACTTCAGTGATTCAGATTCTTCGTTCTGTAGCGTCGGGGCCAGGGGGAGGAAACGGACTACTCTACTCTCGACCAGTAGCCACAGGTCAGTGAATCTGTGGAAGAAGGGCCCTCCGCCAAGCCGCCAGAGGACTGCTGACAACACCGGCAGCCCTGCAGCAAAATGTGCTCGTTCGGAAATGTGGCCAACAGATGTGGAGGACTGGTACAGCCCCCCGGTGCTGTCCATGGAGCCCTGTGAGTACTGGCTCCACGAAGACTGCGGCATCTGGTCTACCGGCGTGTTCTTGGTGAAGGGCAGAGTCTATGGCCTGGAGGAATCTGTCAAAGTGGCCCAGGAGACGGTAAAGCAGCAATTTAAGGCTGTAATGTCCAATATACATAAAGTGTCTTTGTTAACGGCTGTGTAATAGTTTTCTGATGTTAGGCTTGTTTGTAAGCATTTAGTTTGATGTGCAGGGTGACTGAGGAGTACACTTACAAAGTCTTAAATTAACCATATATTTCAGACTAAGTTGCTCCAGTCCGGAGTACAAGTCGCACCAGTCAAAAAAAATGTATCCTGAAGAACAACTAAATATAAATATTGTTTGTTTTAGAAATCATATTAAACTGTTGCTGGACCATAGTTTATGTTATACAGTTACATTACATGAGGGTTGGGGGTCAATTACTTTACAATTTGCAGCTACAGCGGTTCCCCACAAATAATGGTGGCTCTCTACAAGTATTGACCATTTGCATCGACGTCACGTGATCACGTGAGTGCCTTATGACGGACGGCGGAAGGAAATGATTGTTGAATGGAAGTGGACATGACCCGCAAAAAATGATCGCTGCAAATCAGTGAATACTTTATGGGCTGCCAGTCCTTTATGTTGATTGCTGCTGTCAATCAACGCCTTTTGTCTTCATTAGTAGGTATGTGATCAAAAGCAACATTTGGTTTACTCCTTTGTCTGTACAGCCGACTGCACAGCAAGATATGACCATTTTATAAGATAAGCGATTAGATAAAGGACTTTACGCTGAGGTTTGTGTGGTGATGTTCTCCTGTGGGAAGATAGAAGAGATTCATAAACTGTTCATTTTTCAACCCAGCACAGCATTAAGCTTGTATGGTCTTCACCTTGTGTGTTGGTGCTTTCCACCAAGATGTACAGTCAATTGGTTTTGATGCTAAACAGTTGATCTGGGTTGCATTTGCACTGTTGGTTGTTTAGGCTTACGTCATACCACTGCAGATGTTCTCTTTTTTTGGCCAATAAAGTGACTGAGTTATGGATTTTATAGTGCATAAGTGTGTTACACCAAAGTAACGTTTGGATTGTTTTTAGCTCATTGACTTAGAAATGAAACCCCACTAAACCACTTTTAACAAGTATCCATCTTTTATGATAAATGATGTCAGCATGTATCAGTATAGAATACGAGTATGTTTCAAAAACCCTGAGATGCGCTGAAGTCACTTGTATCTTTTTGCAGATGTGCTCGGCCTGCTCTGCGCCAGGTGCAACACTAGGCTGCGTCTTCAAAGGTTGTCCCGGCAATTACCACTACAGGTGTGCTCTGGAGGCAGGTAAGGTTACACTACACCATATATTATTATTATTAGAAATCGGAGCTGAGGGACTCAAGTCATATGACTTGTCTCAAGTCACAAATCAGCATAATGTCCTAGCGTAAAAAAATAGGGAACTTGTGAAAACAGCTACCTCAATATAATTTGCTATTGCTTAGTTATATATCCAATTCTCTTTGACAAACAGAAAATAAACATGTACATTTTGCAAGAAAAATCTGTTTTCTCTTATCTGTCATTGCGACTTGCACTCAACTTGACTTGAGTCACTTGTGACTTGGCATAAATTAAAATACTTGAGGTTTGTCTTGGATTTGGGAGGTTAAGTTTAAGAATTGACTGGAGAATGGTTGTCTTGACAGACTTGATTGTTCATTTTCTACATTTGGCTTCAATTATATGTGTATATTTTTTACTTTATACGTTTTCTGTCAACAGTCCTTTTTTGTTGTTGACACAGCTCATCCAGTGGGGTGCACCGATAGCTCGTCAGATGCTGATGTCACAGCAAAATTTAACTTTAAGCTAAACATGTACATAGCTCATATTGGGACAGAATGTTTGCTTACGCCCACTTCATGTTCCGTGGGTGCTTTTGTTTGCTGTTGGCACTCTCCACGTGTGGGCTGACTTACCTTCTCTTCTTATTTTTGCAGACTGTGTTCTAATTGAAGAAAACTTCTCCATGAAGTGTAAAAAGCACAAGGTGAGTGCAAAACACCTTTTAATGTACTGACGGGTACTTGTCTGCTCAGTAGATACCGGTGCTCTCGGCATTCATGTCAAACTTTCCATTCTATCCTAGAATAAGACATTCAAAACCCCAGTGGGGCTGTACAGTGATCCCAGGAGAAAAAGACCCTCTTGGTGAGTAAAATTCATGTGTATGTGGCGAAACCAGGTGGAGAAATCAATTTAGATAGCGATCAAATGGCCGGTTTCATCTTTACACAAATTTAAGAGTTCCTCAGTGTCTTAATATTTCTCCAGTATGCTTTGCTTTCATCAAAATATCCATGTTCAAATATGAGCTTTTCGTGATATTAAAAAATGAGACCAAGATAAATAATTTTCAAAACGTTCTCCACCATTAATGTAACTTATAACCTGTGCAACTTAATTACCCCAGCATGCACGTCATAAGTGGTATGCAGGGCAATGTTATTTTAGTTAACGAAATAATTACAACTAAAATAGAAAATCATTAACAAATAAAAATACAAATGAAAATGCTTAAAAAAACTAAACGAAAACTAACAAAATACATTTACACTATAATTAGAGCGAAAATATCCTTCATTTTAGTCTTTGGTAATTCATGTAATACATGATCATTTGAGGTTGATTTTAATGTGACTAAGTATATTTATTTCAATATTAACCGGAATAAGGACGTTTGAAAGTGTGTCACTCTGAAGTGATGTCATCTAGCAGCAGCCAATAGAAAAGTACATTCAGATGACGTCGTTCGTAGCCGACAATTTTGCGTGCTTGACTTTTGGCTCCAATTGCTTGGCTCGCCTGCTTTTTCATTTAACACAGCCAAAATGCGACACTGGGTAAGAAATGCGTTACTTTTTTCATTTTACCACGGTGTGTATTGCACATGAGTAATACACTTAAAAAAACAAAAACTAATTAAAACGAATACTGATACTAAAACTAAACCAAAACTAAGCATTTTTTTAAATTATTAAAATAAAATAAAATTAAAACTAACAGAATCACTAACAAAATTAAAAAATAATTAAAAAAAATTACAAAACTATAATAACCCTGTTGTAGGGGCATTCATTTTGTAAATTAGGATGTCTTTCTGAAATTGTAATGGCTCAAAAATTGGCAGATTTGGATGTTTACTTTCAAACTTTATGGGGGAGATCTATTTCTATACAGTAAGAAAAAAAATCAATCTCCAAGCATTATTTGGATACTGTATTGATCACACAACGATAATTATTGTGAACAAAATGAAATATGTAGTCTTGCTCTTGATGAGATGGCAGATGGCTGGCACAGGCCGTCCTCGTTGAGGGCGTGAATTTTTTTAATTTATTTTTTATGACAGTTTGGGCAGAAACAGGAACATGAGTGGTCCTGCTGGAAGGTTATAGCGTTGAATTCAAACTACTGCATTGTTACGTGTCTTGTAGTGTCTACTCCACACTGTTGACACTGCTGTGTGAAAGCGCAAACATTCTGGCCGCAGCTATACATTACAGTATGTGCCAACGTGGAGGAACCGGCACCACTTGAGCACCTTCTGTGAGGTGCAGATACCACCTCATACTACCACTAGTCACACTGCAATGCAACAATAGCCAAGATGTTATTTTTAATAGAAAGATAGTCCAAAACATTTAATATATTGAAAGACAAAAATATTGTACTGAAAGTGTACCGAATCTGTCTTTACAGTTTTACCCCCCAACATTTTTTTTCCCCAAACCAACAGACCTAACTTAAAAGCTTATTATAGGCACCATTCTCCTGTCACGTGTGTGACATTATCACAATAATACTGTTGTTCATCCGGTCTTCAAACTCAGGCCATAATTGAAATCTCATAAATTGTAGTATTTGTCAACATAGCAGTTAAACTTTTCCACTTCCCTTATCAGAGATGTTGAGGCGTCGCGTGTGACGTGATGTCATGTGTGTTTGTGAGTCACACACGTGACTATCCTATAATTTATAAGGTCTCAATTATTACCTAAGCTTGAAGCCCGGAAGAAAAACAGTATATATTCTGTGAGAATGTCACACACGCTGACAGGAGTATGGCGCATATAGATCAATAATCTTGCCCAAAAATGTAGATTATAAAATGAACCAGCAGCCGTTGTTTTCTGGATGCCTAAAATGCAGGATGGGAGAGGATTGAGGCATTTAATAATCTCTTTCTAAAAATCTGTCAATAAAAAAATGAGGCCGATACTTCCTGATTTCTTCTTCCAAATGTACACAACAGAAGTACAGTGGTTCTTTTCTGATTCGGTTGTAGTGGCGAACACTGTGCTTAAATCTTTAAGCGGCTCCTCTCCGCCCATCACTGACACAGAGTGACATGATTAAATAGTGTTTTAAGTCATTAAACAGTTTGCATCATGATTAAATGCTTCAACTCAATTTGTTGTGCATGGCCACCGGGAGGCAGTATAATACTGTCAAGAAGACTCTTTGAGGTGAAAGGCGTTGACCGTAAACTCCATCACAGTGGCTCAGTTTCCCCATGCCTTTTTATGAACTATTTTTGCCTGCCAAGCATGAAGACCACCTGTTATGTGTAAGTTTTCGAAATGTTTTGTTACCAGTACACCTTCAATGCTTTTGCTTCACAGCAGCACTCTCAACCTCCCTTTTTTTCTATAAGCTTCAATATTATTCAGCTTTTCATAGAAGATTAAGAATATATGCATGTTAGTTGTTTTAAATAAACATATACTGCCAACACCACAGCATAAGATAATCTTTCAGAGACATCCAATAATTGTAGGCTTTGATCAGAAGTATGTTCTGCTCAATTATCACTATTTGGCTCAACTATTTTGTCATTGTGTCTCTTTTCTTTTCTGCAGACATTCACCTGCCAACTGGTGCGGGGGCTGACTGGCCCTCTGGACTTTGTGGACTGGCACTCTTGTTGTGGACATCTAGCACCCTTAAACCTTAACTCGTATTTTCTGGTTAGACTTATAAATTGCCAGTTTGTAGAAAATATTTATATGGATTTTTTTTTTTTTCAAACTACAATCAAGATATTTAATTTAAAGAAATAATTGATTATATTTGGTTTTATTTATTCCAGAAGCATATCATTTTGCTTCTCTTGTCAAAGAGTGCTTTTAAATTATTGGCAAAGCCAGTTCATGATTGAACAAAGTAGCTGCAGCAGAGGAAATGGTGAACAGTGGAGCCACAGAAGGTACCTTTTCTGCTAAGAAATATATGCATTTGATTTTTTTCTTTAAGCAACAGAATATGATTTCCAGCTCACGTTTGTAGAGGCAAGTAAGTAATCACGGTGTGCTTGAATGTATCCTCATGTTTGTCTATGTGTTGGCGGGGGGTTAACAGGGAGCACTTTACAGTGGCTGCAGTATTAGTTGACCACACCCCCTCCTCATCTTCTTCACGTTAGACGGGAAGAAGCAGTTCTTAGGCTGGATTTACACTGCATGGTATATGCGACACAAGTACAGTGAAATCATACAGTATGAAAAATGATCCAAGTATGCTACTTTCCCACACGTGTCCAAAAGGCAGGAAGACGCCAGCTAAATAGTATATAGCATTTAATATTTGTATTATTTATGAAATATAGTCTACTTCTGTGTTGTCGCTGTCTAGTGCTGAAGTGTCCAGTGGAGTTAGAATTTGGTCGTCTGTGCATGCAGGTTGTTCAATGTGTTCCGTCATATTAGTTATTTGTCACTAAGTTGAAATGTACATGAAATAGACAGTCAACAAATGCAAATACTGTAACCATTAAATCGGAAACAGGCACTTAATTGGACCTGCAGTGTAATTCCAGCCTTAGCAAAATAATGTGTTTTGATATACGTTTTGTTGTTTTCCCTCATCTAGCTAAAAGCACCTTGGGAGCGGCAAACCTTCTTGTATTGTGTTGTCATGGATTGTGACTCAGCAGAACATTAAATGCCCTGTTTTACAAGTTCAGCCACACTCCACAAACAGCAAAAATAAAATCAGTTAACATTGATTACAATTTCAAAAGGCCGCTCTTATCCACTATAGTTTGTCATTGATTTACAAGATGCAGTGTGGTACCTCATAAGCCTTATCTGTCGTAAGAGGGGCGCACACGCTGTTTGCAGTGCAGAGACAAATCGGATCTGCTCGGGGCAGCATTGTGCTGTGAGAGACTATGTTTGAACAGTTCACCGAAAGAGACAACTGGCCATAAAAAGACATGAACGTTCATTCGTGCCATGTCTCACTTGGGTTTGCATACTTTTAACTTTTTTCCAAGGGTCACACAACTGCGCAAAATGCATTTTTCATTTGTTTGTGTTGTACAATACAACTTTTTAATGATGTGTGATTATTATGAAATATTTTTAATTTGTTGTGTGTTATCTCAGGGATAAATTGACTTGTTTTTGTTGGGTTAATGGACAGGAATTATAAAAGCCTTTTGTTTCTGGTCCGGACATTCCAGCACCACCTATTATCTCGTTGTTTGGGTTGAACAAGTGACTGCGAGTCGTGCCACGTTTATTTTATTTTTCATTGTCACATTTATTTTATTTTTATTTTTATTTTTTACATCCCTGCTCTCCTCTTGTAGCATTGGAGACATTTGAGTGTCCAAATAAAAATATTTTGTTTGAAAATCAAACACATCTGTGCTTTGTTTTTATTTTTATATATATGATAGCTGGATGGATGGATGGATAGATAGATTTTATATATATATATATATATATATATATATATATATATATATATATATATATATAAATTAATAGTGCGATTAATCTGCATTAATTCACGATTAATGTGATATTTTTTGTGATTAATCAGTTAACGCTTTAACTTTGACAGCACTAATATATATATATATTAGTGCTGTATATATATGCTATATATATTAATCACGATTAATCGCTTAATAAAATACCTTTTCATCAACATTTTTTCCCTGACAAATTTGAAGAGCACCAGTTATATATATATATAATATATGTTTATATATAATATATATATAATATATATATATATATAATATTTATATTATATGTTTATATATATATATATATATAATATATATAAAACGCAAAGTTTTATGCACGCTTTGCATTTATAAGGTAATTCACAGTGTTGTTGTACGTGACCGGTTCACCAGATCTTCTTTCTTCAATGTATAGTGGTCCCGGCAATCAGTCCAATTTTTGTAACGTACCGCTGGCGTTCCTTTGCCTGCAAGCTTTCCCGGTACAACGTGGACTTTTGTGTGCTTATTTCCATCAATTTAGCCCTTTTATAAGCGTCGTTTTATGCTACTGACTATCAATATTATATATGTGTAATGTGACTGCCCAATGGCAGCGATATACTGTATATCGTGACACATTTATTGTCTAGGGCGCATTCATCTTTACCAATTGACTCTTGTTAAAAGTTTCACATGCAGTAATAGTTCCTTTTTAAATCGATAGAAAGGACCAAATTGGGGTGCAGCGCTCCTATGTTGCCATGGCAACTTGACGTCTCATTGTATTGCAATTTTGAAGTTAAGTTGGCTAACGTTGGTTGCTACCTTATGCTCATGCTGATTTGTTTTGTTGTTTGGCAAAGATACCAGTAACCATTGCTGAGTATATCCATAGCTAGAGAATTGCTCTTGAACTATTTGTAAAATGTAAGTCAGGCAGGACAAAATAACTAAATTGGATTTATAGTGTTTTTGAATATTCCATATAAAATCAATTAGAATGAAGCTAAAAAATTGAAACAAAATAGATGACTTCAACGAGAATTCTCAATTTTATTGACTAAATCTGATTTAACAGGAAGACAGTTGTATTGCAGAGACAGAACAAAGTTGGAGACAGTGCTTGTGGCCATCTACTCACAAAAAGTCACAAAAATGATAACGTTGGGAAATATGCCACTGGACACAGACACCGAAGCTCAGCTACCACGCGTGAATGAAAATGGTGAGATGATGAAAACAGGAGGATGGCCAGAGGCAAACTGTTTGGATCTTTTATTTCCAGTTTGAATCAAGTGTCCTCCCACCTCGAACCTTTAAATGCTTCAGGCAAGTTGAAAAATAAAATAAACACAATCATTGTTTATTTTTCTTCCAATAATAATTTTAATGTTGGATTAAGATTTCCATTCAAGTAGCTATTGTTTACACTATTGATTCCCAACCAGTTATCCAATATCACTTAATTAGTCAGAATTATTCATGTATTTTCTACAACAACAAAAAATAGATCTCCGCTATCTATGCCAGTGACATAAAGTGACAGGCAGAACAATTAAATGTGCTTCCGCTAGATGATGGCACAAGGTACATCACCCAAGTATGCACTTTTTGTGGTGACAGTCTAAAGCTTTACGTGAAAAAATCTCAATCAAAACACATTCATATCTTGGATTTTATGGAAGTGTTTTCCTCTCCTTGGAAATCAAGCGTCACCAAAATGTATTTGGGCATCTCTACTTATGCCCACTTCAACATCTGAAACTATCAGAACTGTTCTGACAGAACAGAACGATTTGCCCAATATTTTTATGGACGTTAAGCCTTTTGCTCTTCATAGACGCTCAGTATAGCGAAAAACTAACGTCAGAAATCCGAAATTAATGTGTACATCTTGTGCTTATGCTTACTTCAATCTCTAAATTATTAGAAAGACCGGCCCAATATGTTGCTTGTTATGGACGTTAAGCATTTTCCTTATTTTGTTAAGAGGTGGATAACATTTTGCTGGTCCGTCATTTGTCAGCACCCTTCCGGCATCGTTAGTCTGGCTTTTTTTTCAAGCCTAACTGAACTGTTATCGTCAGGCCGTCATTCTATTTTACTTTGTCACCACCATTTTAGGACCGACCTAAAAAAGGTGGGCATTCCATCATTACTTCCGTCATTTGTCAACAAAATGGGCGTCCGGGCAGTGGCGGACTGAAGGGTCCGTCGGTACTTGACCCGGTTAGTGACGATTACACTGGTGGACTGAAATCCACTTATGTGAGTGTTTAGTTCGTCATTTTTTGTCAAGTTGATCGTCATTCATCAGAAAAACTGGCAACCGACAGTGAAGGACTGACAGTCCGTCAGTACTGATTAAATATCCACCTCTGTTAACAAGTCTCTATGGAGAGTAAATAAAATGCAAAATACTGGGGGTGGCTGTTGTAATATTTGCAGCTGTTAACGATAGATTGCCGTTTTCTGACATTAAATGATGTAAAGCTTTTTGTATGGAGAGGGAGAAACTTAGTCTATAAAATCCCCCAAAAAGATGCAATTGCTTTAATTCTGTCAGAGGTTGAAGTGGGCATGAATTGCGATGTTAAACTTTTGAAGGGGATTAAACCATTTATTTTATTTATTTTGACAATATTTTCTATGCAGCCCTACTGGTCTTAATACATTTGTATCCATCTCAGGGGGTGGCTATTTTGCTACTTGTTGTCGACTGAAGATGACATCAATGTTGCTTAGGTCTCAAGTAACCAATCACAGGTCAGCTTCAGAAAACAGGTTAGCTGTGATTGGTCGTTGTCTGAACCCTGAGCAACTGTGATGTCATTTTCAGTAGACAGCAAGTGGCAAAATGGCCGCCCCCTGAGATGGACAAAAACGGCTGGATTTTGCTGCATAACTCATATTCGACAAATGTAATATTAATCAGAATGACATGTTTAGACTAGTGAGGTCACATGTAACATTATTGTAAAAAAAAAAATTGAGGTTGACTTCCACTTCAAGCATTTTTGACTGTCCCATTATTGTGACATATTTGTTTGATGATTTTTCTCATGTAACGTATGCACCTTGGCTCAATAAAGGTTGGTCACCAGATTTACAGACCTGCAATAAATCGGCTCTTTGCGGTAGCCTGGATAACTTGTTAATACTCATTTGAAGTCACTGTCAGAACTCAAAATGTGAGGCTTACTACAGTGGATTGTTAGCAAATGGTGCTGGTTCTGATGATGAGGATGATGAGGTAATGCTCTTTTTAATGCGGTCATGTGAGCGAGTCTAAAGTGCTGCAGCGGCAGTAAACAACGTAGCAGCTGCATGATGGGGAAAACAGCGCGTCCACAGTGTCCGCGTTCCTCCTTTGTCCTTTTGTTCAGAGTCCGATGAGGTCAGAGATTGTCACAAGATGGACATTTTTGCATACTCGCTGGCTGATCTGGGAGCAGCTGGGATGATGACGAAGATGATACTCCAAGCGGGTTGTAATGTACACAACCGTGTTGCTTGCGTCTACTCAGCTTGTTATTACGGTTAGCTTTAGCGTTTAGTACACACATGCAGATTTGTGAGGAAAGACACAAAAGGCTCAATCCAAATGCAGGATCCAGTGTTTTTTCTTCTTTCAAATGGTTGAGTTTGAGAAAGGATGTTGTTTTTTTTTGCTGTTTAAAAACAAATTCCATGCCACTGTTACCTAAAAGTGACCATTTAGAAGCTCCTAAAGTTTTTATTCCCTACCCTTATGAGCACTATCTAGTCATGCTTTGCTTTTTTTGTTGTTGTTCCAGTTCCTGAAAGTGGTGATATGAATACAAGACATTAATACAAACACACTAAAACACACATAATAGAAACTAATATTGAGATTTTTTTGTTTGTTTTTGTTTTTTTGTGTTTTTTTTGTTTGTTTTAGCCCTAAAACGTCAAGAGATCGTACCTCTTGAACGTAATGCGAAAGTTGTGCGACGTCAAAAGATTCCACAACATTTTTTCTTTGTGTGTAGTCGCTGAGCTACTCATCATGCATTATTTACTTGAAATTTATTGTTGTTTTTTTGAAGGGGCAGAGTGAATATAAAGAAAGATGTGTATTTTGAGTAACACAATTGTGAGTAGAAAATTGTGTGAAGTCAATATGTTAAAAGCACACAGTTCTAAACCATCACACGACAGCCAATAAGTAGTTGAATTGGAGCCCGAATCATCTCACTGAAAATCACCTCCTGAATGCATTTGTTACAAAAAATGGACCCAGTTAATGAAACACACTTGATGTATTTAAAAGCATTTCCTCTTTCAAATGTGTCTTTTTACGTGAGTTTCACACTTGGCGGTGCCACTTCAAGCCCCTGAAGACGTCATGTTCCATCCTGACTTTGTTAGTTTTTTTTGCTTTTTTGGAAATATTGCTTTAGGAAGGACGTTTTGGTCTTCTGTTGTACTTTCCCGCTTTGTAGAGCTCGTCTGTCATGTGCTCCTACCACAACGACGACGGTATTCAGTGTCTCGTTCTCCGTTGCATGCACATCAACTGTACATGGGTGGATGAGTGGTAGAAGAAGAGCACACATTAACGTAGAAAATGTCGACGAGGCGCTCAGACACATATCTCGATGGGCGTGGCCACGAGCATGCGGCCTCCCGGCGAGCTGTTCTCCCGCGGCATCCGGTCGTAGCTATTGGTGGACGACACCGAGCTGTTGGTGGAGACGGACACAAAATGGTGGCCCCCGCCCAGTTCCATCGTAGCACCCTTGGCCGCGCCACCGCCTCGCTCGGCGGCCATGGGTGACACCGGTGAGAGGGGGGACAAGGGGGACAGAGTCTGCTGCTTCATCCGCTCCACTAGGAGTTCCTCGTCTTCCTCCCCAGATGAAGATGAGGACATATTGTCGTTCACCTCGCCTCGCACGTTACCGCCGCCGCCAACCCTTTCGCCGGCGCCACTTCCGCTGTTGTTGTTGTTGTTTTCGCCGTCAAGCATCCACGAATGGCTGAAATATCCAAACACCTCTTTAACGGAGCAGCGGCGCTCCTGCTCCACCGAGAGCAAGCGGCGGAACATGCGCAGGGCCTGCTCGGTGAAGCGTCTCCACTGTGAAGGCACCGTGTTGGTCCTCCTCCTCTGCCAGCGGATAAACTCCTGGTAGAAAGAGTCGGTGGCCAGCGCCTTCTCCCACGGGAAGTTGCCGGTCAGCATGCAGAAGAGGAGCACGCCAAAGGCCCACACATCGGTACTATAGTCTACGCAGAAACCCTCGTGACGAGACACGTCGCACAACTCGGGGGCCGTGTACGGGATGGTGCCGCTGACCTGGAGACACGCGGCAAAATGGATCATTCGCAAACAGAGTGGGCGGTAATTTTTCAGACTGGAGAATTTTCTTACTCGTTTCACTGGCGATCCGGCGCGACGGGTCATGCCAAAGTCAGACAGTTTGACTTTACGGCACTCCCGGTCAAAAATTAGAATATTTTCAGGCTTGATGTCCCTGTGGACCAGCTTCTTACAGTGCAGGTAGTCCAGTGCAATGGCTACTTGGTGTACACATCGCTTCGCCACTGCTTCTGGAAGACCAACCTGAAAGAGCAGAAAGGGGGAAATCAGGAGAAAAAAAAAGGAAAGGGGGAGGGATCGTTGCGTACATACAGCACATAAACCATGCTGTCAAGTAAGGAGTCATGTTCGTCTTCCTATGCTCCACTTAGATATTTACTGGTCATTTGCTTTATAATTCTAAATCCAAATCACTGCTAAACAAAACAAACCTAAAAAAAACTGTGTTTTAATTTTAGCAGCTAGCTAACAAAGTTAGCTCAGAGCAACAGCAGATGTGTAGACGCTGGTTCAATGTCAGTTATATTCAGTGTTGGAAATAACGGCGTTAGTTTTTTTCATAAACTGACTAATGTAATTAGTATTTAAAACTTATTGTATGTAAAATGCGTTGCGTTACAATTCATTCATTAGTTTCAAGGCTCGAAATAAGCTGCAAGACGTGCAGTCGTGTGTTGCTCTTTGGCTGAAATCTTGCTATGTCATTTGCGCACAGTTAGAGGCACTGTTGTTGTCGGACCTTGTCACAATAAAAGTGTCTTGACAGCTGAAAGGTATAGTGACTTATTTTGGAGGTGCGGCGGGAAGCGTGTCACGGCGTGACGGACGTGTCTTCCTTTTGGAGCTTAGCTCGCATTGAACAAAATAACAGTAGAGGTTTGCCGAAAAACGGCCGCCATGAGGAGCGATTTGTTGACAATTCTGTTCAACAGGGACTATTAACATCGCGACTCTACAAGCAAGCACCATAACAGCAATAAAGAAAATATACCAGTGTTTGGTAAGTCATAGCGAGATGCTCGCCTAGTGTAATTAATAGCGCCAACAATTGTATTTCTCTTATTTCATGAGTGCTAAACACGTGAAAAGTGTTGAAAGAAATATCCTGTCTCGGCAAATCACACTGACGGAGGCCATGGAGTCGAGGTCACAAAATACTTTTTACTTTTACTTAAGTAGATGTGTGAAGAAACACTACTCTTTATTGCGCAATATTGGGCTACACTATGCTACGGCATACAGATAGCTTTGATACAGCTTCTGATATGAGAAGGTCACTTAAACAATGGTAGTTATTACAAAAAGCGGCCAGCAGGCAGCACCAGAGTATAAGAGATCAGCCGGCGGCCATGTTGCAACAAGCTCTTTTTGCCAGTGTTTTCAACAGGTTTGTGAATAATGATGATGCTTAGCTATATTCCAATGCTAATTGCTTCAAAATGGAAACAGATACAAATATCAAATTTTTCCTGATGAAAGAATAGACTCTAATCTTTCTTTTGGTAGGTTCCATGTTTTTATAGCAATAGAACAGAATATTCTGGTGGGCCTTGCAAAAAGTTATACTAGCAACAACTACCAAAACCAGCCATGTTTATTTTTTCCGTACATTAAAATAAGACACCTTTCTCAGAGTTATCTTTGCGAATAAATTCAGACTCACACTAGGAATGAGCAAATAATTGATTGCTGCCGTTTGTTTCTATTTGATCGGATTTTTGTAATCTTTTTTTTTTGTGGCTTCCATAGTTTAAAGTTTACTGACTGAGTCTGCTTCCACTCAGAGCTGGCTTGCCCATTAGGCAGTACAGTTCCTTGCTATATTAAGTTGCGATGATTCAATTCACTTTTACATTGTTGTGTGACAAGAAAGGATCCTAGAAGGCAATCACGGAGTCGTCGCTCTGACCACTGCAACAAACATGCTCCCCATGAATAACATTAGACTTTCACTAATCCTAATAATGTGCTCATTAGTAATTAGAAACAACGTGATGGAGCACCTGCGGAGGTATGATGTCGAAGAGGTCCCCTGCAAGTGCGTACTCTTGCGCGAAAACGTAGTACTCGTCCGTCTCGAATGCGATGCCAAACATGTTGATGATGAAAGGGCAAGGAGAAAGATAGAGCGAGATGCTGTACTCGCGCAGGAACGACTTCAGCTTGGTGGTCTTTTTCTTCAAGAACTTCAGTGCCATTTTTGTACCTTTGAGGTGAGAAAACAATCATGATTTATCAGCATGTATATTTTTGATTCTTTCTGTGTTTGAAGTGAGTTCCTCACCTCTGATCTTGTGTATGACCAGATCCACCTTGCCATAGGTGCCCTTGCCCAGCTCTCTGATGACTTCGTAATACTTGTTGACTTCCACCTTCTCCAGGTTCTGGGCTGCGATCAGCTGCAACTCGTCCAGGATGTCCATGTTAGCTCGTGACGTCAGCGGAGAAGAACTCATGCCGAGGACTGTGGGTCACGGAGGACGCAGCGAGAGGACGGAGTGAGGGAGGGATGGATGCTGAGGCGGGACAAGAGCAGCAGCAGCTAACCGTTGACGTTACTGGAGAAACACACGAGTTGAGGCACGAGTTAAGTCAAGGTACCGCTGTAGGTGACAAAGGGGATTTACAGTACACCAGGAGAGAAGCATCAAGTGTATTTTTAGCTCAAACCTGTCGGATGGGCCACCATTTTGAGTGTTACAAACAACTGGAATCCAACCAATAAAAAGTCAATAAAAATCAAGAGACCTTTATCTAAGTTGGATGTTCTTGCTAATGCACTTGGAAACTTTGTAAGTAAACAACTTTGGAGTTTTTATGTTTTTTCTCAACACCATTCAGAGTCACAGTACAATAACTGCCACTGTCAAACTTGTAAATGACTACACTGGACTACAAAAAGCAGTGATTTAAAATCATCCAAAGCCAAATACAGTGGACCATGGTCTTTATCCTTAGCCTAAATATATTTATGTTGGTCCTCCAATTACTTGCCTGGAAGATAATTATGTATCAAAATTGCTCTTGTGTCCTTTCTGTGTCGAAAGGTGTGCCTCAGGGCTCAATGTTGGGGCCTCTGTTGTTCTGCTCGTATGTAAACAGTCCCTGTAACAATCATTCTAATGCTGCTTTTCATTTTTACACTGATAATGCAGTTATACAGGATCTCTCTACAAACTGCTGTTTGTCTATTTTGATTGTTAATCATTCTCACAAGACAATGAACAGTGTGCTTCCTTACACAATAGAATAAACTTTATATAACACAATATTTGTGTTCTTTTTATTGAGAAATGCATTGGAAATGTGTATATTTACTGCCAAAAATCCCTTCACAAATGCATCCTAATTTCACAAATATTTGTCTGTTATTTAAGGGAATAAACTATAAAATGCAACTTTAAAAATCTAAAGAATAAAAGGAGAAAAACATTTTAAATTACTGGGAAATTAATAGTAAAAAATAATAATTTTATGATAAATTCTTTGCTATTTGACTTTTTTTTTTTTTTTTATTGAAAATAACAACAATTACTGTCATGTCCTTGATGGTAACATTCATTGACATTGTATTGTGACATCCAACACAAATTATTATACAACCTCTTTCCATAAAATTGTGTCATTAAAACAACTAAAAGCAACACATTTCTGTAATTTTAAGCATTACTATTTGTGATATGACTACAATATTTCTATGTGATTTCTTTAAAAATGTGATTTTTCTGATTAAACATTACAAACATCCTGTAAATAAGGCAAAAATATAGTTGAAATTACAAATAACAAACTGTATTTTAATTATTTAAAAAAAAAACATTTTTATGAGAAGTAAGTAAAAATAAGTTTCTGTTATTTCATTTTTCCCCCCCTTTTTTGTGTGTGTGAAAATAACTACAGTTACTGTCATGTCCTAGATGGTAACATTCATTGACATTGTACTAACTTTTATTTTAAAAGGACATTCAACACAAATTATTATTTATTATTATCTTGTTGAACTTAGAAATACAAAGTGTATTTAAATTATGGAAAAAAATGTTTTATGAGAAGTAAGAATACGTTGTTGTTTTTTTACAGTGTACTCTTATGTAAATAGAATTCATCAATGAAGTCAGTATTCCTCTCCAGCTACAGTGCATCAATGTCCTTTTACGACGATAATGGCTTGTCACAATGTGGACCCCTGGAAGGCACTGCTTGAGCACTCTTCACGTTTGACTCCTTTACAGCTTGGCAAGATGCTGAAATCCACTTGATACTGGCCTCCGAGTAGCTTGGCTTTAAATAATTAGCTCGTTTGGAGAGATTAGTGTAGCTTTTAAGGAACAGAAAAGACCTCCTTAATATACTGACATTGTAGTGTACACGCTGCATTCAACTCCAGTGACCTTAAAGCTGGTTGCACCTTGCACAGGAAATAAATCTATTATCGTAAACTGCATGAGTGCATCGGAATCATGAGAAGTTCGAAAAGTATGAAAGCCTCAGGGCGCAGTCACACTGGGCCAGTTCAATCATACAGCGCTTCGGCGGGCTTACTCATCATCCCCCCCTGGCCTGCGCGCTCACTGCGCCGCACTCATCCGGGCTCCAGCATGCTTAAGTGCTACAGGGAGAGACAAATGCGGCACTACGATCATTGCTTTACAAAAGCAGATGTTTTATTTTAATTCAGATAAAAGCTAATCATTCTGCTTTCATGGAAGACTACAGAATATATATATATTAATGATAGATAACTTGCAAAATCTCAATGTTTTTACTTATGACACATCATGACAGTTTTAAATTATTGTACAGATTTGACCAGGGATCATAGAAGTTGACACAAGATTTGCTTTTGTGGGCCGCATGAAATTATCTAGCGATCCAGATCTGGCCCCCGGGCCTTGAGTTTGACATCAGGACATTATCCCATTAGTTTTTGCATTTGGGAAGGGAAATAAAACCTTTTGTAATCCATGAACAACAATTCTATTTAATAGTTATGCTTGTATTTTGAAGGTTATCAAATGCCAACACATTTTGCAAATGCTATCACCTGCAGCGTTGCTTGTCAACAAGACATTAGTCACTAATTAGCTGACGTGAAGGCTGAAGATGTTGAAAAGGCCACTTGCCAGGGGACTACATTACACACACACACACACACAAACACACATTTATTGCATAACCCAAAGCACCAGAGAACAGCTTCTCACTCTAAACAGGCACTCAATATTCATACTGCTATCCAATGATTCATCAGCGCACACGTTCAACATCCAACTATTCTCTCATCCGTTCCAATAATACACACTGACACGGGCAGAGCAGCTGCAAATCGCACACTAAGTTAACAACTTTGTGAACAAACACACTGGCGTAAGTACCTTGTCATCACCTTCCAAAGGTTCCAATGTCGGAGTGTACCGGTAACCGTTTTAGTGTGATGTACAGAGGAAGGGTACGTGACACAGCAGCAGGTACTGAGGAATGACTCCGTTAGGGTGACAAATGGCCACGCAGGGAGGATTGCAACCGTCTTGCTCCAAAATAAAAGTGTGTAATAAAGGCCCACATGCACAGGGGGGAAGGCCGTTTGTTTCTGTCCGGGATTTGAAGTGCTTTCTGTAGCATTATGCTGCTGCACCATGTGTGGCAACATTGAGCGTGCTGGTAATTAATGCAGGGACATTAAAGTTTAAGATATTGAACGCTAAAAATTTAATTTCGAATCGCTACTGCCATCCGTGGCTGAAAAATGAAACAGCATCCCCCCCCCCTTTTTTTTATTGTTTATTTTCAATATTTGTATTAGTATTTTTTTTAAACATTTATTGAACATAGAGGAATAATACAAATACCAGTCAATCCATGAATCCACGAATTACATGAATCATATAATAAAATCAAATTAAAAGTAAAAGTAAAAATGGAAAAAAGAAAAAAAAGAGAGAGAGAAAAAAACCCATAAACAATAACATGCAATAGGTTTTTTAAATAATAATAATAATAATTCTGCATGGATATTAATTATCAAATGACATTTCTTGTTTGCTACAAATTTAAGAGACTTAAAATAATTTTCAATTTTAATCAAAAATAATTTGGTTTGAAGCTTAGAAATTTACATTTATGGATATAAAATGTTCCCAATAAAATAACAAATTAACCAAAGTTGACAATTGAAACTGCATTTTTTTCTTCTTCACGTACACACAGTGCACATAAGCACGCAGATATAGGGCGTGAAATTCAAACCCGAATCCAGTCTGAAAACGATTGGCCAGAGGCTTGCAGGAGTTCCCATTGTGAACAGCTACTAATTAAAAAATGTTTCAGTTATAAATGCTCACATAAAAAGGCTATTGTAAAGATATTTTTGAGTAAATTGTTACAAAATGCATCTTTAAATGAATCACTAATGTCCTCAATATTGTCTAAATTAAGACAGGGTGCCATCAAAATGGTTGTAAAAAAATTACTGTATCCTTTAGTATTAATCGTTTTAACAAATAAACACCGCTCCTCCAAAACATCTTTATTCCGCTCACGTTCTCCAATTACATATTGGAAAATATTTACGTGTCAAAATTGCTGCAGCTTCTCCTTCTGTCCTTTCTGTGGAGAGAGGTGTGCCTCAGGGTTCAATGATGGGGCCTCTTTTGTTTTGCTGGTATGTAAACAACACTTCCCCGTGACATTAGTTCTAATGCTGACTCATCAGGATCTCTTTACAAACTGCTGGCTGCTAGAGGTCGAGTGAGCTCCCGCTTGTTGTCTTAATCATTCCTACTCGGCAATGAATCAATAATGAATCATCTGATAAGAGAAAATACTTGATTGTCTCATTCTATGTGAAGAAAGGCCACTAAGAATTAATTTTGCCATCAGGCAGCTGAATGATTGGTTGGAATGTACAATGGTAATTGACCGGCCACACCTATCAGAGACATAAATAGAGAGATTCCATACCTTGAAATGTATTAACTTTCTGGATGAAATGTGAAACAACAAAGTGTCCAATAAGAGTACAGTCGCAGACTACAAATGAAAAATATTACCGTGAGGAATTGATTGTGTCTTTCTGTTTTACCAAGGCTTTTTTTCCCCACTGCAACATCAGAGATGGTGAATTTAATCATCTGGCTTGAGTCTGTGACAAAAGTGAATCACGGCGTAAGAATCCATTTCACACTATATATTATTGAGCTTTAAATATGACTCAAATTTATATCCATCTGTGTTACTGAAATTACATTTAAAGCGGGAATTGGCAATTTAAAAACAACAACTTTTTAATCATATTTTTTTAATAACATAATCCGGCAATATTTTTTTGCTCATTTTTGCTTATCATACCATCAGAAATTAATATCAGTTCATGCCTATGAGATGTCAAGAGCAAGATGAGAAGTCAATAATACTGCAAATTTTCACTGTAACATCATTTATAACGATCTAACATACCAAATGATTTACTTTTTTTTTTCATTCTACAAATAGTTACGGCTAGAAAATGGCTGGAGTATGATTACATTTCTGCCAAAATTCTGCCAATTCCAATTTTTAATTTTGTGACTAATCTGAGTTAAATAAGCGGCCAAGCAACTATAATAGGATTGTAGTAATGTTCTAAGAGGTATGTCTTATATATCTATATACAAAGGTGGAAAATCCAGGTCCAGAAAGTAAAAACCCTGCCACAGTTTGGCTTTAGCTCCTGATGCTAGCTAGCTAGCTCCCTATCAGGTAAACAAGCACAATCGGAGCTAGCTAGGGAGCTAGCTAGCTAGCACCTGGGGCTAAAGCCAAATTGTGGCAGGGGTTTTACTTATATATATATATTTTATTAACCAGTATTCTAAATTGATGAAGCAAATACACACAGCGCTGTGGCTTAAGCTTGCTAAACCCCCTGGACCTCAAACCCTTATGCAAGCAGAGCCAATCAGCATATTCATTGAGCCAGGTCCCCCACCCACGTCCATTTCGAGCAACGCCATCTTCAGTCTCCTAAAGCCTTTTTCCATTGCACTGACCTTTGAGTTTGAGTTTTGAGAGGCTTGCAGGAGTACCCATTGTGAACAGCTAAAGTGTTAATCTACTAATTATAAGGCATTTCAGTCATAAATGGTCAGATAATAATCTTATTGCGAAATTATTTTGGGGAAAAAAGTTCCATATTGCAACTTTAACAAATTTAAAATATCATAAATTATGCTGTTTCTACTAAGTACTGTCTCTAAATGTTCATATTATTTAGCTTTAGCTTTCATGTCAACATTTCCATTGTCACTTGTTTGGCAGAGTTGATAGGTCTCAATCAGCGTCCCCATTGGCATAATAATAATAATAATAATAATAATAATAATAATAATAATAATAATAATAATAATAATAAAATCACGCCTGTTATGATGCTTAGGCCAAAGAATCAGCAGTGCAATGAAAAAATATAAATTACCCATTGGAGAGAAAGAAAAACAGTGCTGTGATCGGGCACTGCACCCGTGTCCATAATGCAGAACTCAAATATCAATGTAGTACCATAACTACCCTTATGCAGTGCTAATGTGTACAGTAAGCGTTCTCACCCCCCCCCCCCCCCAAAAAAGATAAAAGAAATCCAAACAGGTGAATCCGCTAGTCCACTGAATAGAGCAGCCAAATTGTTAGTCTCACAGATGTTGCTAAATATTGTCAGTCCTATTCACCACAACACACACACACAAACATACATCATGTTCACAGCTGCTTAGTCCACAAGTAGATTGTGATGACGCGTGTGTGTGTATTTTGAGAGGAGTGGCAACAAAAGCGAGCGCTGCCAGCCAACATGGCCGCCGGCGTCATCTTGCCGTTTGTGTTTGTGTCCCACCGTGTGAGCTGTGACTCATCACGCTGGAGTCGATCAGCTTTTTCATATCCACCAAGTGGCACATTTTAATCCCACTTTGATCAGATGTCTCTCACGCACATGCGCACAGACCAGGACGCACGGGCACACACACGTGACCTGCCTCAATCAATGCCTCCATACATGAAGCATTCACATTAATCAGACAAGAATTCATTTCAATTCACTTGTGCGTGCTTGGTGATTTATCATTTTATTCTGGTGGTAAAAACAAGAAGAAATAATATAGAAACAGTTTTAACATTTTGTTTTTGTTTTTCTGATTTAGAAAAAAGACGTCAAAATATTAACATCTAGGGATTTTTGATAAAACATTTTCTCAAGTTTAGTCTACACAACTCTTGAGGATGTCACTGATACCAATACCACTAGTATTTTTTTTACATACAATTTTTGAGAAACAAAAGACCCATATATTCCAATATAGCATTTTTCCTTAAAATTGTATTTAAAATTGTATTTAAAAATTTCAATTCTTCTAATTTCTAGTTCCTGATCGTAAAACAGCCACCAGTTTTGACGGCATACATTTTTTAAATTAAATTGTATGTCTTTCTTCTTCTTCTTCTTCTTATCATTATTATTATTATTATTATTATTATTATTATTATTATTATTATTATATTAAACTTCTGCAGAAGTGCAGAAATGTAAGAATATGTGTTAAGAGGCTGACATTTCGGCAATTTCAAATTAAATGATTAGTTATTTCAAATTAAATGACGACGATCAAAATAGTTAATTTTACAATCAATACAATTTCTTTTTTTATTTTTTCAATTAACAATTTTAAGTTGAACTCTAAATGACTTATGAATTATCCAAATAGATACTTGTCAAATAATGACTTGAATAAATAAATAAAAGCAAATTAAGCATAATAAAACACATGTAGCTGTGACTATTGTTATTTCATCTGTCTGCATGTGTTGCTCCACCACTTGTGTTCATAAATATTAAGAGACTTAAATTGCATGGATTTTTTTTCTAGAAAAAAATGGTTTGAACAATGGTTCTAAATGATTAATTATTAATCAAAATTCAAATCAGTTAATTTGATAATGAATTGCACCTCCCACCATTATACTTGCCCCTTTATTTTTTAATGAATATTTTTTAAATAAAAAAAATTGTAATATATATATATATATATTTTTTTTTTCTTGTTCCCCTCAGCATTCACAATGCTTCCCCACCTGCAGTGTGTCCTCAGACTGCACTGACTCAGAGGAAACACAGCTGAGTGACACACAGACAAACACACCCCTACACACACACACACACACACACACACACACACACACACACACACACACACACACACACACACACACACACACACACACACAATGCTGCAGACACCTGACTACCCCCACATTCAAAGGGATGGAGTGCTTGATACCAATGACAAAAGAGGACAATATCTTTTGTGCATTGATGTCTGCTTGGAGATTGTTGATGCTCGTATTCAAGCAAACACACCCTAACGTAAAAATGCCAATTTGTCATGTAAACAGGCCGATGCAACATTATAGAGGATGCCAGTGAAGGCAAAACCGCTCACCATTGATGAGATGCTCATAACGGGGCTGAGGAGTCCGCCCTGCTGACTGTGCGTCCAAGCGGCTACTAAACAATGCGGACGGCGGTGAGGGGCCGGGCGCCTACTAGAAGCGGGTGAGGCGAGGAAAAGGGCGAGTCCGAGCGCATGTCGACATCCACCGGGCGGCTCTGACCGTCAGCATCCACGGCAGCCTCTTCCACCGGCTTCCTGTGGCTTTCTATTGTCTCCGCATCGCTCTGTCCTACAGGAGGGGAGGAGAATGGAGGGAGGCGGGCAGCAGGAGAAGCGGCGTGCCTGACTGGTGGAAGAAGGAAGAAAGCACCGCCTCCTCGTCCGAGCGCTAGCCAATGGCAGCGAGGCTCCGCCGGAGAGCTGTGGCTGCTCGCTGTCTCCGTACAGAATAACGCCGCCATCGTGCTATAAATCTTGCTTTTATTGTAACAGCAAGTGAAGCTATATGGATCATTCAGCAACAGAATACTCAAGTCGTTTGACCTGACGTGGGAATAGGAGGAAAAAACAAAACAAAAACAAAACCTTAAATAAAAACACTGCTGTTTTTCCGATTTTTTGTTGTTGAAAAAAAAAAACCTATATATATATATATATATATATATATAGGGTCATCAGTATGGATGCATATTGCATTCATCTGAAAAAAACATCCCTCTTTTTAAATAATAATAAAAAAAAAACACTCCCCCTTTCTCCAAAAAACAAACAAACAAAAAAATCCTCAGAAAAACGAGAGAACTACCCATTATTAATATGCACATTTGTTTTGAATCCAGCGGTGAGCAGGTCAGGCCTTTTCTGATGGCCTAAACATAAGCTTACAACTTAAATTCTAGCATTTGTTCAATGAAATTAATATTAATCATGTGTCCTCTTCAATTTGTAGTGTTTCTATCAGCTACACTGCTTTCTCTATACTTATTTTTGTCCAATCAGATTTTATCCTCAATATCCTGCCACATGACAAACGAGATTAAAAATGGGATGTTTCTTTGACCAATCAGAACTCAGCTAGCAGGTCCATACAAACCTCAGCATTTTTCTGTCCTCTGATTGGTTGGTCAGAGTACGCCAAATTTGACTAGCAAAACACATGTAGCATCTGCGCACATTAATACATTTATTATTCAGCATTTATAGTGGATCCATTTTTTTAATTTAACAGTTTCTTGCTTTTGTTTTTTGTATAATACCGATAGTTTTATGAGGGATGTTCAATAACACTTTTTTTTAGAACCATATCAAACTGATATTGAGTATTGTTGCCTCTAGTATGAGTTTGATAAATACGATTTTATTTTATAAAATGACAAAAATATTGTGAACAAAGACTGCCGTAGTATAGCGCTACCTACTGCTGAGGAGGAATTACTCAATGTCAGTTTTTTGCCTTAAGTATTGGTGGTTGGTATCGGTGGCCTCCATGAATACCAATACCTTCAAATAAGACCTGTATCGCACCAACACTCAAACCTGATGTTGATATTATTATTGTATTCTCAAATATTACACCATAAAAAGTCTCATGTGCTGCCAATAAAGCACTCGCTTTCATTTGAACTTAAATCTACCGTTGCCATGGTATTGCATCAGAACAAAAAGTCTCACAAGGCCTTTTCCTGCCCGTGCATCACCTCCCTAGCTCCTCGTGTGCGTGCCTGGAGAGATGGCGGAGGATGTCTAATAGGTGAAAGGAAAGTGACGGGATTGTGCCGTGTAATTACCAAAGAAAATGAACACCTGCAAGGAAGTCTTCAGCTCTGTTTCCACTTGGCTTGACTCAGCAAAAATCACTTCATCTGTCAGTTAGACTCTCGTCACACTGCACATTATGGCGTAGGCTTAAAAAAAAACTAGGAGAAATCGTAGTAACATGGAAATGATTTTATCTAAAAAGGTGTACAGATTGAAAAGGTGAGATCCAAATTGGGTTAAAACATCAATGTGCCCTAGCGACATCTCATAAAATAATACATAAAAACAAACAAACCCTGATACATTGTAAAAAAGAAGAGAGAGAAAAAGAAGTGATTTCTCAAGAACAAGGAACCAGAGGTGGCCAATCCAGGTCCAAGTTACTTTCTGGACCTGGATTTGCCACCTCTGCAAGGAACATGATTAGTAAAATCCCACACAGTAGATTCAAATAGTCTATCAAATACGTATAATAAAAGTGCATGAAGTTGCAATCAGTGCAGTAAGAGTGAAATTCCAAAGGCAGTATTTTCCTCACACGAAGAGAAAGAGTTCAAGCTTCTTGGTGTGAAGATGCTGCGCCAGGTTGTGAATGCGACACAGGCGCACGTTATCCGTGTCTCCCGCGCTGTATACGCGGAAGATCTGGTATTGCTCTTTCTTGGTCAGCGCGAAGTGGAGCTCGTTGGCCGACAGGACGATGAACGACCTCTCTTTCTTGATGGTGGACTTCACCTCCACGTACACCACCTCCTCCCCCGTCGGCCCGAAGGTCAGCTCAAAGTCGTACGGCTGCCCGCTCTCGCCGCTCTGATTGCACCACACCACCCGCGTGGGCCGGCTTGTGTCGGCGCCGTCTCTCCAGTGGCAGAGGAAGGAGTTGACCAGGCGCTCGCCCCATTCACCGATGGCTGTCAAGTCCATGTGGCCTTCACTTAGCACCACCTGGGTGAGAAAGCGCCACATGTAGTTAGTAAGCTAAACCTTCTGACATTATTTTGAGCTTCCTGGTGTTAGTCACATGACACTGGGGAGGGAAAATTACTAACTATGCTCAATTTGGGCATTTTCACTTCGGGGTCTACTCACTTTTGTTGCTATTAATTGCTGTTTTTTTTAGTTATTTTAAGAGAACAATAACTTCATTTGTATTAAATAAACTGTACACTGACAACTTTTTATTGTGTCATTTCTTCAGAGTTGTCCCATTAAAAAATATATATAATTAAATATCTGCAGAAATGTGAGGGGTGCATTCACTTTTGTAAGCTAGAGAAAAAAAAAGGAAAAAATTATAATAATTTTGGAATCAGCATTCCAATTGTAGTTATCATAAAATTTTAAGCCCATATCTCATTGGGGGCAAACAAATGTTGATTTCACGTCAGGGTTCATTCAAGGTCGCAACGCTTTTTAAGCATTCTCTAAACAGTTTTAATGGTTTTCCTTATTCTGTCTACTTACAGAATAACGTTGCCATGGTGCTATAAATCTTGCTTCTATTGACACAGCAAGTAAAGCTATGGATCATTCAGCACCAGAATACTCAGGTCATTTGACCTGACGTGAAAATATAAAAACAAAACAAAAAACATCACTGCTGTTTTTCAGATTTTTTTTGGGGTGTGGGGTTTGAATTTTTATTATTATTATTATTATAATAATTTTTTTATTTTTATTTAAACAAAACAAAAAAAACAAAAGGAAATAAAATATAAAACAAACAAACAGAATAAGACAAAAAAAAAACAAGAGCATGTTCAAAAGTTCCTTACGAGCTGAGTCGGGGCAAGAGTGTAAAATGAGCAATAGCATCACATCTAATGAAGCATTTAAAGTACTGACAGTGGAGGGTTTCTGGCAGGTGACATCCAAGTCCTCAAGCGTGGCCTGTGGGGGCTGGAGTTCGTTCCATAGTGGAAAGTTCAGGTTCAAAAGGGGTCTCTGGGTCTCCGCAGCCGCTTGTGAGCCTTTGAACACGCTGGGCAGCACCACCGCCTCTGGCACAACACTGGAGGAGACACAAATAGAGGATGACTGGAATCAAGTGGGAGTGAATATGGACTTTTGAGGACTTGAAGCGTACAGGCTGTCTGGAGTGGCTTGCTCGCCCGCCGCCTCGATGGGCTGCACACATGGAGCACTTGGAGCCGGTTCGGGATCAGTGAGGCTCTCCTCTCTCGTCTCCTTTCCGCTCTCTTTGTGGCCAGATGTCGATGTTTCGCTTGGTTGATGGCGTGCTGCACATGACGGTGGAGACCACATGGAGAATGAACATCGAAATCTATTGTTTTTTGTTTGTTTTGGTGTTTAGATTATTACTATTGATAGTAGACATCCATCACACTTGCATATCATCATACTCCTCCTCCCTTCCACCGATCCATCCATCCATCCATCCATCCTCAGTGGCTCTCTTGCTAGCTATTTTCTATCCTCTCTCTTATCAATGGAGGCAGATGGCGACTCCACAACAAGTTTTTTTGTTTTTAAGTTTCTCACCAAGATGGAAGTTTTACATTTGTCGCTACCATACTCACTCATATGGGGTTGTGGCTTGAGATGATTTTTGTTGTCAAGAGGTCCTATTAAAATAAATACAAACTATTTTTTAAGGGCACTTTTTTTTTTAACCTATTTTCAGCTTGCAGTGTGCAGCTTTCAAACAGCCAAATCTTTCTTTTTCTTTTAAGAAGGCCAGAATGGTGGATGGTAATGTGTTAACCCCATTCAATTTTTGAGTCCCGCACTGCCCCACTCTCTATCGGTGTTCCACAGGGTTCAATTCTGGGGCCTCTGATGTTTTCATTGCCGTTATCAATCACATTACCCCAAGTTGTTGTGAGTCTATTCCCAGATAAAGGTCGTTACATTGAATTAGGGATAGACCGATTATCGGTTGGCCCGATTATTAGTGCCGATATTCAGCATTTTGACGATTATCAGCATCGGCCATTTTGAACAGCGAACACATTATTAAATTTAATAGAAGCTGCTGACCCTGGAAACTTAAAACTAAGATATGTACAATTTTTATATTTCATACATTTTAAAATTTTAGCAAACATTATTTACTGTAGAACACAATAGGGAGCTATTTACTTAAGTTTTTATTTTACTTTTAAAGACATGCTACTGCCCCTGGGAGATCGCTGAACTTTTTGTTAGATTTTTAAAACAAAGATGTCTATTAACTAAGATTAAAGAATTTTAAACTCCAATATTTTACAAAGCCTAAAAAATGTTCAATAAACATTTGCTTAAAAATTCAAAAAATAATTTAAGAGCTGTAGTTTGTATTTTTTCAAATTTTGATGCCAATAAAAGTGAAAATGGATATTAGCTCCAAGTAAGTGCCTCGATAAATATATTATATTTATTTATTTTTAATAAAAATACAAATATAAAAATGTAATATAATGTTCATAATATTTTTATATTTTTCATTGCTGTAATGTAAGTAAAGTACAATATTGTGTTTATTTTAATATGAGCTTATTGTTTCTACAATATTGTGACCTTTTTTTGTATCGCTAGCCTCCCCACAATATCGTGATAATTATCGTATCGTGATGTTTCGATATCGTTACATCCCTACTAATAATCGGTATCGTATCGGTCCTGAAAAAAACATATCGTCTATCTCTACTTTGAATCTCACTTGATTGTACTTTAATTTTGTGCTCTCTCTCTCTCTCTCTCTCTCTCTCTCTCTCTCTCTCTCTCTCTCTCTCTCTCTCTCTCTCTCTCTCTCTCTCTCTCTCTCTCTAGCACTGACATAGTAAGAGAAGTGAACATTATTATAGCAGTCATTTTCTTCCTAATGTAAAATATGTGCCTTAGCTCAATCAAGTGTTGGGAAACGTGTTAGCCTGATGCAAGCATAACCTGCAGGTTTTGTTGTGCCGCTAGCAGCAGCAGCAGCATTAGACTGGCTAGTAGTTCTCGGCGGTCCTGGTTGTTCTGCTGGTCTGCTGTTGGCTTTATCACCCTCAATGTTGCCGTTGTCAGATTTCCGTGGAACAAATTGGCCACTCCCTTTGGCGGAGACGTCTTTCTCCGGGTCTTTGTCCTTGGGCGCGGCAGGAGGTGGCCACATCTTCAAGGCAGCTTCTACTGCGGATTCATCGGCACGGCCTGCTGCAAAAATGTGAAAAAATGTGAGGATGTCGTTTCTGCTGAATGGAAATATTACACGAATCCCTTACAGCACCTGAGTTTTGGCTTCCTGTATTGACAACGGATGCTCGTGGAGGCCAGGAAATTAACGTCATCTCTCCATCTTGTTGTTCAGGGTGCAATAACGCTAATGGATAACCCGTGGAAGGAGGATATCTAGATGGTGCTGGAAAAAAACAACTCTTTCATGATAAAGATCAAATCTAATCAATTTCCTCTCTTCCTGATCTTTGAGGTCTGTGAACAGTTGCTCTTTTGAGTCGCCGTGCTGAAAATGTGAACAAAGCCACAATTTACATTTGTAAGGAACAAGCCAGGTAAACGCTGCATCCGTGTGTGTGTGTGTGTGTGTGTGTGTGTGTGTGTGTGTGTAGTGCTTTGATGCATGACTGAAAATGCAGATATGGGATGATGCTGGCAATCAAGGGAACAGGATACACTACAGACAGAAGAGTTGACTGACTGGCACAGGCGCAGAGAAATGAGCCGTATGTTGCTACAATTGGATTTCATGCTCCAGTTGCCATACAAAAGTTACATGCAAGTGATCTCGCACAATTCTTCAGCGTCACATCGACAGACACTTTTAGAACACCTTCTAAAATTAATTAATGTGATAAATTTACACTAAAGATGAAGTGAAATACAGAAGTGCCTTGAGATACAAGTTGGTTTCATTTTAATGAGAAGAATAGCACCTGATAAAATAAAAAAATACAGTAGTGACACAATTAGAATGAAAAAAAAAAAAACTCAGGTAACCATATTGCAGTGGCCTAAAACTGAAGTGAGATTCATAATTTAATAGTGCAAAGTGGCAACATTCTTTGCCGAGGATAAAGAATAGTATATGATCCGTTACTGTTATACTGTATTGTCTGGCAAAATGTGTTAATGCACTCTTCGTGTTCAAATATAATGGAGGTGCAAGGTTTTGGTCCGACGCCAGTGATAGGTAAATGCGCAATTCTCTTTGTTTGGTTGAGCTTGAGAGTTAATTCAAAGGGACTCTGTTGAATGGGCTGAATCTTGGCAAAAAATTATGTTAGCACTAAAATCCCCACCCCCAGAGAATCTCAATAGTGATTTAAGGTTTTTTTTTGTATGTAGAAACTGGATGACAATTGTCAGAATTATTCAGCAGAAATCAAGGAAAACCCTTTCTTATTCTAAGTACTTTTATTTTCTCATTCTGTAGTAAATAGTGGCCTATCATCGCCAACTACAACATCAATCAGATTGAGGAAAGGTGTTTTCATTACATTTTGGTGAATATTTTTGTCACTTAAATGTCACCTATTTCCAGGGGCGTAGCCAGAAATTTTTCATTGGGGTGGCCAGAGTGAAACCATGACTCATATAGGGGTGGCCATAAGTTCATACCTGAAATGTAAAAGTGGTTCTTAACCATGCAGCCATACTGTTTGGATACTGACCTTGGGCTGCGAGCACCGACTAGTGGGCTGCATAAAATAATTTTAGTGTTATGAATTCATTGCATTGGAGCTGTTACAATTGTCAATGAGTTGCTCAGTTACAATATAGTTTTCTGCCACTTTATGGCAATAAGGCAAATGTCAGAAAAGGAAACCGAACAGCAAAATTCATGACTAAGTATTAAAAATCCACCCCTTGCCTATTTCTCCATAATAAGAAATACCAAGAAATATTGAACTGTAGTAAGCAATGCCCTATCATTGCCAGGCGTTAAAATCGATTTCTGGCGAAAAATTTTGACAATATATTTCATCCAGTTTCTCCATAATGAGAAATATCAGCATGTCATATTGCAGAGCAGAAAGAGGTGTTACAATTTAGCTATCTATTGATTTCTCCAAAACAAATTGATTCAGTATCCCGATCAAAAAAATACATAGAAACAGTTTTGAGTGAAAAATGGGCCATTCTGGCAAAATAGTTCCTTTAAACTCAAGAGTTGCAATCAAAAGTTTGAGGCCTCACACACACACACACACAACATTAGAGGTGTCTTTACTGCACAATTTGATGGTTCCAAAGCTGTGACTACGTCCTTACGTTTTTCTAGGGTGACCTCTGGCCGAGGAGGCTCTGGGACTTCCCACTGCTCCTCTTCACTGGGCAGCTCTCTGATGTCCTCCTTCATTAAGAACCTCTTCAAGGCTGCTGGGTCCTATTTTGGTTAGAATGCATTGTTAGAATCTTGCAACTACATAAGGTTACCAACCTATCAAGCTACCAAGCACTTACTCACATACCTACCATTCATTTATGAATTTAACATCATAGTCATCATTTCAGTCATCCGTTTGCAGATTATGAACCAAGAAGAAGAGTCAACATTAAACTAAAGTATTGTAATATATTCTATACGTCACAGCTGCATTTAACTTCCGAATCCCATTATAGGGACTTTGAAGTTTCTTATGCTGGCACATCTAGAGCGAAGGCTTAATTATTTTAATCAAACATCCAGCTGGGTCTTCGCCAGAGTGGATTATCATTGATTATAATGCGACCCAATTGCGCCACACATGTCTGCAGCTGCTGCACAAACGGACCACACAAGGGTATTCAAGGATGTTGGATGGTGTAAGACCGATGATTAATGTCTAATTTTCACACTTGGTGAAGCCTCTTGCTACTGCATTGTCCTCATGGGAATGTCAACAAGTCGCCATGTAATGTGACCAAGCCCCCTCTACGGAAATCTCACATTAGTTCTACTTAGGCTTGTGTGTGTGTGCGTGTGTGTGTATGTGTGTGTGTGAGAGGGAGAGGGAGAGGGAGAGAGAGGGAGGGAGAGAGAGAGAGAGCGAGAGAGGGAGAGGGAGGGAGAGAGAGAGAGAGAGAGAGAGAGCAAGAGAGGATAACAGGCTGAAAGAGCGTGAGCAAGCAAAGTCTCATTTCCCTGAATATGGATTACTGGTCAATGCGTGAATAGGTCACATATCACTTACGTTGAGGGACGTGATCAGGCCACTCAGGAAATTCATCAGCTCTTTTCTGTGGCCGCTCTCGGTGCAGAACAGTTTCACCAGCTCACTGAAAGACAAATGCACAAACAAAGAGATGGAAATTTGACTTGTATATAAAAATGTGGGTCTCTTGGGGTGGTTGCCTTTGGTCATTTTATTGTGGCTTAGCGTGCTACATTTCTCTGGTGGGAAGCGTCACTTGATGGGACGTCAACCCAAAACATTTCTTTTCAAAATGTCCTGCGCAGCCCCACTAGTCTAAACCCGGTAGTCTGATTAATATTTCACTCTAAAAACAGTTGGGTCAAAAATAACCCAATTCAAAAATGGACAGATCCTCTACTTGGGTCAATTTGACCAAACATTAGGTCAAAAATGGGGTCATATTGTATAAAACAACCCAGACTGCTGGGTGAAAAAAAAAGAAAAAAGAAAATCCAGAAAGTTGGGCAAGATCCTTTACTTGGGTCAATTTGGCCCAACTTTCAGTTTGTTGGTTTTTTTCATTAAAAGAAAAAGGATCATTCTGTATAAAACAACCCAGAAAGTTGGGTCAGATCCTCTACTTGGGTCAATTTGAGCCACCTTTGGGTAAAAAATTGGGTCATTTTCTATAAAACAACACAGACTGTTGGGTGCAAAAAAAATAAAATAAAAAATAATCCAGAAAGTTTGGTGAGATCCTTTACTTTGGTCAATTTGACCCAACCTTCAGTTTTGTTTTGTTTTGTTTTTTCATAAAAAAAAGGATCATTCTGTATAAAACAACCCAGAAAGTAGGGTCAGATCCTCTACTAGGGTCAATTTGACCCATAAAGTGGATCGGCCCATTTATTTTATTTTTTTAACCATAATAGGGTTAAATTTGACTCAACAGTTTTTAGAGTGTATGTATGTGGAACATGAATTAAGCCACAAAATCCAAATTTTTATCCCTCACAGGGGGCGGCCATTTTGCCACGTACTGTCAACTGAAAATGACATCACAGTTGCTCAGGTCTCAGGTAACAACCAATTACGGCTAAGCTTGCAAACGTCACAGGAAAACAGATGGGCCGTGATTGGTCGTTACCTGAGCAACTGGGATGCTATTTTGAGTCGACAGTAAGTGGCAAAATGGCCGCCCCCTTGAGATGGATAAAACTAAGTGCATTTGGCTGCTTTATTCATATAAGGTAATATTAACCAGAATGTCGTGCTTAGACTAGTGGGTGGAGTTGGGAAACTTTATTGCAAAGAAAAAATTTGGGTTGACTTTCCTTTTATGTAAAATAACTTTAGTCGACTGTTCAAGCTGTGCCCCTCGTTAACTGGGCCACTGGTAGATGGGTAGAGTAAACAGTTGCTCATTTCCATTAGCGAGAGTTCCTTTAAATGGACTAAGAGAAGAAAAGAGGGTGCGTAAAAAGTGCGGTAATTCTTCAACTTTTGTTTTTAAACCACATTGCAGACATGCTATTAAAAAAGTGGGAACTCTTATATGTAAAAAAAAAAAAACACATTTAATTTTCTTTCGTCTGTTACTGTATAATACTTTGTCATCAATTGACGAGGTAAGAAGGAAGGTGTAGTAGTGTATGAATCTATAATCACCTCCATTGGGGCAGGAATAATAAATGAAGCATCACACACAAACCTGCAGATGTCCAACTTGGCTGTGAGATGATCTTTTTGGATGTACAATTCCTTCTTATCCTTTAACAGACAAATGACGTCTGTGGACTCCACCACAGCACCCTCGTAGTTATCCAAATCCAGCTGGTAGTGTATGTACAGTTTACCCACCTGTAAATAAGCATCAAGAAAATCAAAACCCAACTCGCGAATTCGATTTCAATTTAAGCCCTTTGTATTTTCAAGAACTCTGACTGACTTGTGCAAATTTAAGTCGCTTGATCTTTTCTGCAATGTTGTCCTCAATCAGCTCTGAATAAATGTCCGCCAGCTCCTCATGGTGGTAGAGGAACTTCTGGACATAGGGGATGAGTGATCGCACCATGGCCTGCATGGGGGCACAGGGCCTCCAGCTCTCAGTGACGGACTCCATCTTGACACACTGAGATAGCAGACGGATACCGCAGATGTTCATGAATGCCAATCTGTCATTCTCATTGAAGGCGGGAATGGCTGCTTCGCTTGGTGCTGTCCTCCCTGGCAATCAAAACATGAAGGTCACATGTACAGTACTCCCATAATGTGTGTTGGTTTAGTAATACAGTAATATATTAGTTGTAGATGACCACAATGTATCCCTCCATGAATCCTTAAATTAGGATAGTCTACATGCAATCAGAGTTTTTTTTGCCTATTGCTTTGTTGTGTGTTCTTTTTTTTTTTTTTTTTTTTTTTTTTTTAGCGTTTCAATGGAAACCACATGTATTAATGTGCTTGTTATTCAATAGGAAGTAAAAATTACATCACTGAAAGCTGTTTTATAAAACAAAAAATCTTAGCTTTGGCACCATAAATAAGAATGTAATTTTTCACAGTGCCACAGTGTAATTTAGGGGAGACTAGGGCATGTTGTCACATGGGTATGTTGTCACATTGAAATGTTCTTATGTTCTCCACCAGAAAGCGCAGCTAAAACGTGGACTACTGGTTTTCTTCCTTTATATGGTCAGGGGTCGTGTTGTGTCTGAGAAGAGAATCGCACGTTGAAATATGAGATGAGCACCAATTAACCATTTTGCACAAATCTATATAAAAAATGTTAACTATATATTTTGAATCCAAGCAGCTATGCATGTGCAATTATTAGAGGAGAGATTCAGGCATCTTGTTATACCTCAGTCGTTGCTCTGTTTAAGTTAAACTAGAGCTTATAAAATGTCTTTGTCATTTAAGGGTTAGTTGTCACGTGACATAGCAGAGAATGGGTCAATGAAAATGCTTCCCTGGCAAATTGGTTTACGCGTGTGTCAGAATTGTTATTCGGCTGATGAGTCTGACTAGTGAGCACATTCGTTTGTCAGATTTTGTGTTTATGAATGGGTCTTCCGGTTATTGATAGATCTATGTCCACATTTCGGGACTGATTATAGTTTCTGGTCTCTCCTTTTTTGGATGCCAATTTAATCTTGACATTTTAGTTTAAGGAAGGTAAACGAGGCATTTGAGACTGAGAGCCATGGTCTCAGCCAACAGTTCCAAAGGACTTTAATACAGTGCATAATTATTTTTGTTTATGTTAATTCAACGGGGATGTTCAACAAATTTTTCAAGCTCAGTGATAAACATTTTCTTTGGCTGACTTTAATGTTCACTTATGAGAAGAAAAAAAAGAACAACAATAAATGTGTCCTTGTTTTATTACAAAATCCAGTGTGACATCTTACCCCGTGTAGTGAGATAACTTACCTGATGCTGGGGCACGTGCAAGAGAATGTTTAGAATTTGTTATAGAATCAGTCAATAAAGCCCATCTAGACAGTGTATCAGTGCTTTTGTCATTGCTGTGCTTTACTGTTGGCCTCTGACACTGAGTGTGCAAACTTGGACGCCGGACCTGAGGGACAAACCCTCCCAGGTTAGCTTTGAGCTAGCTAACTGGTATGATAGAACACGGATGGATTTAAAACGTTACCAAAAGCGAAATACCACACTGGAGTCTCCAGTTGCAAGTAAGTTGCTTTAAGCTAAAAAAAGATGCAGCTGTGTTAGCGCGTGGGACTCTTGATCTTACTAAAGCGCTTTGGACAACATACACATATACACGTGCATTTTTTGGACTGTGACGTGTTTTACAATATTCAATAACCCATTCAAATTGATTTGCGATTCGCTGCTTAAATGGTAAACGAATAGCGAAAGCGGATTTTGGGTGCAAGTCCGAGCTTCATTTATAACTCTGCACCACACAAAATATTAAAATGACATTAATACAAAATGCATACCTGAGACTATAATCTTTCATCTTGTGTATATGTTGTTTTTATATGATGTATTCAAGAAATGTATAAAAATGTGAAAAGTGTGACATCTAGCCTCGGTCTCCACAACATGTTGATTTTGTTGGTTAATGTCTTCCAATAGAGAACGTGACGTTCAAAGTGGAAGTCAACCTTAAACATTTCTTGACAATAATATGTTATATGTGACCTCACTAGTCTAAATATGACATTCTGATTAGGATTACATTTGTTGAATATATATTAAGCAGCAAAATCCAGGCGTTTTTAGCGATCTCAGGGGGTGGCCATTTTGCCACTTGCTGTCGACTGAAGATGACATCACAGTTCCTCAGGGCTCAGGCAACGACCAATCACAGCTCCCCTGTTTTCTGAAGGTGAGCTGTGATTGGTTGTTACCCGTGACCTGAGCAACATTGATGTCATCTTCAGTCGACAGCAAGTGGCTGTCTGAGATGGATAAAAACGGCTGGATTTTGCTGCTTAATTCATATTCCACTAACACAATATCAACCATAATACCATATTTAGACTTGTGAGACTGAATATAACATATTATTGTCAAAAAAAAATTGGGTTGACTTCCCTTTAAAGTTAGCAGGGATAGCTAACTCAACTCAACACATTATCAAAGCACCACATTAATGTTTTACAATAAAATCGGCATCATGCAGGTAAAATGGTTAATTAAGCCAAAAATATTTTTTTTAATTCAGCTCAAAACTTTAAAGAGTTTGGACAGTTGATGTATTAATACAGAGTAAGGCTGCCTTCTTTTATTCTGAAATTATGCTCGGTGCTCATACTTTGCTGCTTCGGCCACGGATGGGCGACTGCGAACCAATGTACTGACCTTTGACCTCAATTACATGTTTCATCTGGCTTCAGATTAAAATCAATATAACTGGTGCAGCAAAGCAGAGCGGAAAAAAATGCGGAAATGGAACGGCTAATTTGACTTAACTTCTGTGTTCAAATCTCTTCAAGATAGCAAATACTTGATGATAGATCAAATACTTCGTAAACATTGAAAGAATCAGCAGCATACCGGAGATGCCAGTATTTTTCCGTAGCGTTGTCTTCTTCTCTGCTGGCGGTAGATTGAGGAGGCAGATTTCCTTGTGGGATTTAAAGATCTTCTCCAGCTCTTTACTGTCCGCTATCATGGGTTTACATGCCAGGCTCACCCAGTTCTTATCCTTGGTGGGGAAGACCCTCTTGTCCAACACCATACCTAAATGGAAGGAATAAGTGTGAATCAGCAACTAAGAACATTTCTCTGTCCTGCTTTAAACTATCAACTGCCGGTCAAAGAAAACGTAATACTGCACCTGAACAGATCATGCCTTGTTACAGTTTCCTGTATTACCAATTTATGGGAAATATTTTTCAAAGGGTGTAAGAGAGTGACTGGGAGAAAACATCAACAATATGAAGGCTTCACTCACCTTTCAAAGTGGAGGCGTAATTGCCATCGAGTATGGTCTGAGGTGCGTCCTCATGTTCGCCAGACACTTGAATTTTACACTTGTCAGCTGTCAGACATGTAGATAAATGATTGTATATGAGGCCAGGTGGAAGAAATTGCCTACGAGACAAATTCCATCGCAGCGGTCTTACCAAGTGTAGCGTAGAGCACAGACACATCCTGAAGCACTTCAGCAGTTGGGATGGGAGATGATGAAGCGATGATTTCTAAAAGAGCGACATATTGCCTCATGTTGGGGCTGCCATCCACATTCAGTAGCTGTTTTAATAAAAAATAAAAAATATTCAGAATACTGTTACAGATTTATCTCATGGTGATCCGGCACTACGCACATTATTGAGTGTAAGCTGATGTGAGCTAAAAACAGTGGCACCTTTGTTTGAAGACCCCAATAGTTGTATTTGTATTTTTGTGTAAAAATTGTTCAAAGAAGTTCAAAACGTCATCATACATGAAGTGAATATCACCTGAGTTGACCTCATTTTATTCAACATCAAGGATGAACTTTTGCCTTTCCTCTGGCTTTTGAGATATTTTCAGAAACAATTTACAATGGTTTTGAATTGGTAGTGTTTGTTTCTACTTTTTTTGTTTACTTCTTGTTGAATCTAGTATCAAGCAATTGTGTTCTTGTAATTTTAGCTATATATTTTATTAGGGGTGTCAGGTGATTAAAATTTTTAATCGTTATTAATCATGACTTGAATAGTTAACTCATGATTAATTACAAATTTTATATTTGTACAATAAAATATTAAGTTTTCATACTCTTGTTAACATAAAAGTGGAAAAAATGTTAAACTGATAGAAATATGGCTGCATCTTTTAGTCATTGATACAGTAATTTCCTAATAATTAATCAAATTGAGTTACAATTAAAAAGATGTGCTATACTGTAAAAAAATAAGTGTGATATTTATTTGTGTTGAGGTAATCCTTCTGCCACTAGATGGCATAATTGCATTTGTAAGACTTTAGTGACAGTTCAGTGCATTTTTCTTTTCATATTAAGTGCAATCTAATCTTTAACATGAAGTAACTTGTGAAATTGTGCATTTGTAAAATACAACTATTAATTTATTATTAAATGTATTACTGCTAAATTTTGACGTGGACACATCTGCTGCGTTGAGACTGGATTTCCCCCAGTACAGGCTTTCCAAATAAGGGGCGGCCATTAATCGTGTGTTAAAACAATTAGTGGCATTAAAGGAACTTTAAATTAACTCAAAATGAACGCACTAATTTTGACACCCATAATGTTTTTGCATTTCAGTCCTGCTTATATGCCGTTTAACAAGAAGGAGCACAGAGTAAGGATGTAGATTAGACTTTACAACGTTCAGATCAGCTTAATCGTAGCTCTGCAACAATAATGGCAATATTGTGATATCACAATACTAAAATGCCACACTATATCAACGTTGCCATGTCACGATATTAAAAGCAGCACATCTGTTAAAAAGGCGAGGCTGTATTCAATTTGTGTAGTTCTAGTACCCTCTGGTGGTTAGTTTATTAGTGCAGTTTAAGAAATATTGCTGCATCTTGTAGTCATCCATACAGTAATATCATAATTCATAAAATTTAGATAAAATTAAAAAGATGTACTGTACTGTCAAAAACGAGTGTGATATTGATTTGTGGTGAGGTAATTTCTCTGCCACTAGATGGCATAATTGTATTTGTAAGACATGACAGCTCAGTGCATTTTTCTTGTCATATTAAGAGCTATCTAATCTTTAACGTGAAGTAACTTATGAAATTCTGCACATTTTCAAATTGTAAAATCGAACTTGGCCCCATTCTCCACAAATATATGCATTATTATAAAATTTATTACTGCTAAATTTTGACGTGGTCATGTCCGCTGCGAATTCTCCCAGTACAGGCTTTCCAAGTAAGCAGCGGTCATTAATAGCGCATTAAAAAAAATTGTGGCGTTAAAGGAACTTTAACTAAAAATGAACACAATAATTTTGACCCTAGCTATTTCATTAGTTTCTGGTATTTATAATAACCTTGATTGTGAGTGTACCAAAAGTCACCTGTTATAGACTCCATCTCACCTGCTACCCTGATAAGAAAAATTGACTCCAAAAATGACAAATCTTAATAATGTGCATATTTCCTGTGCAGTTAAAGGATGTGTGGCAGGTGCCAGTTTGAACTCTGTGAATAAACATATCAAGTATATTTCATCTCTATCACAAATTTTGTTATCACAGTCAATCAAATCAAAGTTGCACCAGCATCACGGTCATCATGGTTGAACTTTACAGTACCACTGAAATTAGACATCAGCTAAAGATGTGATATTAAAGTCCAAGCTTACTCTGATGAAGAAGTCTTTCATCATGCCTCCCAGTTTGCTGTAAAAAGCAGCCAGGACTTTGGGCTCCTCAATGGGGCTCTCTGGTTCACGCACCAGTGGTTTGTAGCGCAGGAACATGTTAGTGGGGTCACTCCAGCATACCTCCCTCAGGTGGTAGAAGCGTCCTGAACACCACTCATTACTTTGCTTGCGGAAAGCCAAAATGTGATTAGTGACAGTGAATGGATGCAAACAATCAATATATATTGATCCTACCAGTGGCATACCTACGGCACTCCATTGGTATAAAAACAGCTGGATTATGTTGGAAGAGCTGCATTAGGCTGCTCTGGGGACAGTTTGTGCGCAGGTAGGAGTAGATGTTGTGGATGTGCGGAATTGTGGATGTGAAATTTGCCCCTTCTGGCACATCAAGGAACTCTTGTTTATCGGCTGCGGGTTTGGTACACCACTCCTTCAGATAGGTAATCATATCATCCACTGACACATTTTGTCTTATTCCTAAAAAATAAATAAAAGGCAAACGTGTTAGAATGACTAGTGAATATGTCATGTACATTGACTTTTAAAATTTGAGTACAAGGACCTAACCTATCAAGAATGTAGCTCCAGAATTTAGTCTTTGTTGGGGAGGGGGGGGGGGGGGTAAGGCAATGTTCCGCAACAGATTCTTACCCAGGGCTTTGCTGAACTCGCTTGGATCCAAGTTCACATAATAGACATGTGTCCCAAGTAGGCTGGTGATTTCAAGTGCGTTCAAGTAGATTGTGTTTGGACACAGGTACTTAATCTCGGTCTTTTCATCTTCCTGTGGGCGGAAGACTGGCATCCATTTGAGACGACACAACAAGTGGTAAAAGGAAGACTTGGTGGTTCTGATGGGCCGATCATCTCTGTCCAGCACCTGAGCGGTGAGGTACTGAGAGTAGCAATGCCTGGAACAATATGTCATGATTTTAAAACAATGTCAATTAAATCTAAAAACATACACATACGACACATTTCAACAAAGTTTCTTATTTGGGCGGTCAGATTCAAAATTTTGGTTCAGTGATGTTGTCACTTTGCATTGCTCACCAAAGTGGCAGACCTGTGTGATCAGATTATTTTGCAGGATGGGGCATTCCGAGTCAAATGCACAAAGAAAACGCTACAGTGAAAATTTATATCATGGGCAATTAACCACAAGCTAAATCGTGTATCCTGACAAGGTCCATTGTTTTCAAAGGAAACTTTTACAATTAACTCATTCAAACCCAAAAACTTATAAATACGTTATTTAATATGTTGTCCTTCACTGCCAAAAACGCATTAATACGTTTTTTTTTTTTTTTTTTTAATGCTAGAGCATACAGAAGGCTTTGATACAGCTTCTGACATGAAGAGGTCACTTAAAGCAATAGTAATTATTACAAAAAACAGCCAACAGGTGGCAGCAGAGTATAAGAGATCGGCCAGGGTCATGTGGCAACAAGCTTTTTGCCGTTTGTGAATAATGATGAAACTTAGCTAATTACTGCAAAACGGAAACAGATACAAATATTTTTTTTCAATAATAATATTTTTTGTCCTGATGAAAGAAGAGACTCTAATCATTCTTTTTGTAGGTTCTATGTTTTTTATAGCAATAGAACATAATATTCTGTGGACCTTGCAAAATCAGTCAAAATCCAGTAAAACAACCGGGAGCGAAGGGTGTTGCTTCAGTGAAAATGGCTGGGAGTGAATGAGTTAATGGGCTAAACTTTGCCTGCCCAGTCAGGTCCATTAGTCACTTTCCTTGACACCTGTTATCTAGCAATAGACTTCACTGTATTGGCTATGCTCAGCTCTTCTTGGCGTGGGCTGTCTATTTCAAATTGTACAGACTTGGTAGCTATTAAACACACACAATTAATCACAATAAGATACACTAAAAGGTCTCTTGGAGTTATAAAGATTCCAGCTGACATGAGCGATATACTAACATACAGCAATAGCTGCGTGGCTCAGGGAGTAGATCGGCTGTATCCCAAGCTGAAGGTCGTGAGTTTGTTCCTCAACTCTTGAGTGACTTTTATTTATATTTTCCAATTCTTTGTTTTACTTTCTTCCAAGTGTAAATACTCCAAAACTGAGTCTATTTGGTCCCACTCTAAATGGAGTAACATTTACTCTACAGAATCTAATATGTAGCCGATTCTAGTAGTTACATACATACATCTTTTGCATTAAAATCAGGGCGATCGGATCACACGCCATGCTTGACATTGCAGAAGCAAATTGACTCGCCGGGCTCCGAGAGATTAGATTGGCATGCGCATAGTGCGTTTATACAGGCAAACTGAGGCATCTGATGTGGGCAATTGGAGATTGCAACCCTAGATCGTGCATCCATGTGTGACCGCCCTCCCTGTTGTGTCGTGCGGCCAGAGGGGTGCTATTCAAATATTTTTAAGATGATATTTTATTCAATTAATTAATTTCCACAACGATTCAGAGGAATTGTCCCATGCTGTTGTCATATATACATGAAAGAAATACGTTGACATCCACGACACGCGTCTGGAGCTCAGAATCTATTCTGCCTGCACCTCCATCTGATCCACTAAAATCACGTTACACAAACCTGCGCCAGAAGTTAGACGTGCTTTTATTGAGTCTAAAATCTTGTTTACTTTTGGTCACCAAATTGTGAGATGCGTCGGCGGGTGGAGTGTAATAGAAAATGCACTTTGTGATGCGTAGTGCGTAGGGCTGCTCGATTACGGAAAAAATAATAATCACGATTATTTTGGCAATAATTGAAATCACGATTATTCAAACGATTATTTTTTGGTACAAAGCAATACAATGTTAACACATTTAAAAATATTAAGACCAATAACCAAAATAGAAACACTATAATTATATAAGTTCCTTTTGGACCAAACACAATTTATAATAATATATATTCATAATAATATTTATTTATTTATGTTGGTAAAATCTTGAAGTTGGAGTGCAGCATGTAGACTGTGCAGTAGGACGATCATTTAGCTTTTGGTACAAAATAAGAAAATGTTTAAAAAACAAATACAAAATATTAAGACAAATACAATTCCTTGAAACACTATAATTATTCAAGTTTCCTTTTGGATGAAACTACATTTATTAAGTTAGGTATTTTAAATGTAAAAAAGGTGCAAATGTCAATTTTTTTCATGATTATGCTGATTTTGTAATTGTAGAGTGTAATAATTGAAATTGTAATTGAATTTCAATTATTGGCACAGCCCTAGTAGCGCGGTCTACCAAGTTCACTAAACTAGACTTGCCCTGGCACAGAAATGAAGATGCACCCATTGTTACGCCAAGCGCAGTGTACTTTCTGTGAGCAAAATATCAGGTGCGTTGGGGACGTGACAGTGGAATGCCCATAGAGGCGCAACCCCAAACCTGCTCGTATTTACACCAAGCGCACAGGCACCAGTCTATAAAAATAGGGCCCCAAGAGTAATAAAGAATTAGACCGCCAAAACAAAGTGGAATCTGCAGAGTAAAATATTGCCTTGATCTAGGCCACAGCAACACACTAAGCTAACACTTGTTACAAGTGTATCCAGCGCACGTGTGGATATTTTCCAAAGGACAAAAACCAGCCCGAACAACACTTCATAATTGTTCCAGTAATCACCAAATGGCCACATTAGAGAGGATTACAACCTACTCATTAGAACCATTATCTTATTCAGTCTAGACGCTTTCGTGAAGTATTACTTCTTTAAAACAGTCAAGTAGAATGCATCTGTTCTTCATGGAACAATATTCATTTAACAGAATGTGACACAGAGGGACAAACGTGTTACCCTGTGTTCCAGTTGGTCGCCAGCAGATTTAGCAAAGCCTCTCTCTGTGCCAGGAGGCAGGGAGCAGTCAGCTGGGCCGTGGCCAGGGCATGGAACTCCTCGCATGGGTAGTCGTCAAGCACACAGTCCTCCCCAGGAGTTTGGTGCCACATTGTGCTTTCCACTGACCACGGACTGCAGTTCTGGAAGTGTGCATGAGAAACAGAATATGTATCATTACAGGTCCAAAATTTATTTTTATATTTATCCGCCATATCCCATGTATGAAAGCAGCACAATAAATCTACAAACAATGAGTTGTGGTTGCAGTCCAAGCTAAAACAGACATCTGGAATTACAACCTGCTGACATGTCTCTTTTGTCACCTGCTCTTCCTGCTCACTCTCAAAACAGCTTGTGATCTCAGGAGCTTTCGTGTACCCCCTGCCCTCATATATGGACACTTACTTTTAAAATCATAACACTGTGAGATAAGAAATATTCCTCATCAACACTCAGGCTGGGAATAAGAGTAACATCCATCCATCCCAGCTGACTTTTGGATATGAGGTAGGGCACACCATGGATTGGTCGCCAAACAATCATTGAGACTCAAATTCACACCTATAGACAATTTTCCTGCTTCCAATAACCTAACATTAATGTTATTGGAATGCGCGAAGCAGCCTGAGTACAATGGGGAAACTAACGAAAGCACGGTGTGATAACCATTAGCCCATCATGCTGCCCTTAGGAACATGTGATGCAATGTAAATAAAGTCACAGTATGTATTTATTTTTTGGTCATTGATACAGCGATGTTATGCGCTAATTAGGGATGGGCAAGTACTGATACCAGGTATTAGTATCGGGATGATACCTGGCCTTATTTCAAGGTATTGGTACTCGCGTTTATGATCAGGCACTGGATTATTATCCATCCATTTTCGGAACTGCTTGGTCCTCACAAGGGTTGTGGGGGTGCAGGAGCCTATCCCAGCTGTCTTCGGGCAGTAGGCGGGGTACACCCTGAACTGGTTGCTTGTCAATCACAAGGCGCACATAGACAAGCAACTATCCACACACAATCACACCTAGGGACAATTTAGACACTTCAATTAACTCATTCAAACCCAAAAACATGTAAACACGTTTTTTTAATACTTTGCCCTGCACTCCCAAAAACGTATATATTTATAAGTTTTTTCAATGTTTTTTTTATGCTAGAACATACAGAAGGCTTTGATGCAGCTTCTGACATGAAGAGGAGGCTTAAAGCAATTGTAGTTACGGCCAGCAGGTGGCAGCAGAGAATAAGAGATCAGCCAGGGCCATGTTGCAACAAGCTCTTTTTGCCAGTACTTTCACCAGGAATGTGAATAATGATGAAACTTAGCTATACAGGGAGTCCTCAAGTTATGTCGTTTCACCTCGTCTGTAGCACATTCTTTTTCGTAAATTTTCCACAGTAATCACGCAATTTTAAAGTTATTTAAACAGATACCAATATACTTTGTTTCCTGAAGAAAGAAGAGACTCTAATCTTTTGGTAGGTTCCATGTTTTTATAGCAATAGAACACAGTATTCTGTGGGCCTTGCAGAATCAGTAAAAATCCAGTAAAACAGCCGGGAGTAAAGTGGGTTGCTTCAGTGAAAGTGGTTGGGAGTGAATGAGTTAGCATACCATGCATGTTTTTGTTATGTGGGAGGAAACCGAAGTACCTGGAGAAAACCCACGCAGGCATGGGGAGAACATGCACTCAGGAAGGCCGGAGCCCGGAGTCGATACTGGATTATTAGTTTAATTAATTAATTAATAAAAAAATATTTTATTGTGTGTACGATACAAAATATGTATTTTATGAACAAATGAAAAAAATATCATAGGAAATGATCATTAATTTCAAGAAAAAATGCTATACAGTATTTGGATAACTACGTCTTTCTTTAAAATGATCTGTCATTGTTTTTTGGGAAATGTTCTGTATCAAAAGTACGAGTGGTATCAGAGCTTGTTATCGGTATGGGTGAGTACTAAAGAGTTGAGTATTCGTACATCCTTATGGTAATCAATACATTGCAAGGAATTAATCTTGAACACGTGATATCTATGTCACAGAAGAGCATTTATGTCATGAAAATAACTGATATTTCCAGTTCATTCAGTTCACAGATTTGAACACGAAATGTAGTAATGTACTATGAGAAATCACGATAGGATAAAGATGAAGTATAACCTGAGTTATTGTGAGCAAGCGTGGTAGCATATTTAGAGCACGACTTGAGAATGATGACAAAACAGATGAAGTGAAAGTTGAGCGATGTCATCCTCACCAGTTCTGTGGGTGTGAGCGTCTGTCTCTCTTTTCGGATGATGAGCCCATCACTGACACCCAGTCTGCTGAACAGTTGTCTCCAACCTGCCAGGTCATTGTCTTCCTGCAAGTAGTTGCGACTCAGCAGGATCCATTCATAGCCTGGTTGATGAGTAGCAACGTAGATAGTCATGGAAACATTATCCACGAGGATCACAACATGAGAATACACATCATAAAGTGTACAACTAAAGCAATGGATAAAATAACTGTGATACCAATAGAATGGAAGATCTAAATGTGAATGTCAAAGTCAATTTTATTTGGATAGCGCATTTCATATGGCAATCATACATTCAATGTAATTCAGGATAAAAAGCAAGATGGTCCCCAATCACCGGGATGCTGTTATTTGTTTTTATTTTTTTCTGCGTCATTCCATCAGTATGTATTTATGTGAAGTGAGCTTTAATTCTTAATCTTTTGGGTATTTATTTGGACAAAAGAAAGCCACAGAAGTGGTATTAACGACACCTGGGAAGTGGAAACTGTTTTAAATTGAGGGGGAGATTCAAAGTGTTATGGTCTCCTTATCTTTTATTATTATATTAATTTAGAAGACTTAAACTGTACATGCAATGATGTCTTTAGGATGGCAATACTCTGACTCTGTAAATGAATAATTCAGTTTCATTTATTCCAGAGAAAAATTGTTCGTGTCCCAGAATATTCCACTGTAGTTATTCTAAAATTTGAACCATCTTGCAACAATAGCATCATGCAGGGTGAGAGTCTTGAGTGTGTACCGACCGGGCAGTGTCTTTGACAGGTCCATGTTGTCATATGCTTCCGAGAAGTGCACCCGGCTTTGCCCTGGGCATAGCAGACCCCTGTTGGTGAGGACGGGTACTGCAATGTCTGCATACTCCTGGCTGGAGATGCAGTGCTGCTTGATGAAAACCAGGTAACTCACAACCACCGCCTCTGGCTTTGACTAAGTGAGATTAAAGGATCAAAGAAGAGAGACAGTAAGATAGTAATACAATAAGTTTGATTATAAAAAAAAACAGACATGCGAATCAACATAAAATCACGAAGTGCATTTCTCACAACTCTAATGTGCACACACAGCTGATGCAGTATACAAGATATCTACCTTCCATTTTTCGTTTTGTAACGCAGGGTAGATGTGCTGCTCCAGCAGGTCTTGTGGCTCAAGTTGATGAACTCCCAGTCTTCTCAGTAGCTCCTGCACCTGCTGACTCTCCAAAGGTTCCACACAGCTCAGCAGAGACGGGTGAACTATGCTCACATCCTTATACAATACGGACAAATGTCCTGTGGGTGGAAAAAAAGAAATATGTAAGGAAAACTTTTTTTGGGCCAGTTACAAGCTGTGGAGCAGCATTCTTAACCAGCTGCAGTTGGGAAAGTGACGTCTGTCCAAGCCCAAAATAAAGTGCACTTCAGTGGTCTAAACGATTGATGATGAAAAGCTCAAATTAAAATCGCAAATTGATTCTGCGAGAGGACTGGTGTAACTTCGGCCAGTTGAAAGAAGCTTGACTTGACAACTGAGCATGTCGCAGCATCGACTTTTAGACCTGCGTCCAGACGAAGAAGATATATGGAAAATAAAAGCAGCCCAAGGATGGAACCTTGAGGCACTCCCGACCTCAAAGTGTTGACAACGGACTCTACAGCCTCAAAACGAACGCTAAACTTTCTACTTATACGGTATGATCAAAACACTGCCCTGGTTGCCCACACAGTTCTCTAGCCAGGTTAGGGGGTTGGTTGGTGGTCCCAATATCTAAAGCAGCTGTTGAATGACCACAATCATTAAAAACTCTCAGGAGTGTTTTCTTGATGCCCGTGATTCCTGCACCTGTTGGTGAACACTAGCGGTGCAAGGCTTCCATGCTTAGGTTACCCCTGAGATCAAACCCGACATAAGCGCAAGATGGATGGATGAATGAATTAAACCATGCAAATGTATTACAGTGAACACTACGGAAGAGGATTAGGGCTGGTGAAGAGAAAAAAAGTTGTCAGGATTCTGATTTTATTCTCAGAATTAATTCTGACTTTAGTCTGAGAATTCTGACTTTATTCTCAGAATTCTGACTAAAGTGAGAATTTTGACTTTAATCTCAGAATTCTCACTTTAAAGTCAGAATTCTCACTTTATTCTCAGAATTGACTGACTTTCTGACTTCCCCCTACAATTCATAGCTCTACGTCTTTGAAAATCAGAATTCTCACTTTAAAGTGAGAGATTAAAGTGATATTCTGGGATTAAAGTGAGAATTCTGACTTTAAAATCAGAATTATGAGAATTAAGTGAGAATTCTAACTTTAAAGTGAGAATTCTGAGATTAAAGTCAGAATTCTCACTTTAACTCTTATAGAGTTAAGCATTGTATCTCTTTTCAATGGGCTCCCGGTAGTATGACAATGAAATATGATGAATCTGATGAAATAGGATGACGTGAATGATCAAAGCCTTTGTCACATTAAATCTAATTCACAGAGCATCGGTAAACAAAAAATATTAGTGTCAAAGTCACTGTTGTGCAGAAAATGTGTCTTTTCACAAAATCTTAGTTTTCTCCTTATATTTTCAATTTTCGTTCAATGTCACTCAAATGACCTATTTTCAAATGGTGATTACTAAAGAACGGAATAAGGTAGAAACACTTTTTTTTCTCATGAAAGAATGGAACGCGATCTTTCATTTGGTACCCAGTATGTTTATGTAGTCACAGCATACAATATTCTGTTTGCCTTGAAAGATGAGTTAAAATACTTGAAATCGGTTGGCACTGTCGGGGTTGTTTTTTGGATAACGTGTGGCAGTAAAAGACTTAAAGTCAGAATCCTGAGAATAAAGTGAGAATCCTGCCAACCCTTTTTTTCCCACTTCACTGGCCTAAATCCTCTTCCGTAGAACACAGACGTGCAAATGAAAACCAAATAATGTCGTGATATATCTTTCTCTATGTGCACCTAAAAAGATAGCACTGCCCACACATTTAGAGAAGGCCCACCAGTGGCCTACATTCCAAGACAGGCACTTTGTCTCTGTACTGCTGAATATTTTAAACGAGTTCACAGTGATTCACTCTGTGGTCTCTCTGCTATCACACTCAACTTTGTACACTTGACTTCCCCTCAAAGCAGGAGTTCAACATTCCAAGCGAATACTGCAACTCACTCCACTCGCTGACCTGGAAACAGAACTTCCCTCTTATCATTACATGCCTATTGTCATATCCATCCTTCATTCAATGCTGAGTTTATATCTTAAAGAGGGGGATGACAAATCAGCCAACACAAAGCGAGTCCTGGCAATTACACGCTTCCTTAATGTCAAACATGATGTGCTTCCGCTATTGCAGTACTTATTTAGAGGCAAAAGCGACTCCTCCATGATGTTTGTGACTCATAAGAAATACATAAGGTGAAGTCAAAATGAAAGAATGCTGGAGAGCTCATCTTTCCAAAAGTAAAATGTGTATGCTGTATTTAGGTATGATGACGCACCAGTGTCCATTGATATTCTTTACTCTGTCTATTCTAAGTGCAATATAAGTGATTTGAAAAACTGTCATACACTCACTACCTGCAGCAAGTCAATGTGATGACTAATAAATCCTCTAATCTATTTTATTGTCAAAATAAGCCTTTCAGTTAAATTGAAAATAGAAACCTGAGATCAAACTGACCTACATTCTGACAGGTTTTCCTTTTGTGCAAGGCATACACATTTACACACGATGCTTGTACAGCACATTGCAATGTGGTGCCCCTGTTCTTGTTTTGTTTCAGGCTTTCAGCTTTTATTTCCAAATGTTTGCATCTGGATCTGATACACAAGTTAGAGTTACCTTTTGTTTCAATCCACCCAAGTATTGGAACATGTGACCTTGTTGTCCTCATTTGCAGATTTGGATTTTGCCACTGAATAGTACCTAAAGTTTTTTTGGTTGGAGGCCCTGTCGGGCCATTATGAGCCCAATTGTGCTGGCCCTGCCCGAGCTGGAAATGGTCCTTAATATAACCTCATTGGTCATTTCATATGTAAGCCTACCTGTGGATTAAATAGTGGATATAAATCCAAATATTGAATATCACAAAGCAAGAACATGTTGATTTTATCACCATGTATTTATGAAATTTGTACTGGTTGCCTGGTCGCACCAGCATCAGTAAACTTCACCATTAATGTCTGACCTTGTACTGTATATTAATCATAGTAAGAGGACCAATACAATGTATCAAAGAAGAAGAAAAAAAGTAGTAGACTCAGAAGTAAACATCAAAGTGGTGAATCAAGGAAAACAAGAACAGTTTAGAACCATTGTGAGAGGTGGAAAGAAAGACCCTATAATAACTGTTAGTTGCCGTCAGCATCAACCTCAACGTGGCGTGACGTTATCTGCAGTTCACTTCATGAATAAAAGTACAGAGCTACACCATTGCTGGATTTTGGCAAAAAGCACAGAGATGAGCCTTAAAAATCCTGGAAAAAAAGAAAAGATTAACCTTTACCAAAGTGATGTAAAGGCTAAAGCTTTGAGAACGAACGAGTCTGCACATAATCCTCAACATGCAAGCTCATCTGAAAAACTCATCGCAGGTAATGGTGTCATCTGGAACAAGCTCATTAATCTTCAATGATGAAATACATGAAGGCAGCAGTAAAATGACTGTCTGCAGAAAGACAGATACGCCCCCTACCAAACTGACTGGAAGATAATTGGGCCATTATCTTACACATTTCCAAACACGCTGCTAAAAAAAATAATTAGTTCATCAGGGGAAGAATCGGAAGGTTTTAGACTGGACAAATTCACCTCCAGACCTAAATCCTATGGAGCATGAATTTTATACCCGCTAAAGGGAAGGAAATGAGCAATGTTATGGAAAAGCATCACAAAAGAAGAATGCATATAGTAAGTTTGGTTTGAGCACCACTGTCACTTCGATTGTATGTTTGTTTAGAAGAAAAAAAATGACCAAACAAATTCCTACGAAAAATTATAGAGGGGTGACTAAGTGTGTCAAAAAAACAACATTAATTTGTTTTTTGTTTTTTTTAGGCATTGGATGAAAGTGTAGCTACAGGAGTGTATTTTGAGGTCAATACATGTCTAGTAAGAAGGGTCTGATAGCATTAAATCAGAGCTAGGCAGTGTAAAACAACCTATGTCAAAAAAGGACATCATGGGTTCACTGTTCCACCACAGGGCGGAACAGTACTGTTTGGTAGAAATATGGCTCAAGTAAACTTAGAAGTGACAGAAAATAGCAATTAAGCATGATCTTAGTCTGCGAGAACGTCAAACACAGATCAATTACAGTACCCGTTTGGGCGTCTGTTTTTCTTTTCTTCGTCTTGCTTTGCTCCAGTGGGAAGAACACGCCGTCTCCATCTAGTGACACCACGCGTCCATCAGCCAGAGGAATTATGGGTAGAGTCCTAAGTGTTTGCAAAATTGCGTCCCCATCCCCATAACCATGTTCCACAGCCCTGAAGTTGCAAACAAGAAGTCTGGCCAACTGACGCAGGCCAGCATCTAGAAGAGTGGAAGAGTGGAAGAGTTGCTTACAGTATATGCTTTGGTGCAATGAATTACAAATTAGTCCGAAAACAATTTTAAAAAACTATGAATGCATATGCATTAATAAATTGATAGCTTCTTTTTGTTGTAAAATGTAATTACAAAAACAAAACACTTTTAACAAAACAGTCACCAGTGAGTATGGGTAATAAATAAATAAATAAATAAACAAACAAACAAGCAAATAAAAAAATAGACATTACGGTTTAGCAGCTGTTCCAATTGCTACTAATATTTATTTGTTGGTCTATTTTTTTTTTTTTTACATTTTTCATGTCCACTTTTTCACCTTAAATACTCATCATCTGCAACATGGCAACATATATGCATGGTAATATAATAATTTATTTAAATGTTTTTGATGAAAAAAAAAACATGTTGACAAAAAATCCTCCACTCACCTGTGTGGATAGTCTCTTCTTTCATCAGCTCTTTGGCCATGGCTGTGGTTACTGTGGTAACATCAGAGCCCCTCAGGTTCCGAACTCCCAGGTGGGAAAGAAGAGAGGCAGGCAGGGCAGGACTTAGACTGGGGTGCAGATATGAGAGCAACAGATGCTTTTCCAGCTCATCCTGGTTGATAACCTTGCGAATCACAGCATCCTTACAGACCGCCACTTGGGACGGTAGCTTGTACACAACCTGACCATCTGTAAAGCAAGAACATAATGTAAACAGTAAATGGCACTTGAAATAAGGCTACAAACAAATGATGAACAGGACTTTTCAGTCCCAAACAAATGAGATACTCTGCATAGATTGGATGTAATTTTGTGAATGCTGAAATGTTAATTTATTTCTTCATTTTTTATTATCCTCACTTTTTTTATGCATTTTAACTCCCACATAATACAGCCGATTTACGTACACTGTTACAATTTCAAAATGTTCCAAAAATTCATGCCTTATTTTTCTCAATCCACATACTTAGTTTTCCCACAATTGAATATTTTACATTTGAAAAAAATCCCATTAATTTTCAATAGGACAGAGTATATATATGGCAATTTACATTTTTATGTAAAACATCTTAAAATTAAGATGTGTTATTTCTATCCACTGGTTTTAATTAAGTAAGGTGATATATATAACGAAATAATCCCAACATGCGTTCCCATGCTGTCCCAATACATACAATAACTATTGGACTGAAATGTTATATGAGATTGCTGTTGACACAACATCTGAGTTTTAGTATCATATTCAGAGATGTGTGGTTGCCATGGCAATGTCAATGATGCTATTCTCCATATCGCAAGCCAGTGTACAATCAAAACATTAGAATTAATCATCATATTAAAGTTGTGTTTGTACAAAGTCGTTTTTTAAGTGGCCCTTGCATTTACCATTCTATTTAATATTCAATTAAAATAGGCGGGTGAGTAATACCTGAGTTGAGTGTAGGCAGGAAGGCCTTGCCCTTGAGCAACTGGATAATCTGACTGGCGACGGGTTTAAAGAAGTCCATCACTTCATCAGGCAGGGGGATAAACTGCAGGAACTGGCAGAGACCCCTAAGGCCTGTGAACTCTGGGTGATCCTGGAAAAGCAACAATAAAACATAAGTTAACATCAAAACATGGAAGTTGGACTGCACATTCCAAACAAGATTCTAGTGTTCCTTCTCTATCATGTGATCTATCAGATATGAGAACGTTTAAATTCTGCAGATGCTGACTTACATGGAAGGCTTTGATGGCCTCAAGGAAGAGTTGTGGAATCTCAGATCTGAGCCACTGGTTCCATGAGCTGTCTCTGTCAACATCCTCTCGAGAAGAAGGGATGTCAAAATCACCTGAATTGGGGGGAAACTTGCTTGGCTGATTGTATACAAGAATGCACAGTTGATACCTTTCTTTTCCACTTCCTGTGTTAATTTAATGTCATACAAAAACTGTTATCTATAACTATACACACACATATAAATAAAGGGTTTTACAATTATTATTTATATTATTATAATTATTCATTAGGAGCCATTCTTGTAAAAAGGACATTTCATTTTTTTATTTTGATCTCCAGCCATCCATCTATTTATTTTCTGTTATGCTTGTTCTCATTGAGGTCATGAGTAAGGACTTTGAGTGACATGAATTTTTGGAATGTGGGAGAAAGCGGAATATCTGGAGAAAACTAACATAAACATGGTGAGAAGACCAAGCAAACTAAAATGGAGGACCTAATGCAAAATTAATAATACGTTTAAATTAGAAATGAGAAATATCCCATTATTGTGGTACTTCACTGTAAATTACACACATAAAAATTAAAAAAATACTCATTATTTATGTTGTTTTTTAAATCTAGCTCTTTTACTGGTTCTCATTGCAGCTACAACATGGAAATTCAACTTTCTTCACTTACATTGTGATTTTACATTGTTTAATGAAGTGGAATCTTATTTTGTATGTTGTAGTGTACAATTTTGCATATTCTATTTTTCCCCCCGATGTTTGACTATTTTTTTTTGTCATGATCACAATTTTTGCAAGTCACATAAAGGTCATGTGATATGCCAATACTGTATGATTGGCATTGCTGACCCTTACTGGTACACTTGAGTACTGCATGTGTACAATGAAATTACTAGCTTCATATTTTTTTTGTATGGTTTTTACTTAGAAACAAATCATATTTCGAGGGAAAAATGCATACCTGTAATGCAAATAGCTACATTGGCAGGTATGTTACTCTACTTCACAGGCGTACTTACGGTTACGGTTACCTTTTTGCTAATATACTTTATTTTTTATTTTTATTTTATTATTTTTTATCATTGGGGCCAGTTTGAACCGAGATATCAAAAACTCCAGGGAATGATTAAAAACTGATAAAAAAATGTTTTAATCCAAGATTATATGTGAGTGACTTTGTGTTCATATTGCCTGTTGACTTCATACATCACACATATTGCTTGTGTGTTGTCTTTGACCAGTTAAGATGCTTAAATGGTTAAATTGTGGTTGATTGGTACATTTCTCTCACATTACAAAATGAATAAAGGTTTATTATTGTCACAACAAATAAGAATAAACCAACCTTGTACGATGAATCGGAAGCCAAAGCTGCGAAGAGGCAGGTAGGCGAAGACGGGCTGTTTCTGTGGTTGGCCTATAATGTCACCTCCAGAGTTGTCACAGTTAAGTTGGAAGGCGAGGGCAAGCTCGGTCGATTCAACATTCTCTTTAAGCTTCAGGAAAAAGAAAAAATATATATTGTCAAGATGGAACAATAATATGGTAATGGAATAATTGTATACTGTACTGGGACGTTGGAAGGACAGGGAATCAACCCACACCAATTAAATTGAAAGATTTGTTAGTATTAGCCACATATTGACAACCTGGACTGTAAACTGCTTAACAGTCATGTATATATCTCACCCGTTAAGTCATATATTTAGAAATAGCCATAGTTAAGTAAATTGCTAGAAAAAAATGATCAGATACAAGATTATTTTTCAAGAAATGAGCTGATCACAAGTTACCAACATGCATATAGAAAAAGACATTCCACAAACACAGTACTTGCAGAAATGGCAGACGAGTGGCTGAAAAATGCTGATGACAAGAGGCTTGTGGGGCTGGTAATGCTGGACTTCATTCAGTGCTGCTTTTGGTTTTGATTGATCATAAGCTATTGAGTTTTGGGTTTTCTTTATTGTCATTGCACATGCACAAGTACAGAGCAACGAAAAGGTGTTAACAGGCTCAACCGTCTAAGAAACACAAAAACACAATGACAAAACAGGGGATACGAGTTGGAAGGCCCGTTGGCATACGCTGTAAGCGCTCTGAGATCTTAGCTAAGGAAATGAGCATGAGGCTAACGGGGAGGGAAAAAAAGGTCAAGCTTTCACCATGTTCCAACGGGAAGCATGTAAAAAAAAAAAAACGCACATCCAGCATGTAACATTTAGACATAACAGACATGGTGGAATGAGGGAGGGGAGGACGGGGGGAAAGGGGGGGGGGGGGCTCAGTAGCCCAACGAGAGCGCTCACCAACATCTGTGACCTTCGCGGGGGGAAGATATGAGCACCAACAGAGGTGTTGAAAAGAGGAATGTGTATGTGTGTGTGCGATGTCAGTGTCGTTCGTATCAGAACACCGACTCAAAACAGGGGAAGCGTCCAGCCATATTTCTTGATTCAGGGGAAAAGTCCAGATAACATGTTTTGGGAGCAGGCTGACATTTATTTGGTTCGGCCTTGAGTCACTTTAGCTGACGACTGTGTCGGGCTTCAATTAGCCAAATTAGCAATCATTTCGCTCAAGACGAGACGCCAACTTTTCATTGGTTAATCTAAAATTCCTTTAACACCACCATTTTTTTTAATGCGCGAATAATGACCGCCCCTTACTTGGAAAGCCTGTACTCTGGGAATTTCAGCTGCAACGCAGCAGACACGACCATGTCAAAATTGAGCAGTAATAGATTTAATAATAATGCATATATTTGTGGAGACTGGGGTCAAGTTGTATTTTACAATTTTAAATATGTGCAGAATTTCACAAGTTACTTCATGTGAAAGATTTGATAGATCTTGATATGAAAAGAAAAATGCACTGAGCTGTCACCAATGTCTTACAAATGCAATTATGGCATTTAGTGGCAGAAAAATTACCTAAACACAAATTAATATCACAATCATTTTTTACAGTACAGTACACTTTATAATTTTAATTCAATTTTGTGAATTATTATGAAATTACTGTATCAATGACTAAAAACATGCAGCCATATTTCTATTACTTTTTTTTCACTTTTATGTTAACAAGAGTATGACAACTTAGGAAAAAATATTTCATTGTACATTTAAAACAGATATAAAATTTGTGATTAATCATGAATTAACTATTGAAGTCATGTGATTAATAACGATTAATAATGTTAATCGACTTATACCCCTAAAAAATATATATAAATATATTATAAAATTTGTTTGGCTGTGTGCATCAAACACAAAGTTAGCAGCGATACACAAGTGCCTTGTTAGTAATAGCCGTTAGTTGTTGTACCAGATCATGCTGTATTATTACGCATTGTTTATTAGTCAAATGCTTATGTTAAGCTACTTCCGCTACCAGAAGTGCGATGCCTTATGTTTCAGAATAAGAGCATAATACACAAACATTCTTGATATCGTTCCGAAAGTGTTCATGTATAAATGGTAAAAGGAATACACTTATATAGCATACATGTAATATTCATCCTACGTTAATTTATCAATCTGTATTTGGTTATTATTTCTCACAATTGAAGTGTTAGGCCCCAATATATATTTTCTTCTTTATTATGATCCTTTGTGTTTAAATTTGGGATTGGATTCATGATGGGGTCAAGTTTTGTTTTATTCACCTACTTATTTTATGTTAAAATGGATAGTACATTTTTAGTTTGTATTTTTGTTGTTTTAAACGAAAATGACTTGAATATGATTGACAAATGTGGTCTAACCAACTTAAATAAATAAACCTTTAAGTACCAGTGCACTTCCTGTAAATCTTAATCTTATTTCCCAAGAGGAATCCCTTCATGAATTTATGCTACCATTTTATTCTACATCAGAGTGTGTCTGTGCACTGCGTAACATATGAATGTGTGAGCAGTGTGCAAATCACCATATTGGGCTGCAGTGTAGTCTTGACGACAAGCCAGCGGTCAGTGCCATCTGAGTGCTCCACCTCAAGCACATTATGATTTAGGTCTTTACGTGTCATTGTTACAAGGCGGTTCTCAACCTGCAGGATTACAGATCGAGCAGAAAGCACATCAAGAAAAAACAGGTTAGACTTCAAACAAAAAAACGATGCTCATAAAAACAAGTAGCATGAAAGTGCCGGAGGTACCTGATTGTAGATGGTGATCGAACGTAGCCGGTGCAAAAACAGCAGCAGGGAAGGGTGTACGTCATGGAACAGGTTTCGGGTCTGATGGCTCTCAGAGCGTAGAGGAAGGCAGATCTTGGTTGTCCAGCTGGTAAGAAATCAAATGTAGCGGTTCAAAAGTGGCTTATTGCAACATTGAGGCTTGAGACAAGTGGTTTCAATATGCTCTACGAAATGGTATGTGAACAAAAAAAGTCAAAAAGGCCGTTTTGTCATGAATATCACTAATGTAAGTTTTTTGTCACTTTATTGTGATATTTATAAAATATTAAGGAAGCCAGTGATACCTTATTGACCAAATAAAAATGCTAACTCAAAAGTTAGGCCAAGGTTTGAATCCTTTGGGCTTCATTCATTAGTGATATGGCAAATAAGTCACAATTATTTTGTATTTATTTTGTCCAATCTTGATTATTAACACGATTCTATATATTGTTTTTAAAATTGGCAGTTTTAATGCATCCATACTGAAAACTACAGTGCTTCAACATTACATTAATAAAATGTACCACTTAATAATAGTCATGGCTGATATCTGCATTGTTACCCTCAGCTGTGTGTTTAGCTGCATGATTGGTCTTTGTTTATTTCTTATTATTACTTTTTGTTTACGTCTTTAAGATCAACTCTGATTGGCTGTTGTTATGCACATTTCCACCGCATCTGATCGAGTAAATACGATCACAGCTGATCATCCTGAAATTTAGCATGACCACTTATCAAAGTCAAAGCCTGGTCACCACATCATACCTGTGAAGAAATGGCTCATGTAATTGTGGGTCGAAGGGCCTCTCATCATCCATCCAGTGGGGGAGGATGTATCCCATGGGGCCGCAGGTCTTGTCAAAAAATAAATGGAAGCCATTGGAGTGAATCTCTGGACGATCTGTGACCTTGAATACTGACTTAAAGCCAATACCCTTTTGTCCTGCAGAGATCAAAAGGACACAGTCTTACAAATACAGTAAACTTATAACTCATTCTTCACGAGTGCTAACCACGTGAAAAGTGTTGAAAGAAAAATCCAGTCTCTGCAAATCACACTCATGGAGGGGAGTCGAGGTCTGTCGGGAGCACCCAACTAATTAAAGTGAGAAACGGCGCACAGTTATATAACAATTGTATGTAAATGATGCAAGAGTTGGGCAGTTTTCTGACGTAATTCAATCAATTAACATGTCTTTAAATGTGTAGAATTATAAACTGAAGATATATCACCATACTCTCTTAATTGAAAGTGTACAAAATTATGTTTTTGAGAGAAATCAAGTGGAAGCTGATGATTTTGAGGAGGAAATGGAGTAATAGTTATGACAATGATTTTGGCCATGATATAATCAAGCACTATATTTCATAGCATTGGCAATTTATTTGATATATTATTGATTATTTTAGCCTGCAACAATCATAAAAAATGCCCGTGAAATCCTGGAGGGACTTTGCTAGGACTGTCTACAAATTACCTATCGATGACATAAGTGCCACAAATCACCATATATCCAGTATTTATTTTATTTTTTATTATTATTATGATTGCTGTAGTAATTGCCAGTGGTAGAACATACATCACCACTCCAAATTTAATTAATTAATTAATTAATTATTATTATTATTATCATTATTATTATTATCATATGATATGTCATTTTGGAGTGAGACATTTGTGTGCTACAAATATTCACAACAATAAATGAAAAAACCCTATAGCCTGGACATAATTTGAATTCCTTGTATAAAAAAATAAATAATAATAATGATAATAATAATAATATAAAAAAATTACAAATCCAATTTATTTGATGTAAAAAAAACAATTATTAGTGAAAATAGTTACTTTGCCTGATAATGAGTTACTTTTATTATGAAGTTACTAACTCAGTTACTTTTTTAAGCAAGTAATGAGTAACTATAACTACAGTAATTACTTTTTTAAAGAAACGTTCCAACACTGCCCATGATCTAGCATATTTACAGGTAAATGTTGATGAATCCTTAAAAAAAAAAAAAAACCCCATTGCCGTTCAAAAGTTTGGGGTCACCAAGAAATTTGTTTTATATTTACAAGAAATGCACTATTTATCAATGAAGATAACTTGAAACTAATCAGAAATGCACACCATATATTGTAAATGTGGTAAATGACTATTTTAGCTGTAAATGTCTGTTTTTTGGTGTAATATCTACATAGGTGTATAAGAGGCCCATTTCCAGCAACTATCACGCCAGTGTTCAAGGTACAAGGTGTTTGCTCATTGCATCAGAAGGCTAATGGATATTAGAAAACATTTGTGCAATAATGTTCATATAGGCTATTACTCCATGAGAGAAATTGCCAAGAAATACAGAATTGCCTGGGTGACCCCAAACCTTTGAACGGTAGTGTATATATTTTTAAATACACAGTAAATAAAAAGTTAATTGACATATTGCTGAATCTAGTGAATTGATCAGTGATTGACCATCATTTTTTTAAGCGATCAGTAATCGGTAAAGCCTAATACATACCTATGTATCCATATTTGTGTTTGCCCTTGGTACTTCGGCCCACATCACATATAGCCTTTATGTTTGTCTCCTGGAAGCCAGCTTCATTGTTGAGAACAGTGATGCAGTCTCTCTCAACCACAAAAGCCAATGCTGGAACAACATCAGACTCTGTTGGGTAACTGTTGTCATCTGCATTCTGGAAACAGTGTGGTTAGAATCAGTGAGTCATGGTTGCATATGCAATACTGGGTTCTTTTTTAGTCTACCACAGCTACCACATTTAAAGAATGTCTCCTCTGCACACTCGTCAAAGTCATGGTGCGAAAACACAGCTTCATCACGTACATAAGTCAAAACAAACCTAATTAAAATAAATCATAGCATGTGTATTACATAGTCAAACAGTTTAGAAGCTTAATGTGCCATAGCTTGTTTTAATGATGAAATAATTAATCTTTAAAGTACTACGTAATTGTATTTTTTACAATAAAATAATTTACATTATAATGTTAAGATTAACATAAAAAATGAATAAACACATCTTAATTACCCTTTTTCTGGGGGGGGGTTGATAAATTAATGTAACTCATATTAGAGGATTGTTGATAATGTAAATACTCAGTAGGCTGTATTATAGTTACATATAATGTGCATGGTTTACCCACACCGGTTTGAGACACATTGCAAATACCACACACCTATAAAAAAGTTATAATTTTAATGATGGGAAAAGTAAGCTTTATGAATATTCATGAAGCTTCATGAAGCACTTCCGATATATTTTTTTATTCCTCTAGATGGTGCCCTTGGTAAAAAGAAAAGAAAAAAAAGGACAGTGCAATGGAAAGTGATTACATTTCCACTGCATCTTTAAACTAAGAATACCATCTAGAGGAGTCAAAAAATGAAATCAAGTACTTCATGAAGCTTCATTTAAAGTGTTGTTAGTAGTTAGTATTAAAGGGAACAACACCTGAATGAGTTCCAAAACAAAATGTGTGTCTTTGCTGTAGAGCTCAGTTGAGAGTCGGTCCAAGCTTCTGCCAAGTCGGTCCTGCTGGACCTGCATCAACTCCTGACCTTCAGCTGTGAGTTCTACACCAATCCCAAACTCTTTTTTTCTGTCATAAAAAGGGAAAAGAGAAGAAACACACTGATTAAGCTTTACTTTTGGGAAACTGCTACAAAAAAGTAAGGGGGAAAAAAGTATGACAACAAACCTTATTTCCTCAATTATGGTTCTGTGGACATCTAAAGGGGGTTCTGGTTGACAGGTGGCCATCTCCTCTTCATTCAAATCCATAAATTCTGGCTTATTGTCACACACACCTTGGAGCTTGTTGCAATTGTCTGACATCTCACTGTCTGACCGTGAAGCAAACAGCTCTTCTTCAGCTGATTCTCCCTCCTCTGGCTCTTCTCCTTCTTGCGCTTCATTACCTAAAGCCAATTAAAATATTATAATCTGTATTTGTATTATATTAGTTCTCGTCAATCCAATTAAAAACAATCAATTTAACACACAACACAAAATGTATTCCTGTAACACCTTGTTGAGGGCTGTGGTTGAGATGACAGGGGGATAGACTGCTGTCTGTTGCATTGACTTCAAGAACCTCATCTTCACTCATATTCACACCTGACAGACTACTACTGCTCTCAGACTGAAATCATAAAGCACATCAAATCATAACTTTGTCAAAGCTGAATAGAGAAAAAGGACTGACAATGATTGAATTCAATCATGATAGCAAAACTCAAAATTATTCCAGTCACACATACTTCATAGGACTGGCATGATTTCCTGTATCAGTCAATTTATATCTATTTTTAATACAAATGTAATTCACAACCAGTGCGAGTCACATATATTGTATATGGAGGACCAAAACTTCCCAAAATAAAAAAATAAGTAAATAAAAGTGAAAATAAAATATAATTAAAAATATATATATAAATGGAAACAAAAACAACAACAAAAATATGTAAATAAAAGTCAAAATGAATACAGAAATAAAAAAAGACAAAAAAATTAAAAATACAAAAAAATATATAAAAATAATTACATATAAATCAATCAATAAAAACGCTGTGCTCTCATATTTATTTATTTCATGCACAAGAAAATGTTACTCAAATGAAGGGATGGTCCTAAGTGTGTCTTAGGCACTACAAACTGCCTTTCCTCGTCCATTTCATGCTGACATTGTCTGCAGCATAAAATAAATAAATATGAGAACAAGCGTTTTTATTGATTGATTGATATTTAATTCTATTTATGTATTTATTTTTGTATTTATTTTAACATTTCATATTTTTTTATCTTCTTTTTTTATTTTTTATTAGTTTTATATTATTATTATTTTGTATTAGATTTTTGAATTATGTTTTTTATATTAGTTTTTATTTTCAATTTTATTTACTTATTTGTTTGCTTTATTTTATTGGCAGATTTGGTCCTCCATACATATATTTGTATTGGTACATATTCAGATTGTGTTACTTTTGAGTAATATCAGCATTCACCTGTGTTTGGACTTTGGCCTGATGAAAGGGTCCTGGGTATAAGGTGCCATTTCGGATCTGTGATGTTGTCAGCTTTTTTTGGTAGTCCTTCACCCACTCTGTGATGCCCAGAAGGATTCCGAGTCGATGCAAACGGTTTATGTGCCTCGGGTTTGACTGGGCTGCGGTGATTAGGACCAATTTGGACTTTGTTTGGCCCAAAACTCTAGACAAAGGCTCTAAAAACACCTGAAGGCCACATTAATTTTAGAGCAATTACACCACTTTATCAAATGCATACCATGCTTTATTTCATTATTTTTAGGAGACATCAATGTTATTCTGAAATAAGAATTGTTCTACTGAACTAAACTATGAATCGGATTAATCTAATAACACTAATAAACTGACAATTCAACTGGCACATTTACACTGCAAAACATTGTGGATTCTCCAAGTCCAACACAATCCAGTTTTTCTGACTTCCAAGTGTTTTAAATATAAGGATAGCTAGACAGTTTGTTTACAGAGTTACAGTATAGTGTGACCTACTAGTAATGCCATTCTATACATATTGCTGCGATTAATGCATGCTATGGAAAGTACAATTGCAAAAACATTTTCAATTTAACGGACAATCGGCTTTAACGGACGAAGCATCCGCCATATTAGTCCGTTAAATCGATTTTCCACTGTATAAAGACTTCCTGCATTCTACTTGTGCAATGCAGTGCAACTAACCTGCTGCAAAAGAGCCTGACAGATTCTGTTTGGAATTCGAACCAAACAATCCAAAACAAAATTAGCCACTGTGCAGTAACATGACATGTCCTCTTCAGCTCGAGACAAATCTAAAACACAAAAGCTCATTTTAGCAACACAGCAAGGTTGCATTTTCAAATATAATACAATTGAGACTTCAATATTGCTCTGCTACCTTCTTTAGCCACAGCTGCAGCTAGGGAACTCTGAATATGATTAGCCAGGAGGGCCGTGGGAGCATTTGTGATCCCATCGGCTACAACAATGGACACTAGGTGGCCAGCTGTCCCCACGGGGTCAAGGGTCATGACGGCATTGGAGAAATACTTGTCTCCTGTGACTGAAGTGATCTTGAGCAGCAAATTCGGTCCCACCTCCAATGCTGCTAAGCCTGTATTTGCTATTATATGTCAAAATGGAAGGTATCAGGTCATTGTATCCTCGCATTGGTTACAGAAATTTCCGACAATATCTGTACAAACACCTACCTGCATTTCTTTCAATGAAATCTTTGAGGGAGCCATGCAAAGGTTTAAATATAAGCTCCCATTGACTCCATTCACTTAAATCCTCTAACAGAGGACATGAATTCAAACTGGCCATTGCCTGGACCTTTGACATCTCCCCAAGCCGCCCCACTGCTTCACATTCACTTTCGGCACTGGTGATAGTGAAGAGAAAAGGCATTGGTAAAACTAGTTCGTCTGTCAGGGGTCCAACAGCAACGGACAAGCTTTTGTGTGGGTTTGAGACCTAACCTTAAAATTCCATGTCTGGCAAACAATGTAGACTCATAAAAGACTTGGCTCAGTCCACCTCCAGCTAGATCTTTCTGGCAATGTACTAGTCTGGCCAGTGTCTGTAGCGAGCCATAGCCCAAATCCCGACTGTCCTGCACTCCATAGTGGGACCGCAGTGGCAACTCGATGTGGGACAACTGAGAAAATTGAAAGGAAATCAGTATGTTTCCACTTCAAAATAATTTATAGTAAAGGGGGTCCTCAGTTTACAACAGCTTTCTGTTCCTACAATGGCGACATATATGGATTTGAACATTGAGTACAAGCACCCTAGTTTATCACTCAACTACCAGAGGTGGGCATCAGTGACGTCAGTGACGGACAGCCATTTTGTTGGCGATTAACAAATGACGGAAAACTTTGAAAATTTGATGGACTAAGCATTGCCTGATGTTTTTTTCTCTGTCAATGTAACCATTAATAATCAGGTCCGTACCAATAGACCCTCTCAAGTCTGTCAATGACATTTCGCTGACAAATAACGGAAGCACTGATGGTCGCCCATTTCACTACACTGATGAACCGTTGAGTACTTACAGTTCCTTCTTGGGACTGCGGCTGAGCCACTCTTTTTCTAATGCAGTAAACAAGTAAATATACACTTACCATGTATGCTAACTTCCTCGCACATCATTCTCCAAGAATTCTCTCTTCTGACTGTGTCCCAATACTGATAACTGGCCGTGTTGTAGAGCTTGGGTGACTACAGACCGTGATGATAATGTTTTACTCCTGTTATAAATTCCTTGTTATTGCTATGTTTATTATGCAAGCATTAGTTTTGTGCTTAGTTTGTTTGTTTTACATCAGGCAGGTTATTGAACAGCTAAGGGCTCCTAAAAAGGTGAAGTGTTGGGTCCGTTGGCCCTTCACGGCAGTATTCCCGGCATCTACGACCATGTGCACATACTATATGTGGCGACATTACTAAAGAAAATAATTGTAACATAACAAAAAATGTTAAGCGGAAAATAGTGTCGACAAAATGGAATTGCACGACGAAAGCGTGGTTAAAATAATGTTGACACGCTGATGATTGACGGACTGCGCCCATGAAATTTACTGCCGTTCCGACTTCTAGAATAGCGATTGTAATTTAGCAATGATGGAAGCCCGGTTAAAATAAAGTTGTCGGATTGGCGGACTGACTGTTTGGTTCGGCATGAAATATTGACGGATTGACGATAATGAAAGCATGTCCCGGCTATTGACGATTGCCAAATGACGGACTCTCAAAATTCACTGATGCGCCCACCTCTGTAAACTCCGTTAATGCAAAGTTTTAATTATCCTAGGTGCTTGAATGAAAAACACTTCTAAAAGAATCTATTAAAAACTGTAAATTTGGCGGTAACTGAGCGTGCCTTCTTGTGCACTGTGAGAACATATTCTCACGCAATACAAATATGCATGTAACGAAGTGAGCATTCTTGTGCCGTGTGATAACGTAGTCTTAAGATGAAGCTGTTAGTTACCTTAAAATGTTGCATTAAGACCATCATAAACTGAGGACCAACTGCATAGAAAAAAAGAGTGAGGAGCTTTGTTGTACTTAGATGTGGACTCACTTCATCTTGACCACCAGATGTATTTTGCCCACACTGTTTGATGAACTCAAATATGTCCTGTTTGGTGGGTCTGAAAAAACTTCTTGCACATTTCATGCCACTACTTCTCAGAATCAATGCTGAACCAAGCACGTCCTGCAGTAGCTGCATTCAACACAAACATAGATTTGTTTTTATCAAGGACTGAAATAGCCAAGATCAACGGCTGGCATATAAATACACACAGCGAGAGTTAAAAGTGCACTTGGTACCTGAATGTGTTTAACCAAGAACCCCAAGAATGTGCCTTGACCTAAGGAATGAAAATCTTTGACCTTGAAGTGCTTGGTCAACTTTCCCTCTAAGATGGCAATATCAGCCAAATGGATGGCTGAGTTCACTGAGGAGAGGCTATCTTTTAGGTACTGCTTCACTTTGGCTGAAAAATTGAATGATAATTAAGGGACTTAGTTGCAAGAATGTGAAGCAAAAATACATCTTATCCTACACTTTAACCATCTTGAATTAATACCTTCACTGGGATTTGATGTGGCAGGTCTGTCTTCCATTGGGTCTGTTTTTTTAGAGGTTTGAGGAGTTTTCTCCTTTGCCACTTGGTCCTGTGGTATAGCTAGCGAGCCACCACAGATTGCCAACTGAAAGAGAGCTGCTGTCAGCTTGTTGCCTGACACTTGAGTTAGGAATGTCCGGACATGCATCTATAAACAATAAAATAACACAATTAGCAAAATACATGAATATGAGGTTGAGGTGTGTCTTTGTTCAAAATCTCACATTATGCCATTGCCCCTAGCTTCCGGATATAAAAAGTAACTAAAAACATCACAACTTGGACCAGAGGAATGTGGGGCCCTGAGACTTCTCTACTCTTATATCAGTGGATTCGCCTGTGATGAGAGGAATCCAGAGAGGAAGTCCCAGAACAGTGGTGAAAGAAACGTGGCGAGGCATGGGGACAAGGCTAGCAGCAAAGATCAACAATAACGCCAAAATATGCTAACTAGATAACACAACGAACCACATACAGCTTACAAGGTCTGAGCAGCGTGATGTTAAGGACTGTTGCGTTTTCATTTTATCGAGACGCGGCTTAACGACAACAACCCAGGCTCGTTAAAAATGGCACAAAAAGCACCTGTCGTTTTGTCACTTAAGATTTAAAGCCGTTTAACAATGCTTGCAAACTTTAAGGTGTACAGTTACGCAAACACTTTCAGCACTCTAATCTCCACCATTCAAATGAAGGCTACTTTGGTATCCACACTTTTTTTTTTAACTTGATTGTTATGCATGCACAAACGTAAAGCGCACTTCGTTTATTAGAATCTTTGTTGTTATAGCAAAATCAAAGACCATCCCAAAAAGCACAGGCGATCCGCTAATTTAAGTGCTCAGCCCACTGCTAACCCACGACTGTGCTTAACGCCAGCAACAAACACATCACCAGAATTGCACATGACTGGGGATGGGCCTTAATACCAATACTAATAAATCCAAGTTAAAAAATGTATGTTACAGCTGTTGGTTGTACTGTAATTTACTGTGAACCGAGCAAGCCAGCAATAGCATGAGCAAGTTTTAACACAGCCACCTCGCACTGATTTAAGTATGGCGTGAATGAAGTGAATTCACGTTTGTTGCGCAAACAACTCCTGAGTAACGTGAGGCGGAAGTTCGCTTCGCGTTATTTAGGAGTTGTGAATGCAGCAGTCACATAAGCATTTTGATATGGCCCTCGACAACTGTTCCACTTGCCCACCGCTATTTTAACAAAAGCACATACCTTTAAATGTCTTTCACCTACCCTTAGCGCTCCAGAGCTGAACACCTTTTCTGCATTTGTGAAGACTGCCAGCACTACTTCTGCTGCAGTCAAGGAGGCATATTTTTTTCTGAGGTCCAAGTTCCCTGCAAAGACAGAGCTTGTGCCTTTTACTGGGTCCAGGACACTCTTCTTTATCTTAATCAAATGCTCCCAAGTTTCTTCTTCCAGCTCTTTCTGAATGGTTTCTTTGATCTGGTCCATTACGCTATGCTCACAACGACCCACTTTATTTAATGTCTGCAGGAAACAGAGAAAAAAACTTTCATCCACATGCTGTAATATTTGTTTTTAATTTCAATGATTACAAAGCATTTCACTAAGAAAACGAGAATATTAAGTACATTTTAAAAAAGTCTACTAAAACCTTACCGCTATGGGCAGTCCAAGACTGTGTATCCTGATGCCCAGTTCGTAAGGAGACCCACAGTTATAATGATCAGCGAGATACTTCATAAACTCAGCCAGGTCTACTTTGGGTTTGCTTGACTTTCTCCTGTAATTGCGAAGTTGCTAGAAACAACAAAGCAAAAACATTTTAACATGTAGATTGGGCACAGAAACTGGCTTTACATACAAGTGATGGAAAAAATTACTAGACTACCCTTGTTTCTTCAGTTTCTTGTTCATTTTAAACACAACATGGTTTTGTTGATAGTACCCAAAATCACCAAGTTCTTACATTAATTGCTATGGTTAAAGGTTAAAGTACCACTGATTGTCAGACCCACCTAAGTGGGGCGAAATTCGTTCTCCGCATTTGACCCATCCCCTGAGGGAACAGTGAGCAGCAGCAGGGGCCGCGCTGGCATTGTACTGCCAAAAAGTGCTTTTTAGAAATAATTTGTTTTCTTTTCTGTCCGTAAGGTACATTGTGGTTGTCTAGGATAATGCATTTGTTTACATTTGTTTCTGTATGGATGCATTAATTAAATCAAATAAGTTAATTAATGGGGAAGTCAACCTTGAAAATGTATTGACAATAATGTATGTGACCTCACTAGGCTAAACATTCTGATTAATATTACATTTGAGGAATTTGAGTTATGCAGCAAAATCCAGCCATTTTTATCCATCTCAGGGGGCGGCCATTTTGCCACTTGCTGTCGACTGAAGATAACATCACAGTTGCTCAGGGCTCAGACAACGATTAATCACAGCTCACCTGTTTTCTGAAGCTGAGTTGTGATTGTTTTTTACCTGAGACCTGAGCAACTGTGATGTCATTTTCCCTCAGTAAGTGGCAAAATGGCCTCCTTCTGACATTGATAAAAACTGCTGCAGTTTGCTGCTTAACTCATATTCCATTAACACAATATTAACCAGAATATCGTATTTGGACTAGTGGGGCTGCATCGAACATATTATAGTCAATATTTATTTTTTAGGTTGACTTCCCCCTTAAAATGTTGCCCTAGTAATTTTAAGTACATTTCGTGAGGACATGCATGTGGGGAAAATTCATCTTTGTTGCTGCTATTTACAATTTCTAATTATAAAAGTGTAGATGTGTTTGCTGATTAATATTTTGCAATGCTTTCAGAGTGACTGATACAGTAAACATTTTAGTCACTATTTTATTTCTACATCCACGCCAAGTAAATTATGCGTAGCTTAATGTTAGAATGCAAACATGTTTGCATGCTGAAAACAGTTTCATCAATGTAATAATTAGTCACACCTTTAAAATATCCACTGTCTCAATCTGGGGGATATCGTCATCCTTGGTGTTACTGTCAATCTTGAACATGCGGTGGATGATGGGGATCTTGCAAAGGGGTCCCAGGTTCAGCTCTTCATAGCGTTTCTTGTTCTTTAGACCAGCCAAAGTCTGTCCCAGCTCATACAGGGTAAGGACGGATGCCACTGCTTCCGTGGACTGAAAAAGAAAAATACTTCAAAACAATGGATAAAATAGAAAACTTCTGATTTGATATGAGTGGCTGCTAACCTGTATGTACATTGTTATCTCTTTCACCAAGTAGTGAAGGTCGTTCAGGGCCTGAATACCACGATAATTTAGCCTTTCTGATTCTTTAGAAGTAAGTTGCATTAACCTGCACGTCCTTGAGATCACCTGAGAAGAGTAATAGGGAAAAATGTGCGATATTTCACAGCAAATTCACAATGCTACACAATGTTGGGAGACGAACATTTTCGGTACTCTACTGCTTCTAAACTAATTCATTCATCCTTCAAGTCTCCAAAACAAAAATCTTAACTTACAACCAACAGTGAGTATACATGTTTGCAGTTTAGTGTTCATTGTTTTTGTTTCCTCTCCTAAGTCACAATTTGGCAAATTTAATATATTTTCAAAAATCTATACGTTTGGTTAGTCCACACGTGTTTTACAAATTATTGACCAATATGAAGTAAAGAAAATGGCTTGTCCTCTTTGATAATGCAATGTTATTGGTTGAAAAATATGTCATCTTTGGGGTTGCGATTTTGGTGGTGCAGGTGTTAGGCCCTGACGCCAGCGATATGCAACGTCCTTATCAGTTCTATCTTATTTTCACCAACAATTAATTTTTCATTTATTTCTATTTTGTGATTGATTTTAAAGGATGTATGTTTTTTTTTCCAAGGCCAATATTGAATATTAGTAGTCAAGGAAGCTGATAACCAATATTTAGAGCCAATATTTACTTGAACTAAAGGGAAAAATATAGGTGCAAAAGTTTTCCAAAATTTCAAAATATCTTCAATGTAGAATTTTCACTTATCTTAGTTTTAACTTCAAACAATAAAGAAGGTGCAGAGCGTTCCCAGGGTCAGCAGCATCTCTATATTATAAAGTTGACTGTAAATGTAAATAAATAGTTCCCTGAAGTTAACAGGTTTAAATTGATCTGTTATCTGCCGTCAGATTTATTGAAAAAAAATAATTTGATGCCGAATCCGTGAAAATGTTGAATATCGGCGCCTACTCCTAATATTTGTGTTTGCTGTGATGTTTACTAGAGACTTTTATTTTTTTAATGTCACTTATAATCTTTTCACGCATGTCTCCTCACAGCCTGGCTCCATATGGACTCAAACTATGTATGCTATCTGATTTGCTTCAAGCACAGGGCACATTTTCACAAGCAAGGTTCAAAGTGTATTACAACATTTCGAAAGCTCTAACATTTCAAAAACATAATTTTGCTTTTCACCTTTTCTTTGGTGACGAGCTCTCCCTCTCTTGCAAGGTCTCGTATAACATCCTCCATCAGACTGCTGACCATGTCTGGATCCAGATCTCTTTTCCTCTTACCTTGGACTTCATCGTCCACCATATGTTCTATGGCCCGCACATTATCTCTATGAACCTCCCTCAACTGAGCATTAAAAGCTTCTCTAAACACACTGCACTTTCTCCAAGCTGTGTCACTCATTTTGCTTGTATTGGCTGCAACGGGTTGCTGTACTGTACAAGAAAAAACATAAAAAAATGGTTTACTAAAAATGAGTGCATATTTTTCTCAGTACAATCATATAATACCAGCATCATCGTACCAGCAGTTCTAGTGTCAGATGGAATAGGCAGGTTGTTTTGACAAGAGGATTCCAAACTGTCATACATGGATAAGTACAGTTGAAATGGAAGCTTTTCGCCATGGTGATGAAAATAGCAAACTTCCAGTAGATCCATGCATGGTTCAGTTAGCTGGTATTTTTCAGCTACCTGAAACACATTAATAACCTTTAAAAGACCCATTCACGGAGGTGCAATGACATAATTTGTGTGCTTTCAATGACATTTTGAATATAAATCCTATTTCGTTTATAATTATTACTTTCTTCAAACTCTTACAATCAACATTACAATCTATAAATATATTAACTGTTAGTACACCTCTTATATTTCATGAGATGGGACAATCTCGCTCTGGTTATTTTGAAATCCTGATTCTCATACCAGTGTCTTATTGAGCACAATAATGCCACCTGGAGTAGTCGTCATAAGTCTTTGAGGGTGTTGCTCAACTTTCCATAACATCATGAAATCATGTTAAAATTCTGTGTTTGAGAGCAAACTAGTTGAGACTGACTCAACAGTGCCTTTGCTGGTTGCACCCAAGTAGTGCACTCAGTTTTACACATGATTAATCAACAGACTGTTCCTCAAAAAAAAAATATATATATATATATATCCTAAAATCAACAATTAACAAATGCATTAAAGGCCAAATGTTTGGACACACCTTCTCATTCAATACATTTGCTTTATTTTCATGACTATGTACATTGTTGATTCTCACTGAAGGCAACAAAACTATGATGACAACTATGACAGCTAACGAACACATGTGGAGTTACGTACTTAACAAAAAAAAGAGAACGTAATAAAAGAAGTACATAAATAAATTGCCCCCCTTTTCTCTGATTACTTGTTTGCACATTCTTGGCATTCTCCCGATGAGCTTCAAAAGGTTGTCACCTGAAAGGGTTTTCCAACCGTCTTTAAGGAGTTACCAGAGGTAAGAATGCCAAGAGCATGCAAAAAACGTAAGCAGAGCAAAGGATGACTATTTTTAAGAATCTATAATATAAAACATGTTTTCAGTTATTTCACCCTTTTTTTTTGTTAAGTACATAACTCCACATCAGCTCATACATAGTTTTGATGCCTTCAGTGAGAAACTACAAAGTAACCAGTCATGAGAATAAAGCAAATGCACTGAATAAGAAAGTGTGTCCAGAATTTTGGCCTGTACTGTATATATATAGTGCTTTATCTACACCATGTAGTGCCCAAATTGCTTTACAATGCCTGACATTGACATGGTCACCAGGGGTGAGGATCGGACCCACAACCTCACGGATGGGAGACGACCACTCTACCACTGAGCCATGCCACCTATGGTGGCAAATCCAGGTCCAGAAAGTAAAAACCATGCCACAGTTTGGCTTTAGCCACAGGTGCTAGCTATCAAGCTAGCAGCCTAGCACCAGGGGCTAAAGTCAAACTGTGATAGAGTTGTTACTTTCTGGACCTGGATTTACCACCTGTGCATGCCACCCCCATGATAATTGTTATTCTTTTAGATTTAAGTAAATTTAAATAGAACTTAACAGTTTTATATGCCCATACTTAGTAGAAATATACAGTACAGGCCAAAAGTTTGGACACACACATCTCTTTCAATGTGTTTGCTTTATTCTCATTACTATTTACATTGTAGATTGTCACTGAAGGCATCAAAACTAAGAATGAACACGTGGAGATTCATAAAAGGTGAAATAACTGAAAACATGCTTTAGATTATAGCCACCATTTGCTCTGATTATTGCTTTGCACACTTTCTCACCTCTGGTAACTCCTTCAATACTGTTGGAAAACCATTTCAGGCAAATACTCTTGAAAGCTCATCGAGGGAATTACAAGAGTGTGCAAAAAAAAATCATCAGAGCAAAGAGTGACTATTTTGAATTATTTTTTCAATTATTTCCCCCTTTTTTTAAGGACATGACTCCACGTGTGTTCATTTATAGTTTTGATGCTTTCAGTGAGAATCTACAATGTAAATAGTCATGACAGTAAAGAAAACGAGGTGTGTCCAAATTTTTGGCCTATATTATATAATTTACTTCATATTTTACTTTTTTTTCTATGAGTGTATTGACTCACCTCTAAAACCATCTTGTGCAGATGCTGTTCTTCCTCAGTAAGCTTGGATCCTGTGGTTGGAGGTTTATCAGGAATGTACTGTGCTGATGAAGATAATTCTGAATTTAATTGTGTACTTATTGCTGATACTCCAGCTCCATGTGGATCTTGAGGCGAGTGGATCTTGTGGATCACGTTGTTCCCTATCACCACAAGATCACTGTCTAAGGTTGCTACCAGGGCAACAATAGAATTGAAGCCCAAAGAGCTCACTTTCAGTTTATGGTGGTATTTCAGCCTGTAGGCTGTTGACAGATTCTTCATAGGAATCCCTTCCGGATGTTCTACCATCATGGCCACTAGATTTTCCAGCTTCTTGACCTTCTTTTTTTCATTTTTCGGTTTTCCAGATTCACAAGCCGTAGCTACAGCTAAAGCACTCGCACTGGTTCCAGCTTTAGTTTCATCTGTCCCGTTATTACACTTGTAATCCTTGTGAAACACCACATTTCCCTCTACAACCAAGTCCTCATTCAGATGGGCTAACAGAGAAGCATTGGACTTAAATCCCAGGTCGGATATTGATAGGTTGCAACGGTATTTCTTGTTATAGTACATACTAATTTTTTTTATGGGGATCCCTGCTGGATGCTGCTTCACCAAGGCCACAATATCTTCAAGAACATTCTCCATCTTGATTAGTTCTGCCAAGTGAAAAAACACATCAGCATACATAATTAAAACCACAAAACAGTTCCAAAAAACTACAGTGGCATCTTGCATATACTACAAAGGTCATCCAATTCGGAAAACCAACAACCATCATTGTGCCCCTAAGGTTTGTCTAAAGGTAGAAAAAAAAATCCCTCTCACTAGACCTCAATGGTCATCACTAGAATTCAAAACTGGTTTGTAAGGATTAACTGACCAGATAACAAAAATCGTTTGCCAATGTAAATCTCTTAAAAAAAAAAAGAAAAAAATCTGTCTTTGGCAATTTTTAGTGGAATTTTCAGCTTAAAGACACCCATTTAAAATTCACTCCCACTCAAAATTTCAAAAGAATATGAAAGATGTGTTTATTTACAGCTGTTACCATCAATGACTGAGGTAGGGCAGTGCCCAAATAATTGAGCCAGATTGGGGCAAGTCATACTCTTAAATCATTGTCTTCTGGAGTTTCATTCTATCACACAGTTGTATATCAAGCACTGAGCCATGATGATTTGGATACAACATTTTATTTTATTTTTATTTTTGGACAAAACACTAACTCTTGCATCTGACTTTGCATACACAAATCGGTGGTGACTTTAACTGAATTGAAAAATGGCCGGTAAAAACCAACACCCAATTTTGCTCTATGCATTTGACCCATCCGCTGAGGGAGCAGTGAGCAGCAGCAGTTTGGAATCATTGTCTATCAAAAGCATTAAATTCAACTGTTTAACAGCCACTCAATAAAGCACATGCAGCAAGACAGTGTTTGAAGGTTGTTACTTTGCTGGTGGCCTCTCACGCCATCCTAGCAATAAACTAAGGGAGCTTGCAAACTTGGACGCCGTACGTGAGAGATAAACTAGCTTAGCGCTAGCTAGGATGAGGCTAGTTACACAACGGGGATAGATCTCAAATGGGACCAAAGGCAAAAAAACACCCTGGGTTCAGGGTACTACAAGAGATTGTGGATGTTAAGATAAGTTACTTTAAACTAAAAAGGAAAAACTTTCCGAGGGTTGTCATGCTGCGTCAATGTGCCAGTGTTGGCTACACTTTTGATATATTTTCAAAAAAGTGTATATGAGGCTTTATAAAGTGCTTTGGACAATATATGGTATAGATCAGGACTACACATATTTATTTATTTATCTTTTACAAACACCAAAAATTTAAAAAACAAACAAAACAACAACAACAACTCTGATATAAGGAAAAGGAAAAAAAATCATCTGCTTTGAGACGGTGATATCAGTGGATTTGGACAATTAAGTTTAACAATACCTATGAACAATTACTCGATTATTAAAATATTTGTCAATTAATTTGACAATCGATTAGTTTTCGACACCTTTATTTACCACACAATTGTTCTTAACTCACCCATCAATAATGCTCTTCAACTAATTTCTGTAACCAGGGCTTTAGACTGCAACCAATTTAAGCCCTAATTTCACAATGGTGCAAATGAACAAAATTAGAGGTTGCACACATGCAAGCACCCGATACAGGGGGGCGGGGGGGGGGGGGTACTCAACTCTAAAGGCCTCACTCAACAGACTAACATGGCGGCGGTGCAGATAATCCTTATTTTTTTCTTCTTGTTTACAGCTGTCGAGGTTCGAGTAACTCGGTGCAACTTAGGCTGGCAAGCTAGCTAGCAATGAGCTTCGGCTGGCTACTTGTGTAGCTAAATGTTTTGGAGTTGCTCCTAAAACTGTAAGTATCGCCTCCGTGACGGTCAATAAGCTACAAGCCATGCTAATTTCTAAGCTAACCAACACCGCAATTAAATGCTTGGTTGATCAACAACACTTTTCACAGACGTCTGGAAAAATACAATTGCTGCAAGAAAAAAAAATCCAGCCTTGATCATGAAACACTTTTCAACCACATCGTCCAGGCCTACCTCTATCAATAATATAGCTACTGTCTCGTGACTGCATTATAGTACTATATTAAGTACCAAGTCTTTTCAGTAAGTTACCTGTCTTGTGTAATTGTAAAGATAAGATTAAACCTGTAAAACTGTGGTGTTGACTGTGATGATGCAAATTCATCCCCAGCACCGCTAACCACAGATATTGTTCCAAAACTAAACTAAACATACAAAACATAAACCACCTTTAGCCATCAATCCAAATGTGTCTTACCTTTTTCCTCTTCCGTATGTCCAGGTCCTCTCTTACTACTGAAAATGAACCAGAAAGCCTCTTGGTTTACCTTATATATCCCTCCCCATCCTGTTGTGTTTCAATCTCTGCAGACAGACAGAAATGAAACTGAAAGTAAGAGGCTTGCCTATTCAAATGTACTTATTGCTAATAGCATCACTCTCACGTTCCTAGAATATGTGATTGTGTTTATCTGTCTACGTGATCATAACCAAGGAATCAAGCAAACGAAATCAACCAAACATTTTCACATATATACATACCAGTATGTAAACGAACGCGATAATGTATTTGAATACTGTTTCTTCTGACATAAATTATACTGTAATGTGACAAAAACTGAATAAAAGTATCTTCTCAGATAGATTATCATAGTTGTTAACATCAGTGGATGTGTAAACATTGAGGCTACTGATTTCTCCAAAACAATCAGAAAATAATGTAAGTACCACATGAAACTATATGATGAATACACCACATTTATTATAATACCCTACAGTTATCCATTTCTATACTGTTAGTCCACTGTACTGTTCAGTCCCCAACCCCACCACGCCCCCACCCCGGAATGACCAAATATGCTTCCTTGTCTTGTGATTTGAACAAAAAAAGAAAGAAAAGAATGACAAAATAGAAAAGGGAGGAAAATAGCTCTTGCTTAAGACTAAGGAGAGATACTGTTTCTCTTTCCTGCTTGCTGAGTCATACATCATGTGATCTGAAAATGAAACTTACCATGGCCTGGTGAAACGAAACAGAAACTGTAATGGACTGTGAGCTCCCACCTAAATATGTGTGTGTATTAATGTTCCTTAATTTCCTCTCATCGGATCATTAAAGTTCCTTTTGTCCATGTAGGTTGCTGCCTAGTTATGAAATGCATCACCTTTGTCTGCATTGCTTCAAGATGCGGCAGCTACATTAGAAAACATTTTTGATAGAAACATTGAAAGTTGTGTGGTTGCTAAATCCAGACTACTGTATTAACATTTAAATAACCTTTAATTCTAACACTTCAAAGCGTGTGTCAAGTCATGTTACTTGTACAAAGTCAGTGTTCTTCATTAGTGCTATGTCCTTAACATCCTGTAGATCCACTTGATCGTGACCAACACCAGCAAAGGCAAAAGAAAAGAGAAAAAAAACAACCAAAACCAATCTCACTGAATAGTGGTGGGAATTTCTGCAGCTTTTTTATGCTCGGCTCTTTCGGCTCTTCTCAAGTTTTTGTTGCATCTAATAACTTTTTTTTTCTTTTTCCTAAGAGCTCAGCCAAGAGCTGTTGCATCTAATAACTTATCACCAAGCTATGTATAAAAATAACTATTAATTTACAAATACATTATATGCATATGAATTATTAATATTGCTTTATTAATCCATATATTGAGAATGAAAAATAAATTATACAACTCAACTTTATTTATATAGCACATTAAAAAAACAACCTCAGATTTACATCAAAGCTAACATAAGACAATAAAAAATAATACAAATATAAAGACATCCATCCATTTTCTTAACCGCTTGTCCTCACAAAGGTCGCGGAGAGCAGTAGGCAGGGTACACCCTGAACTGGTTGCTAGCCAATCGCAGATATAAAGACATTATTCCCCAAAATAAATAATTACAGATTAAATATACTGTTATCATTAAAATATACAAATATAAAAAAAAGCTCCCATCACGTTGGCATTCTGCAAACAGAGGGTCCAGACTTTCAGTGGTTGGTTTCATGACAAACTGGAACAGTCGTTAAATGAATTAATAAATATGAAACACATTTGTGGTCAGCATTTTGTCTTGGCCCTTTAGAATTTGTAAAAATACGACAACAAAAAATAAAGGCAGTCATACAAATTCCATATATACACATACAGTACTGTATATAACTATTGAATCAACATGTACAAAAATAAATAGGATACAAAAATGTGGGCCCAAAAGCAGTCCAAAAAATATGAGGCACCCTGTAGTCTGTCAAAAGATGCGTTTCAACACTTAACGTGTCTTCATCAGGTCAAACTTATATATATAAAAACATTTTTTTTTTAAATCACATTAATTCATGTAAGCACAGTGTTCCACTTTTTGGAACATTCTGTACAAACTGTGCCAAAGTGACACCCACCTTTTCAAACTCGATTTTTCCAAAACTTCCCACTGCAGACCATTTGCCAATAATTTCTAACACCACATTGAAGGAAAACATGGACTATCCCATTGCTAAACATTTCAAAGACTTGGGTCACTTGGATACTACGGTACTCTAGGTAGTACCCCGAGATCCTAGAAGTGGGGACATAAATAAAAGTCTGTTGCAGAGGGAAACTTTTTGGGCCAACCAATAGATGCCACCTTCTACTCAGGGCTCATTGAAGATATTGATATCCCGGTTTTTGTCATTTTTAAGGTGCCAGCACTTTAATTATAGCCAACAGCACCTCTGTAACTCTATTTTGAGCTATCTTATCAGTTCGTGTTTTTCAAATGTTTAGCACGAATGTAGTCGCCTGCCTTTCTGCTGCAGTGATCCAATTGAGTCTGTATTTTTATCATTCATACTTTTTGCTGTTGTCATTTTATTCAAACAGTAGAGCCTTCCTTTGTAATTTAATAATGAAAGGCGTACATGTATGGATGTGTCTGCCATGTTTGCAGTTTTCTATGTCTCGTTTGTCACATGACTTACCATCACGTGACAAATATTTACTTATACGCACCAGCTTTGCCCTGATGAAGACAAGTTAAAGGTGTATTAAAGGATCCTCTCAAAAAGTAGAAGCCAAACGTCCGTTTGTCACTTTTTAAAAACTAAGCGTGCAGAAGACCATCCTACCAGCTCTCCTGCTCATCCAGGGGAAACGCCTACCAAATGCCGGGAATGTGCGAGCTCGTCTTCATCATCATCTTCATCAGTCCCTGCAACCGGTCTCACTTCATAGACGGATGTCCTCTTGCGGCTCTCAGCCATTTTCAAAGTATGCGGTGAGATCGGTGAAGCTACAACGATGAATGGCTGAATCCAAAGTTCAGCGGCTACATGCTACAAACACTCGGAATGTGCATGCGCAGCTAGGAACGAGCATGCGCGACGTCGTTACGGCAGATTGATTGACGGGATAAAGAACCATTCGTTAAGATGATCCACCCAGATGACGCAGCAACAAAGGTCACGCATCAGTAGTCCATGCTCAATAAAGGACTTTTAACAAACTGTTGTTGTTTTGTTGGACTGCTTTTGACATTCACACCTTATGTGTTTTTGCAGGAAGTCCACATTCTTCTAATTGTGATCCAGCCGTCATTTACAAAAATCATATCAACAATGCCCATCATTGTCAGGACTACCAAAGCATGTGGATACGTACGTACAGAAAGACAGACAGACAGATGATGTGGTAACTATTAGAGATGCACCGAAATGAAATTTTGATGAGAAATGAGAAACACTTGGCCCAAAACCAAAACGGCAAAAGAAATTATGCCAATTGTTACTATCATTGCATTTATTATAATTAATTAAAATTATAATATTAATATAAAATATTTATTTAGCACTGGCATTCTAACAAAGCACAATATAAATTGAAATGCGTCCACATATTGGCTAATGCTACATTAAATGAGTGAAAGCCGAGGAACTAATGTGTGAATTCCAAGGGAATATTTTTTGTGGGTGTTTGTTTTAGAAAATAAACTTAAAAGTACAATAACCAGATTGATATTGTGATTTACTCAAGGGACTCCTCCACGGTGATTTGCTTGGTAAAGGCGGGACATTCTGTATAATACTTTGAGCTGATTGGATGATGCGGCATTGTGCACGTTTGTTTTGACCAATCACGGCCGCGGAAGAAAATGTAATCTTCATTCTCGTCGAAGGGGGGAAAAAAGTACAAACAAACATCTTTACCAGCTAAAAATGCATGAAGCGCCTCTCACTGTTCAACATTCAACAAGGAAACAGTGAGTAATTCTGCAAGAACAGAATTAATTGCAGCGTCCATTCGTCCATGTTAGGTTTGTTTGATTGCCCCGGCGGCGGCGCTGGCATCCTGGTTTCGTCACAGCTGCATATCACGCCCCAAACACAATGACGCTCTGTGATTGGTCCGAACCAGTGGAAATCAACAGGCTCTGTACAAGTTGTATTCTCCGGACTTTGTGAATTTACAAATATCGCAAGAATTCATCTTGCAGAGCAAGGTTAAAGGAGTGACACAATAAGGTAAAAACATATAATTTCTAAAGGATTGAAATTATTCTATTTCAATTTAAAGTCTCATTTTATGAAGCTGGGACAAGCAACAGTCAAGTTCAAGGCAATATGAATTAATAATTTAATCTAATTGTATTTTGTAAATATGCAATATATTGTAATATCACATTGCTTACATTTTTAGTTTTAATGAATTTTGTTTTGCATTTTATTTCCTGGGTTTTGCAAATTGCACCTGTTCAGTAGAATGAGCCATTTATTTTAATCGATTAACATAAATAACTATTAATGTTTTTAGAAGATGTGTCAATTACTTTGTTTTTCACTATTCGGGGCAGGGCTTGGTCTCTATTCTCCACAAAGTGTCTCTATCATGTGGAACTACAAACCGACAAAGATGACCAAGCAAGGCGTGACATATTGGGCAAGCCCATTGCCCGTCCGCAGCATCCAAAAATTTGTGAGCCCGTGCGCTCAGCTAGGTGGTGGCTAGCACCTCTCATAGCAGTGTGGAAAAGTCCAACTACAAGTCAGTGGAATGTATTCCATCCCCTTTGGTGGACACTTTTTCCCAGCTCTAAGATATAAACGTGTGGGAATAAGAAACATGCTAGCCATATGGGCGTATTTAATTGACAATTGAGCAGAGAGTGGTTTCAGAACATTAACATGTCCATATTGTTTGGTAGCTGACAGAACTACTTGACTTTTCACGATTTTAAAGCCTAATTTTGTATAATTGATGTGTCCAATTTAGAAGATGTTTCTATTATGATTTTACGGGGACTTTAAAATGATGCTTGACTCATTTAGCCATTTTCAGCAATAAAAACTTATTTTGACTAGAATTCATTTGATAACTATTTTTCATGTACAATGAATACATTTTAAAACACATTTTGCCACCTGCTGTCACTTGAAAATGACATCAGAGAGTGCTCAGAACTCAGGTAATGACCAATCATGGATCACCCATTTCTGGATTTGGTCATGAGAAATTTGCAAATGAGCCATGAGGTCACGTGATGTCATTTTCAGTCGACAGCAAATGTCAAAATGTGTTTTAATAATGAAGTGATCAATTATAGACAAAATATTACCTTCTTACTGCTGGAAATGGCTAAACGAGTCAAGCATCCCTTAAACCTGTTTCTTTATGTCGCCTTCAATGAGCATATATAGTTATTTACCAAAGCACAATGATTTGAAAATATATATATAAAGACATTGCAAGTTTAAATTCATCAAATTGAAATCAAAATTGAAAAATAATAAAGTCAATACAAAAAAACAAAAACGTACTGCCTAGATTTAGCATTATAATGATGAACCCAAAAATTTATTTTGTGCTTTTCCAGAGCCAATACAGAACTAGTCACCAAGAGCATACGGTACCTTTCAGACATCAGTTTGATGGTTTACTTTGGCTTCTCATAACGGGGTCTGCACATTCCTGCTTTGTGGAGGCCCTGCAAAGGGGTCAGTAGAATTGTCAGATGAAAACAAACGATTGAGTGCCTTATGTGCGCCCTGCGCTGCTCGGCGTGGACGACAAATGAACGCATTTCTTACTGCCCTTATTTAAGTGCGTATTACTCCTTGCGGAAGTTGGATGGTGCACGGTTTTAAGAACAAACTTTCAGAACGCATTCAGTCCAGTCACATTAAAGTTATGTATAATTATTGATAAAGGAGGAGCGAACTTTGACTGACACCAGATATTGGAATTGAATAGGAATTCAAAGACCATGGATGGTGTATAGCGGACTGATCATGAGTAGAAGCCGGCCGGGTTCTGTGACGAAGCTCGCTGTCGGGGATGCTTTTGTTAGCTGAACAAGCTAACTGGCTATCGTTGCTTGCACGCTGCACAGCTTTACGTTGACATTCTAAACAGGTAAATAAAACAATGACTCACGTAACATTGATGATGTGTGAACTTTACCATGGTCAAAACGGCGACCTCAATAGTGCAGAGCACACTGCTGTTTATTTTGTTTGCTATACATATACAGTACAGTACTTCCTTGCTAGCATGGTGGTGCATTCAGGTTCACAAAAAAGTAGGACGTATTATTGCTCATTTGTGGTTGAGAACACTGTATAAATAGATGTATTATGACACATAATGAGGTACGTCGAAGACATGCTTATTAGAGTACTTTAGTAAACACTCGTTTCTTAATAATTTACTGTATATGGGTATATTACATACTATATAACATTATTTAATTACAGACCACAAAGCTATGCATTTAATCACACTTTTGTTTCTGCACGCAAGGGACACTGAAGTTTTTTTCTATTACCTAATTTCTTGCACAACATGCATTGAGAACTATTTACCAAAGTCGGCACTCCTTTCAGTCAAACTTGTCTTTTTTTTATGCCCCAAACGACTGGAACACTGTGGAGCAAATAACAAAACTCACCAATATCATCATTTTAATAATAATAATAAAAAGAAAACTTCTGTGAGAACCTTTGCCCAGTTCTTGTATCTTTAATGTTCACTATGGTATTAGTATTGTTAGAATTATTAACATTGTTTTTCTGTTTTACATATATATTCTTCAAAGTGTTTTTGATTTTAGTTAGATAAATACAACTGTGGTAGAATGTGGTCTGTTTTCCCCCTAAGGAAGTGAGGTGTCGGAATCCACAAGGCAGGTATGCGGGAATCTCTGGTGCAAAGCTCTACAGAGTTCAATAGTTTATCTAGGAAGCCAATTGTTTACCTCACATCTGTTAAGGACTGAAAAAACTCAATAGGAGATGGCCTGATTGTATTTCACTCTGCTGACAGGACAAGATCAAAGGGGGGGCTGTGCTCTGTGTGGAGTTTTATGGGGAATCTCTGGTGAAGGGAGATGGTGGGGGCCAAGGTGTTTGCCCACATCCTATTAGGAAGTGTTTAAGATAAGAAGAGGGGGGGTGTAGACTTGTTGTGAGAGGAAAATATTACATGTTGAGAAGAGACCAAATGGTACTCTCTTTGTCAATGACAGGGGGAGGGAACGATTTCGGTATATATGCATGCATGAACTTTGAGAAGAACACATTTGTGGGTGAGCTGCGATGATTGAGCAGTAGCTCCAAGTGGCTTTCAGAATCTGAAATAAAGCTGGCAAACTTGTTCACAGATTTCAACTTTGAATTTATTTGAACACGCAGAAATCAAAGAATTGATTTCCAACAGTATCTAATGTCAAATGTTCCCACAGAACTTTGCGCAATGTATTGATAATACAGTGTTGCTACTGTGTTGCATGTGTGTTATGTAAATTATTTTTCTTTGTTTTTTTCTTGAAGTGTAATAAAGTAATTATTTCTTCTAGGGTGACATATAGTTATGTTGTGTGCTCTTTCATCACAATAGTACAGACGCGATATAGTGGTATGACTCTGCTAACAGTTTCTGGTCCCAGGATCTGACTAAAGCCCAATATTCAACTGAAGACCAGGACATGATTGGAATACCAGGATTTTAACACCAGGAAAAAAATGCAATCATTGGTCTTGGCGAGCATAACTGCAAGTAAGCCAACAGCTAAAACTATGAGTCGGCGGCTAACCAAAATCGAAATGGCGGTGATAAAAACAATTACAAACTGTGGGAAATTAAGTTTCTGGGACACTTAAGGTTGTAAGGGCTCAAAGATACTATTTTGAATCCTGCTGAAAATGAAGCAGATGCTGAGGCGAAAAATGCCGCATATGCAGAGCTAATACAATGTTTGGACAACAAAAGTTTGTCGCTGGTGATGCGAGAAGCAGCAGATGATGGACGAAAGGCACTGCAAATATTGAGAGAGTACTGTCAGCCTCTACATGGAGCTGATATCGCTTCAGAAGTCAAACAGTGAGAGTGTCATGGACTATATTGTACATAGAGAGACCACCATTACGGCACTCCAAAATGCCCGTGAGACGCTGAGCGAAGGGTTGCTCGTTGCAATTATATTGAAGGGTCTAGCTAACAAACCATTTGCTATCCACATAACCCTAAGTCAAAGTGATGCAGCAATTAGCTTTGCCGACATGAGGGATAAACTCCGGAGATACGAAGACACTAAAGATATTCGGGACAGCCTCTGACAGCGATGCTCTGAACGCACAAGTCCAACCCAGGAAGAAAAACGCAAAATGGAGACATAAACGGTTGGATAACGCATTCAAAAGAATCAGACAACACGGAATATGCATTCCACTTAAAGGACGGCAGCTTCCAGGCCGAGGCACACTGGGAGGAGTGAATACTGAATCACAAGGCGCAATCAGTATCAGAACGCAGGGAAGACACACAGATGGGCATGAGAACATGGCAGGACATCTTCACTGTGCAAACAGATACATTATACAGCCAGTGGTGCAATACTCAAATTTTTGTGTGTGTCTTTATGGATTAGAATCAGATAGCCTGTACATGTCCCATGACTGTCTGTCTTTATTTGACGCAATGTATAATAACTTTAAAAAAAAAATAAAAAAAACTGATAAAAACAATTATAACAATTTTCAATGTCTTCTGCTTAAATAACCAAAAAAGTTCATACTTTATAATACATTCAGTGGTTTAAATTGGGTCAGTACACAGTACGGATGGAGTACCAACACTTTTCAATTTTAGCCTCTAGCATACCGTAACTTTTTACGTAATATATCAGACTTCACATGAGCACACACAGTACCATATTGTCTTGAGCTTTGTGATACGCATCTAGCTAGATAATGTATTTTGTTGTTGTTGAGAATATTATACTAATTGCAAAATATTAAAATGTTCTCAAATTCACACTTGTTGACAGTAAACCACATTATAAATTACATTTATAGAATTTGCCTACATGGATAACGTGCATATGGGTCCAAATGACAACAAACGTCCCCTGATCATATGCGGTATTAAACTAACGCTCACCACACAAACTATTAAAAACTATTTCGACAACTCGACATTCGACAATGTCACTACTCTGGGGTCAGATAAAAAAAAAAAACATGAACCCAGTATAGATTTGCCTAAATGTCTTTCTTTATTGAAACAGGTTTCAAATAAAGTTTGTTTTAGTTTATTTTAATTCTCGAGTTTTCAAAACTTTTAATTATGTTTCAATCAATTCTAAACAAAATATCTGGGTGTTGTTTGGGATAAACATCTGAAGTTCGAAGTCATGTAAACTATGTTTGCGAAAAGGTTAAATCAAATCTAAATTGCTTTTGATTCATTCAAAAAGAGTTACCACAACAAGCTGCCCTGTTGTAAATGCATGCAATGGTTCTCTCTCCTTGCGTTACAGCATGGTCACAAATATCCACCTCCATTTTGAAGTCAATAACTTCTCTGTATAAAAAGGCAATTAATTTTTTGATAGGAAAGCAATGAGCTGGCACCATTATGAAATCATTCAAAAACACAAGCTTTTTACCTTTGAACATTTTGTGAATTTTAGTATTTTGAAACTGTCTTTTAAATGTTTGTACATCTGTGTGTCACCACTGTTACCTGGTCTCATGATGAGGCGTCGACGCTTTTGTAGACCAACCACCAGAGCCTCAATAAGTGGGGACTGTGAGCACCCAAAGTTTAGAACAAGTTTTGGACAGTCTAGCTTCTGCTATCAGGGAACTAAACTTTGGAATGCTCTCCCCGCTGACCTTAAATTGGAGGTGAATAAAAGTGTCTTCAACAAAAAACAGAAACAGTGGCTAAAGTCGGGCCAAAACTGAGAGATTTGTAAGCACTATCAACTGTACATGAAATATTATTGTATATTGTTGGAAATTGATTTGTGATTTCAATGACTCATTTTACATCTGCCCAAGGGACTGCCAATGAAAATTAGCTTGACTTAGCTAACTTGGGCACATTTACATTGTAAAATTTTGATTAATGTTCATTAATAAATACAATTTTAAATAAATACATTCAAATTGGTTGGCTTCAGCCAGCCCCTTAACCCCAAAATGTGTCTACTTCTTTGTCACTTAAGTATGAACTTTTCTATCAAAAGAAACAAGATCCACCCGTGGTGTAAGTGGTATTACTTGCAGAGGGCTTGTATCCTTTGTGTGAAAGTAAGGCAACAGTTTTGGTTTATAAGAAGAATTCACGGACTGGAAGCTTAACTTTGTTTTGAATAATTCAGTCATTGTAAAACAATCAGAGAATGAAAGTAATCTTTTGTCAGTGTCCACATGAACTCGGATCCTCTTTTGTTTCCTGAATAAGTGATGATTTTTTTCTCCAAAAGTACTACATTTGTATTTATCATCCTTGAACGTTATCGATTGCTAGTGGCCACCATATTGTACCCCCACTTTCAAGTCAGCGTTGTCTCCCACCTCAAGATCCCACGTGTGTGTTCCCGAGGCCAAAGGAGAGCCGAGCACAACGCAGTCCCAGTACATACACATCTCTCTGGATTCTTTGGACGCTGCTGTCCTTTTTGATCTTCAGACAGATTGAGTTCTTCATTGGCCGTGTTTGGGTTCAGAAGAAGGGGACTGTAGGTGACCGTCCTCTTCATTCGTTCCCACACGAACTTGAGGTTGCTCACGTTTGACTTCATCCAACAGCGCTCCCCGTGCGAGCCAGCTGGGACCATGGGGCAGATTTTGGATCGTTCTCTGTGGTTCGGAGGTTCTTCATGAAGAAAACGGGATCAGATTTTAGCTGCTTCTCTGTGGTTCTGATTGTGACTGCCAGAGCGGCTGTGTCTCTGGTGAGAGCATCGATCTTCATCGTCCGACGCTTCTCCTGTTCTTCCTTCCTCACAGCAGACAACCTGGTTTCCTCCTCAGCCTCCAGGAAGTGGTGAAGCTTCTCGAAATCCTTCTTAATCTTTCTTTCTACCTGCTTCCTCTGGACCTTGATGTATTCTGCGAGTTCAATATGCTTGTCTCGAGCATATTTATGATCTCTGAAGCTTTTTTGCATGCCTGAAAAGTGAGTCAGGATTTTCGCTCTAGGCTCTCGCGCAACTTCATCGAGGGGATAGAACTCATGGCCAGCATGGATTTGTTCATCTCTGCATCTGAGGCACACAAGCTCCTGGTGGTCCCAACAGAAAAGTTTGACTTTCTCCTTGTGTAAGCTGCAGGTGTCGTCCGATTCTTCTGAGGTTTGTAAAAAAAAGACTCACATTATTCAGCGCCAAGTTTGAATGTAGAGCCAACGATTCACACGTTCTTCTACAGACTGGACACTTTCGTTCTCCTTTCTCGTCCCGCCACTGCAGCACACGCATGAGCGACAGAAGCTGTGAGTACACGGCAGGATGACAGGATCTTTAAAGATGTCCCAACAGGACGGACATTGGAGATAGTCCTCAACTTGGCCAGCCATGGTCCCAGTGAAGACATCACTGTCTTGTCTCCCAGCTTTGAATGTTCCCTTGAAGCAACTCAAAGTCTGTTTGTACCCGAGTGCATCTGCTTCCCAGTTTAGTTATCTGAAAAGTGTGCTCCTGTGTTCTGAAATAACATTTCAACAGACAATGGCATCAGGGAGTCAACCACGTCTGCCAAGCAGACATTGAAGTTGTTCAGGTTGCCACTTGGCAGCTTTTCATTTCTGATTCTTCAACTTGAAAGAACTTTATAACACATGATTATGTTTGTGTTTACCTCAAACAAGACCTTTGCAAATACATTCCTCAGTGGCAAGTTGAAAGGTACACAGCAGCATGACAGCATCTTTAATAGAAAATAATAAAGTTAGGCCGTACATATATTAGATAGAAAAATAACATATTTTTCACAACTTGTAGATATCAGTAAATGTCTATAAAATGTAACAAATTTGTATTATTTTTGTAAAATCATGCATAATATCCCCCACCCCTCGATTTTGGATATGGATATATATATATATATATATATATATATATATTCTTTTCTCTTTTTTTTTAAAAAACAAGAAACGTTATTCTCAAGAAATTATGTCAAATTAAAAATTATTTTAATCCCATGCAAATTTATAATCCAGATCTTTCATGTTGTCTGCGTAAACAGCATCAAAGTACTCCACTTCTTCTTTTGTCATCTGGTTTTTCCAATCTCCAGCTATTCCTGAAACATGATATAAATACAATTGATTGTCATCCCATTCTATTTAAATAAAAAGCAATTTAAAAGTGCAACTTTAAACACACTTTGCTGTCTGTGATCTGCAATAAGGAATTCACACGTGCAGTTTCATGAAATAATCATAGCTAGTAAGTTAAAAAGTAATACAAAGGGTCGTGTTTACAATGGAGTTCCGTAAAATACTGAACGAAACTAAAACATATAAAATTATCAAATGAAAAATGATAAGTACGGCAAAGTGTGTTCAATTTACCTTAAACACATTTATGATTAACTAAAAGTCTGCTCTAGTTCTCGAGTTACAGCAATAAAATAATTTTATTAACTGCTTTTACAATCTTTTGTGGGATGGGACTAGAATGGTTTCAGTCACAAACAACACCCTATGAAAGCACACTGACCGATTTACTGTTGTTCTGATGCTATACGTAAACAAGCGCCCAACAACATACCTTTCCTGAGAAATTCCGACTTTGTGGTGTCCATGATTTCCTTGGGAACTACAGAGTAGTTGGACATGTTGTTCTTTTTCATGTTCTTGAACACACATCGCTCTGCTATCTTCTCAATCACATCTTTGCCCAATGATTTCTCCAGGAACTGAGCAATTCTGGCCACAGAGTCTTTAAGATCCTTCAATAAGCAAAAAGTCAAGTAGGATTACATTTGGAATGATTCTCACATAATAGCGGCTGTGAATTTTTTTCATCACCTTTATCATTTCTTCGTAGCAGATGTAAAATATCCGCTCTTTATAATCAAGCCAACCCTTTACGTGATCAAACCATGAGCCAAACATAACTAGAAAACAGAGATAGTGCAGTTTAGTTAATAACAAAAATGTGCATTATGTTATGATTACAAATGCACTTTACAGTACATCAGAAATGAATAACCTTCTCCTTTCAGAAACTTTTGGAGAAACTCGCTCTGTGATCCCGGGTCAACCAGGAAGGAGGCCATCGCACAATAATGGAAGGATGACGTGAATACATCTTTGGGGTTCCTCATGACATAGATGACCTAGAACAGGGATGGGAAATTTTTAAAAACGTTTCATCAGTGCCTATGGAGGTGGCCACGTAGGATCACACAGAAAAATGCCATTTTAAATATGGACAAAATCCGTGCTCATTTTTCACAATACATTTCTGAATGCATGTAAAAAAAGACCCCCTCTCCCACACGAAAATCTACTCACTCAAAATTGTAATATTATTCAGTGCTATGTTTGTCCTGCATGTGATGAAATAATAAATCAAACTTACCTTGGGCTTAACTTTAAAGAAAGAGGGTGGCATCATATGGGGAAGGAAATGTGTGGTGAACATGCGTGGCGAAGGCCTGTCATCAAGATTGAGGCTACAACTGCGAGCCTCCTCCAGCCAGGGAACACGATCCCAGTTGTGGAGGGTCTCCACTGAAGCAGGATCTCCACCACTCATAATTAAAGGGAGGATCTCCTGCATCCAAGTTGTACCTTAACAAAATATATTTTTTTAAACAAGATTTTTGAAACACAAAAGAAAAACGTTAGATACTGTGTAGAACGATAACGCATTGTATATCTTCTTTTTTTGTAGTAACATGTTGTTTGCAAGTAAGGTTAAAAATGGTTGCAAGTGAGTCTGCCACCTGCTGGACATGGGAAGCAAGGCAACTGAGTTGCGCCAGCGGCCAGTCAGTAGTCACCTCACCCGCCTCCCTTGCATTTCTTTTTTTTTTTACGAGTTACGCCGAGTGCACTCATAATCACAGCCTTTTAGTTAGGAATGTTTTTGTGCCTTTCGGTTTGTACTCTGTTTGCAAAAACTTTCTATCTAGCAGAGCTGGTGGAAAACAAGCTCGACTTACCTGACTTGGGGTACGTTACAACGAGAATGTCATCTGGGCGAAACGCGAACGTCTCGAAGCGCATTAAACTCTGCGTAGGGTGTATACGAGTGGGCAGCAACACCCCTTTGTACACCTTGTACAAGTCCGCCTCGGTCATTGTGTAAAACTGCACAAATTACAAAAACAACAAAATCTCAGCAGCTGTCGTTTTGGTCAACTGCGAGTTATTCTCGGGTACTTCCGGTGTCTTCTCTTTTTGAAGCAGGCCAAGGGAAGGTGAAACGACATGCCAGCCATTAGTCACGCCTACCCGAAAAAGTATTTAAAACGTTTTGATTGAACTCAATAACTTAAGTAAATAAAATAAAAAAGGTACACTGAAATGTACTTTAGTACAAACGTAAAAAGGATCACTGAAGAGAGAGAGACCCTCATCTTCACTCAGTTTCCCTCTTTTATTAACTTAAGGTAGTTGTTCAGAAAAATAAAGCAAATCATTTTCGTTTTGCTACCAAGAGCTACTGTACTAGCTAGCAACTATGAAGCAACACGTTGGCTCATCTTTTATGCTAACTAAACGGGGTCCCATATTGCCAACATTGTGAACCGAGTAACACAAAGTAACTTACTTGAATTTGGTTTTCTTCTGATTAAATGGGGAATTTTTGAACGCCAGAAAGTTGTTGGTTTGGCTAATAGACATTTGCCACAAAATACACAAATCATTTTAGAGCTGAAAACCTGGATGTGGAATATCTTGCTTTTCAAATCCGTTGCAGTTACTGTATGTGTTGTCATTTTCTGAGGCTGAAAAAAATCAAATCAACTGATTCTGACCTACTGTAATTTGATAGAGTGTGTGAGAGTGCAGATTTCGAATGTTCATCCTTCTATATGATAGTCATTTCGTCAATAAGTGAAACTGATGTTAGTGGCACGTGAAAAGTAAAGCTTTTTCTTTTTTCTTTTTATTACACGTAAGCAGTATTCTGCTCTTCAGCCAGTAGATGGCATAAATGACCAGGACTGGAAATGTTGATGCAGCACGATGTCCAGGCCACGGTTATAGCTAAACACTGAAGATTCATAAAAAAGGCTTTATTTACAGGAACATGTAACAAACACATGTCAAAACAAAAACAAAAATACGGTCAAGTAAATTATTGAACCAACTTTTAAATCCAATGAGAATTTTTTTTTTTTTTATATATATATATATAGTGCATTTTGTTTTAAGAAAAAGCAATACAGTTCTTCATTGTGGCGGTCAGGGCAGGCCTGAAGAGAATCTCAACACCAGGTTTAATATGTATGAGCCTCAAGCAAGGTACACATACCGATAATCAAGCAGAAATTGAGCATTATCCCTGCTTCTGATCAATGTCAGTATAGGCTACAATTTTTTTATGTTTCACAAAGGTTATTGTAAGTGATCTCTGTACCCCGATTTTATGAGTGAACAAATTATTTGGATGATTTCCGCAGCGTCAGCATTCAGTCTGTATAGCCTTGGCCATCCAATCAGATCTGGCCACCAGTAACCTCAGTCTATCACCTGATGACTGCATCAACTCCTTACCACTGATGAAAGATAAGGATAAAAAAAAAGGTTATTTAAAATGATTTGTAATACTTTATACTTTTTGTTGTAGATTTGGTCTGTTTACTTGAGACAGTGGGCGCCAAGCAGACTGACTCCATTAACAGCAAGGATCCTGTCTCCAGGTTGGAGCTTCTCACAGCGAGCTGCAGGGGTGTCTGGAACCACTGCTCTGATGAAGATTCCTTTCACCTTCAGTGACATATCCTGGAATATTAGGTCAAACTATGAACAACACTTTAACGGCCAAGCCAGATTTGTTGCACATTTTAATCTGTTTACTTGAGTAACTTATGGGTGGAGTTTGCATGTTCTCCCCGTGCCTGCATGGGTTTTCTCCGGGTACTCCGGTCTCCTCCCACATTCCAGAGACATGCATGTCAGGTTAATTGAGCGCTCTGAATTGTTCCCAGGTGTGATTGTGAGCGTGGATGGTTGCAGAGCATATGTTGAAAGCTGAGAAAGTGTGTCGCGGCTTTCAGAGAAGAGGCGAGGCAGAGTTTTGGTGGGCAAAAGGGGCTTTCAGAAGACAAATACAGCCAAGGTGATCAGAGAGACCGGGAGGTAATTACCTGGTGGGTCTTTTGGCAGGAAAGGGGAAAAGGAGATTCATGGTAGAACCAGGAACTGCAGGTGGCATGCAGGCAATGAGGTTAGTTAAGAAGAAGTGGGGCAGTTTGGACAGTAAAACCAGAGAGAAGGATCTATACAGGTTGTCCAGCGAGATGGAGATGGGCCGAATATGCAGTAGGTCAGGGTTAACCCTATAACGTCAAATGTATCATGTTAAATACAAGACATTTTCATGAGTATAATATTTTATATAGTATCATTTTTTCCCCCCATTAAGATCCTGACGTCACGTATATGGTCTGACGTCTGACACATGCATTGCACTAATAATCCATTAGAGGACAGTATCACCCAGTTGAAGGCTTTTTCCAGCGACCTTACAAGATCGCCTCAATTGAGAAAGGAGACACACCTATACTTATTAATAGTGGGAAATTATCTTTCAGATTTTTGGAAATACTAATATGTTTGATATGTCTGTTTATTATTATATTTTTGACAGTTATAAATGTTCACATTTAAAGCATTGTGACCGGATGTATCAAATACGACACAAATCAAAAGTCATATGTGCAAGTTGATTTAACAAAATGTTTTCTTGTTTGTTCAAAAGGACCAATAAATACTCTATTTACAAAGAATCAGAATTGTATCTAATATATTTCATGGTTTAGGCTTTATAGGGAGTTAAGCATGCAGAGATGGAACCAGTCCTAAGTGTTTTGTTGCCCGAGGCGAGCGTGCAGATTTGCCCCCTTCCCCCTCCACAAACACGCACACACACGAACACACGCACACAAACTCCGCAACATACATTAATTAATTAATTTATTACAATATATAGATATATGATATTTAATAGGGTGGGACGGTGGCTGGCTGACTGGTCAGCACGTTCGCCTCCCAGTGCTGAGGACGTGAGATTGAGTCCGGGCTTCGGCCTTCCTGGGTGGAGTTTGCATGTTCTCCCCGTGCTTGCGTGGGTTTTCTCTCCGGGTACTCCAGTTTTCACCCACATTCCAAAAACATGCATGGTGGGTTAATTGAACACTCCAAATTGTCCATAGGTGTGATTAAGAGTGTGGATGCTTGTTCGTTTCTGTGTGCCCTGGGATTGGCTGGCAACCAGTTCTGGGTGTACCCCGCCTACTGCCTGAGGCCAGCTGGGATAGGCTCCAGCACCCCCCTGCGACCCTTGTGAGGTCAAGCGGTTAAGAAAATGAATGGATGGATGGATATTTAATAGCACACCACACAATAAATACCAATTTTTACAGACAACTACAAATAAAAAAGAAAAAAGTATGCCTTTACTATATATTTGTTTACATTAAACCACCATGCAATTCTTATCTTGTATAAATCAACGTGGTTATGTGAAACAATGACTTACGCAAATCTATTTGCAGGTATCTGGACTGGACTGACTGTTTTATTTGCTTTGGTGCACAGAGTAGCATGGATGTAATGGTGGAATAAACAAGTTACAAGCAAGCTAAGAAGCTAACGCTTATTTTTATGTTTCTTTTTATAGACAATGATGATTGACTGACATACATGCCTCTACCCTGGGCCTGTTTTTTCCCCTCCTCCTTTTGCCGCTTTCTTAATGGAGCACCCGAGGGCTTGGACGTTTTCATTGTAAATTGTTTTTTTTGGGGGGGAGCGGGGTGGTTATATATATATGTATAGGATTAGGGCCAGTGATCGAGAGAGTTTGGCAGGATTTTCACTTTAAAGTCAGAATTCTCACTTTGATCTCAGAATTGTGACTTTAAAGGGAGAATTCTTACTTTAAAGTAAGAACTCTAACTATTGTGACTTTAAAGGGAGAATTCTTACTTTAAAGTAAGAACTCTAACTTTAAAATCAGAATTCTGAGATCAAAATTAAAATTCTGACTTTAAAGTGAGAATTCTGAGATTAAAGTGAGAGTTCTCACTTTAAAGTCACAATTCTGAGATTAAAGTTAAAATCCTGGCAAACTTTTTTTCTCTCTCTTCACTGGCTCGCGACCGCCTAGTTCGCCCATGCCCAGGGCCACGGGCCTGGATTGAACTGTGTTGTGTGGAAGCTTCCAGGAGAGGTGGCTATGGACTTTTTGACCAGGATGTTCATAGAGGGTGAAATGGGCCCAGTTTTAAAAAGGGATATGTGCAGATTATATTTCAAACCTAAACTACAAATTTTACATTTCAATGTGGCGTACAATATCAACCAGCGCGTCTGCAAAAATCATGCAGTGTTTGATCCATTCAGTGGGTAAGAAGAAGCAAGAGTAATTTTTTCCTATTTCCCAAGCTCTTCGGGTCATAGAGGGACCCGTTTTGAAAACATGGACGGCATCAAGATGGCCGTGATGATGGATCTGCGGATCCAAAACTGCATGAAGGTGAATTAGACTCCCGGGGGATTAGAATGGGAAAATAAATATTGTAGTTTAGATTTGAAATATGTATTTTGTGACCACGGTTCTGGAACCTTTCTGACACCGATCATGTAGAAGACTAAAGTTGATAACCTATGCAATCAAGTTTTGGGAAACAATAAGGGAGGCTAGACCAAGGGTAACAAGGAAGAGTAGCCGTTAGGATGCTGATGAGGAAGTACAAAAAAGGTCAGAAAGAGTTGCATTGTGTCTTTGTAGATCTAGAGAAAGCCTATGACGGTACCAAGAGAGAAACTACTGCATGAGAAAGGTTCGTAGAGGCAGAGACGTATGGTAGAAATTTGGACGCATTTTTTTTCTTTTCTGGAAGGATAATGAGAATGGACCTGCTAGGCAAGAGAGCTAGAGGAAGACCTAAAAGAAGGTCACTAGATAGTGAGGGAAGACCTAAGGGATGTTGGTTAGAGAGGAAGATGTAGAAGATAGCCCCAGATGTAAAAGAATGACTGACATGCTGTGACGACCCTCACCCAGGCAAGCCAAAAGAACGAGAAGATGCTGATCCATCGTCAATAACTAGAAATGTTCATATCTGAGTGTTTAATTGGCGCAAAGCTGGAGGAGTAATTGGTTTAGGATGTTAGTTGTTGGAGCACTGGTCACCTTATGTAGGTTGATATGCACTTAAAAAAAAGATACACCTAAATTATTTTGTGGACCCCTAAGCTGTCGCTTACAGACGCCTGTGGGCCCCCAGACCCCAGTTTGAGAAACTGCATGTCTGCATTACAAAAAAACATGCAAAACATGATCTCTTAAGGAAAAGTATCGAGTTAAACTAACCCTTGTGTCGACGAGCGCGAGACCAAGACCACTTTCGTTACGTTCTAGCTCCAAACTGAAGATCTCATCATTGTTGTCGTCAAAATGGCTACTCATCTCTTCGGCCTCCTCTTCCTCTTCCTCTATGAGTTCAAAAATCCTTTTCATACTGGTGTAATCTTGATTAAAATAGTCATCTTTCAGTGCAGATAGGCATTCGAACATTAAGCCACCTGAGGACAAAGTAATGGAACGTTTTTCTTTGACGATATCATCAAACAAGTATGAAGATTTAAGCCCTAAAGTACCTTCACCGTGTGTACCAACATCAGGGGACCAGGGATGTGTGTCTCGGTTTTCTTTAACCAAATGAACAGGATCTATAATGAGAGGGGTGTTGGGTGGGGTGAGGAGACAGGAGGGGTCCAGTGCTGACCTCCTCATCTCAATGGTCTCAGTTTCTCTTGTGTGCAGCTCTAGATTCCGAAGCTTCTGGGACAAAAGGAGGGCGCCACAGGAGCTGAACTCATCCAGGTACTGGATGGAGGAGGGGAGGGACGGTGAAGGGGGTGATGGGGGTGAACCAGAGGATGCTGGCGGAGGCTGAGGTAAATGTACTGGTGTTGTAGCCATTGTTTCATGTCTGGATTTGGTCTTCATGGTGATACTCTGAAATACAAATGGAGGACAATGAACTCATTCACTCCCAGCCATTTTCACTGAAGCAACCCCCTTCGCTCCCGGCTGCTTTACCGGATTTTGACAGATTTTGCAAGGCCCAAAGAATATTGTGTTTTATTGCTATAAAAACATGGAACCTACCAAAATAAATATTAGAGTCACTTCTTTCATCAGGAAAAAAAGTATATGTGTATCTATTTACGTTTTTGCAGCAATTAGCATTAGAGTATAGCAAAATTTTATCAATATTCACATTGCAACATGGCCCCGGCTGATCTCTTATACTCTGATGCCACCTGCTGGTCCTTTATTTATTTATTGAATAACTACCATTGCTTTAAGCCACCTCTTCATGTCAGAAGCTGCATCATCAAAGCCTTCTCTATGCTTGCATTAAAAACAACAACATAAAAAACGTGTTTTTGTGAGAGAAGAACAAAAAACTTTTTTACACGTTTTTGGGATTGAATGAGTTAATGTAATTTCCTTGATTGTTTATGGTAATGTTAACTATTCCCATTGATTAAAAAAAAATAGAATGTACAGACTCCATGATTGGGATGTGAAACAGAACTATAGCTAAATCTGAGGCAAACTGAAGTCCATGGTTTGCAGGTCTGCCAGGATCTTTGCTCCGGGCTTCCTGTGTGGAGTTTTCATGTTCATCGCCAAAAATCACATGTTACATATAGACAAACATCCATTTACACTCACTTTGTGGGAGGAAGTCAGAGTACTTAGAGAAAATCCAGGTAAACACGTGGAGCACATGCAAACTCCACACAGGAAGGAGCCGAAATTCAAACTCTGAATCTCACAACTGTGAGGCAGACCAGACTAGAACATCCATGTTGCCTTACTGTTTGACAGTAGTCATGAAATGTGTTACCTGGTTCTGGCCAGTAGCTGTGACCCCATGGGACTTTAAATTAGAGAGGTTGAAAATGAATACTTTGAGCTTATTCAAATGTTCAATCAAGCCGGAATCTGTCACTGCTCTTCCCACCATGAACTGGTAATCCTCATCTGGTAGCACAAGAGGATGGTGGGTATCAAAACTCTGTAGGATGTCCTCTGAGAATGCAAGAGACATACAGAATATAATGGCAGAGAGAACAATAAAGACATTACTGAAGAGAAGTAGTGAACCGAAATGTGTTTTACGCTCACCAGTTCTGTGTGCTTCTGTTTGATCTCGGGTGCATGGAGTCCATGAGTGCCTGGTGGGACATGTTGGGCTGTAAAGACTGAGCAGGTGGTTCAGTTGAGCTGCGTTCAGGGCAGGGAAGTCACATCGTAACGAGGCCCAAGAGCTCTGTACATAATTAATACTAGTTAGTCAGACGGCTGTTGAAGTTAATGTCAATTGATTACTGTGCAAATAATGGGTTCATTTCAGCAAGACAAAATATACGGTGTGGAAAGTTGAATCCTGGCGTATTTCAACAAGAGATTGGACAGACATGCTATTTTGAATTGTGAAAAAAAGACAATATGTTGCCTTTAATTAACCATCTCCTTGTAAGTGTGCATCTTTTCACCTGGAGTAAATTTTTCCTTGGCGTAGTCAGAAGATTGATAGCTGATGAAAGTGTGCGCGTGTGCTCCAAAGCCAGTTTTCCCAATCCAGTTGTCTGGGACCAGTTCAGGAGCAAGTCAAAATTGGTCCGTATGCGAATGCCTATAGACCGCTGATAGAAAGCTGGCTCTGGGCCTGCAAACACATCAAGAAAAAGTCCTCTTTGAAATTGGTCATGATCTAAATAGGACGATTTATTGAGCTCCATTTTTATTGCCAGGCTGGCTGTAATATTTAATAGCTCATCTGTCTTTGATTCCAACATGACAAAATGCACATGATCGCTGAGTCAGCATAAAAACAAAAATACAACCAAAATGAAGGCAAAGGTTGGAGATATTCCATGTTTTTCAACGCCAACAGTGAATTTGATTGTGTCAAATGCTATTTAAAGACAAATGAATAAAGTGTATTGATAGTGGTTGTATTCCTGTGGTGAAATATTAGTAGGGTGTCAACTACCACACGCTTTCTCCTCAGCAATTCAGCTGCAGGCACTGAAGTTTATATATATATCCTGTCTGTGTTCTCCCTTCTGCTGTAGTAATACAAACTTATAGTAAATGTGGTTCATCATTGTTTGAGGCTTTATTATAGTATTCTATGGGCAAAACTTTGGATCTGCTGTGGTGATCTGTGACTTTGGAAATTACTGTATTCTTTTCCAAAATGTCATTCTAAATTTGAAGACTCTAATATTAAAATAAAATGTTTTTTGTCATTACCAGCACCGATTTGCGACACCCATAGGTGTCAGGTTATCAGGGGTGTCCAAACGATTTCCTCAGAGAGTCGCATAAAGAAAACAGAAAGATGCAAGGGCCAACGTATTACACATGGTCAAATCAATCAATCAAATCAATCACTCGATTATACATTATTTATGTAATGTAATTATTAAAATAAATGCTGTCAAGACTTTCTTTTAAAGGTGATAAAGCAAATAGCTGAGAATGTTCCTGTTGTTTTGAGGTGTATCCCACTTGATTAGATAGCCCCTCCCACTGAGCAGCAGCTAAATCCCATCTCTACATTCAGAACCAAAGAGCAATCTGTAGTAACTGACCATACTTGAGGATAAGTCATGTAATATTTGATGCATTTTTGTTTCTGAAATGGAATTATCTTTATTCTCCACAATATGAGGAAAAATTATGTTGTTACTATTTTGTCTGTAAATGTATTTGTGTGTATGCATATTTAGAAAAGTTTAGTAGTAGTAGTAGTGGTAGACCCAATTACTCATATCCCCCCAATTTTTCAACAGCTACACTGCTAACGTTTCTCACCCTAATCCCACCCTTAAAAAAAACAAAATAGTATTACAGACCATGTCAAAAGTTATTTTTTAGTATATACTCCAGGCCCCTAAAAATGGATAGCAGGCTGCAAATGGCCCCTGGGCCGTATTTTGGCCACCACTGCCCTGCATGAACTGCAAAAAACAACCAAACATCACTCACACTTCACAGATGACAGTTTACAATTGTGCGTGAAAATTAAGGTGTTGACTTCAGCATGAATGCCGATATTGTACGCTGAGGTTCAGAGCAAAAATCACTTTACCAAGATAAAATAAATGTTCTGATAGGCTATTATTTTGCAAATTTACAGTGTATTTTACACAGTTTGGTGAAATTGTCCTTTTAAATTCACTTTGACAGCTGACTGCATGCTCCACACGCAATAAAATTATGATGGAACACAGAAAAAGACAGCATTTCTGGTTCACTGCAGGTGGATTATTTACATCTGGCTTTAATTTCATTAATAGGTATTGACTATTTTATTTGAAGTAAGTTTCAACCAAGCATATTTTTTTCCCCACAGTTAAAATGTTTTTTTTTAGATTAAAAAACAGTATTAGAGGCAAAGTTTAAAAAACAAATAATAATAATAACAATAATAATAATAATAATAATTCCAGAGGGCGTTACTGAGTGACTTTTGGGTGAGTTGTATTTGGGACAGCACGTGTGCCATGTTAACAATAATATGTAGACCGCATTAAGACATATTTTAAACATTAGCTGCTCATAATCAACTGTCACCATTAAAGGCATATGCGTATGATGCGGGTGTTTTCACACATGTTCTCATTCAAAAGTCCACACAAACTCTAGACTGATTTGTCAGCATTTTGTTGCGCATGTATCCACAGACAAGTTGGCAATTTGAACCAAAGGCATCAGATTCACTTGGTATTGTACAGTCTGACAACTGTATCGACAGAGGTCCCATCAGACTTAAAGTGGAGGGTTCAGTCTTGCCACTGAATCGATTGTATTTTAACTGGCATAAGAATAGGGATTCATTCACAGGACCAGCCAAGATTTAACTGTTACACCTATGCACTGCATGCATACAGTACAACCACTGTAATGATTGGATACATTTGTGATATTAAGTAAGCAATTGTTCTGATATTAATCAATAAAGTATTTGATGCTCTGAAGGCCAAATGTGAATGTTCTGTCACAAATTATTACAACCTCAAATTTTTCTAAAATGCAGCCAGAAATTGCTTTAAGATAATTTCCCACTGGATTCTTGAGACCAACAGTTTTTTTGTGTCTGACCACCACGCATTCATGTTTGTAGTTTGCGGTGAGTTTGGATTTACAATTTTTTTTTACTGCTGTAGTTTGTCATTAAATTGTTTCCAGGAAAAGAAAATCTAACTTTCAGCTAATGATAATACCATGTTTATTAATTCCTAGCATTTTCCTCACATTTTGTTCTTTGTTCTGCTAAAGGGGGGCGAGCAGTTAGGGTGCAACATTTTCAGTGACACTGCCAACAACGGATGTGGCATTTTAACAGCACTTTCAGTTGTTATTTTTTTTGTTTGTTGTCTGTGTGAATGGATTTGTTTGGTGACACTTACAAAACACTTACAGTAGGATTACTATTTCCTACACATGTTTGACCTCCATATAACACAAAGACTGGGTTACACTCACTAAAAATGTTTAATTTAATCTAAGACTAACTAATCACAGATGAGTAAAACTAAGTTTAAAATGAGTTAATACGGTTTTAAAATTAAGAAGAACTCTGTTGCACCATTTAAATTTTATCTCGGTTTGGTAAAATTCAATTTAACTGAATGTAAACTAAGTTTAAATCAATAGGGATAATTGTGGATACTGATATCTAAGTTAATAATTAATTACACAATTAAATATATAGGCTACAGGCTAGCACTGGAAGCGTGTTGTCAGGACTCCGAGCCTGTTTCAACAGGTGCTTGTTTGATTAAACTTTATCAGGGCTGTCAACACTCACGCAATGAGCGTGACACACACGCATTTCTGTCCATTATTACACTCTCATTTCTCACGCTAAGAAAAAATATCTGTGGATAGAAAAACTTCAATTTCCAATTACATTTATAAAAAAATTATTTCTGGGTGTAAGTCGAATGGAAAAACTCTAATTTCCAATAGAATTTCAAATTATTTATTTAGTTTAATAAGTGTAACGTTTGTGCCATGTGGTCACATGACATAGCGCACTCAGCGAGTTGTGGAATGCAGAAGCGGTTGGCTGCGGGGCACGGTGACACTGGGCTGACGAAAGTTTGCTACAGTTATGTTGTCGTTTTTTTTAAAATAATACCAAATTACTTAACACCGAATACAACTAATGTCAAATGTGAAATGCCATTAAAGTGACTTATTTACATTGTGCATTACTATGTGGAGAAATTTGAATGTAATTGGAGTGCTTATAGAGCCCATTAGTCTGTTGGTTATTATTTTTGTCTTTTTGATATTAGAGTTACTGCGGTGAACCCTTCAATATAACCAATACTAATGCATCTTATGCTATGCTTATGCTATTTCTTCAATATTTGTCTTTTGAATATTTGATCATGTGTGTACACTGGATTATTAATTGTATTGCTTTTATGCAGGCAAGGTGTGATGACAAGATATGAGCCTCGGCCTGAAAGCTGGAGACTGTGCAGAGTTTGAACCAAAACTGAACCTTCACTGCTCTGGTCGGGCTGGTACGAGGCTGCATCTTCGTGCAGCAGGTCCCCTTTATTATTATTTTCAAAAAAATCAATAATGTTAAATAATGTTGAAGGATGGTGTCTGTGAAATTTACTGATGTTCCTTTAAAAAAAATAAAAAATAAAGTTTAAAATCACCTTATAACCGCCCAAAAAACAAAAACAAAAAACACCTCCCAATATCCCTGACCGATCAATCGACCGAAGTCTTACTCCAAGGTTTGGTCAAAAGTTGACAGCCCTGACTTTAGGTTGTTGCTAACTTGCTAGCTAGCAAAAACATTAGACTACTGTAATATTACTCTCAGAAATTAACTTGATCGGCTACGTTATGGGCTCTGCACACGGGAGGGGACGTCGCTCGCTCTCAATTCATTTCCTATGGAAGCAGGGCGACAAGGCGAAAATCGCCTTTCCCCCTCCCTCTCGGCGACACGTGACATTCGTGCATGTGAAAAATCGCGCGCGTGTCCGCGATGCGATACTAGAAAGTTGAAACATGTTCAACGTTTGTCGCTGTCGCCGGGGCTTCAACCAATCAGTGAAGGTTTCATTGATGAGCCAATGAACGCAGGGCATGCTACACAGTGGGCTATCCTGCAAAATGGATGAGATAATTTTAGCAGCGTTTATCATTTTGTAAACTTCCCCCCTCAAAAAACTATAATTTTGTACGATACTTCACGCAATCATTTCCGTGACTTCAACAAAAAGGCCAGCTTATGAGAGATTGTTGGTACAGGGTTAATTTGTCCAGTAAGTTTTCTTTACAGTTTTTGTAACAGTTAATAATAATAATAACAATAACAATAACAATAACAATAACAATAGGTAATGGATGGATCTCCATACTGGAATTACGTAACGTAGTGAAACTTCTGTGTTTACATTACAATGAAAACGTTTAGATTCCCTCCAATTTTAATAGACAATCAAGTCGCGGCTGCTTATTGCGTCCCGTGTGTTGCTGCTATGTTCAGACCGAGCCGAAAATATCGCGACGCTATGCTGGTCTCGCGAGTGTTTGTTCACGGGGTTCTCAATGGGATTTGTTTTGCTCTGCGCCTCAACGGAGGAAGAGGAGGGATTTCCACTTTGGTAGGTGGTGCTAACTTTATTGTAGCTTTGCTAGCTCGCTTCACACTTCGACAATTAAACAAACAAACTCACCAGATAAGCCAACCACAACGCTTCTTCCTCCAAGCAATCACCTTTTTGGCCCGGTCCCGGTACATGTGACTCACCGTGTCGTACAGCTCCGGATGTCTGCAAACCGCGACGATCAAGCTATCCTCTATTGCTATGCTACATGTTCTGCAACCGCTTCCTGTGTTTTGTCTGTGACGTATTTGGTGATGTGGACTATCTCGACACCGATTGGCTGTCGCTGATGCGATGGTGTCAAACGTTCAATTCAAATAACGCCGGCAAAATGGGCGAAGTAGCGAAATGATTGCGGGAAACGGCTCGGCACACCAGCCCCCCACCCCCACCCCCCACGCACGCAAAGTCCATTGACTACAATGCAATCGCGCCACCGAAAACGCCTCCCTGGTCTGAACGTAGCATGAGATCTGCGAGGCGACGAGGTACGTATTTCGCTGTCGCTTGTCGCTTCCCGTGTGTTGACCCCATTATAATGAGATTGAGCATGTCTGTTTGTCTACCTCATAATTGTCCGAAAGGAAAAATGAATTAAACAAAACAAACAAACTCAAGTTAAACTTGTAGTGCAATAGAATTTAAAGTTAAACCATGATTTAATCTGGTTTTGAAGCAATCCAGCCTCAGGGTGCTATTTATTCCTGGAAAGATTTGAGCTCCATAAGCGTGTCTGTGTTTTTGTTTTGTTGTTGTTGCCACCACAGAAAAGTACCAATGATAGCTAACAACATAAGAACAGGAAACAGTTTTGAATAAACCTCTCTGTCTTGAATGTCAGATTTTTCTGAAAGGTCCTCCTGACTGATTATCTTGTAGTGTATTAAGCGATTTTTCCTCCCCAAACTACTCGGATGAGGTGTAAATGAAACAGCACAGCACAGTGACAGTTTGGCTGACTTCAAAGAAGGTGGCTTCAAAGCTGTGATCAATGTGGTAAATAGACATCGATTACATTTAAATTAGTTTTTTTTTTAATATATAGTTGCCATTCCTCCACCTCGGCCCGACGTCCTCGGAGCGTCCAAGTAAGCACAGCCAGGCGGTAGTAATTCAATCATAGCGGTGTTGGAAAGTTGTTGGAAAGAAAAAACTCCCTCAAAATAAACGTTTTGTTTGTCAATGACCGCGCATTTAACGGCGCGATCCTTGTGGGAGCAGCAGGAGTGCATGGCCCTTCCGTCCGGTGGTCTCGAGGAAGCATCTTCAGAAGCTGGAGGTCGGCACCTCATCCAAAACGCGGAGGGCAGCACGGCCGAAGCTTTTCGGGTGAACCGACGATCGGTAGCAGCCAGGAGTCGACAGGGTCCAGGATAAGCCACAACGGAGTGCATCCAGGCGTTCGGGAACGAGAAGGGGACGAAGCTTGTTCCAGCGGCGTTTTCGTTTCGTTATGAGTTGTTTACGTTTTTAAATCCCGCTCCGGTAAAGAGGTTGCCGGTTAGTGTTGTGTCGTTCATGTACGAATCTTTTCAGTGAACGTGAGTGAACGGATCGCTTCCTGAAGTGATTCGTTCTTTTCTCAGTTCATTTGAGCTCAGCCACCCTCATGTCGTCAATTTTCGCGAACGATTAATCAGCAGCCAGCGTCAGACACGGCCGATTGTACTCCCATGCTATTGCCGTTAGCCAACGCGGATCAGCAAGTGAACAAGTCAGTGAGTGAACGTGTTGCCATTTCCGGTTCACGAACGTATCAGCGTAGATGAACGATTCGATGAACGAATCTTTTGAACGGTTCTTTTTAATGAACTGATTCGAAAGATGCAGTTCACTTAAAAGAACTGTCATGCCCATCACTATTGCCGGTTGCCTTTAGGAATGATGACTACCGCCGCCAATGGTATGGAGGGGAATTACTTCTCACGCATGCGCTGACGGTACGTGATAGTCTGTGTCTGTGCGGTGTGTATTTATGTCATTTTTTTTACGTGACATGCCGATGTTTGGGCCAACGCCAAAGTGGGTAATGTGGCCGACTTCGGATTGGTGTATCTAGGCCTTAATACAACTACTTTCTTCTTTTCTTCTATTTTCTGGCAATCTGGATTCCGCTGTGATGCTGTTCTGTAGTAAAAACCCTGCCACCCTTTGATTTAATCCACAGGTGCTTCTACTCAACTGACAGTAGCTTGTTTATCTTAGCTTAGCTTTAGCTTGGTAGCTTATTTATCTGTAAATCAGGTATTGTTTTTACTTTGAAGCACAACAAGTAATTTGATTGTCTATGAGTGTGTATGATGCACAGGTACCTCTCTCCATGAGTAAGTTGAAGAGTGATGCATTGATGAAGTAGAAAAGGAAGGCAATAAGCTGTGAGGAAATCTCAGGATGGAGCTGACAGTCTGACAGTAGTTTCTGGGTCTCGGACAGGACCTCCAAAACCTGCTGGACTTGATCAGGGACCGTCAGCCCGTTGCTACTCAGGACTGGAGCACCTTCGCCAGTCAGAGAGTGACCCTCGAGACCCTCTTTGAATGGGTTGCAGTCCAGAAAGCCCGGCAAGATGGGGTGAAGGACCTGGTAGGACAGAATCAGTCAACTGAGCTGCGTTACGTTACGTATTGTGACACATTCCATTGGTGGACAATGTAACGTTTTTAAAGGGGAAGTCAACCCCCCCCCCAAAAATTTTTTTCTTAACAATATGTTCTATGCAGCCACACTAGTCTATTTGTGGTATTCTGGTTAATATTGCGTGCAATATGAGTTACCTGTAAGCAGAAAAATACAGCATTTTTAATCAATATCAGAAGGCGGACATTTTGCCACTTTCTGTCAAGTGAAAATGGCATCACAGTTGCTCAGGGCTTCACAGCTCGGCTTCAGAAAACAGGTGGGCTGTGATTGGTTGTTGCCTGAGCCCTGAGCAATTGTGTGTGTGTGTGTGTGTGTGTGTGTATGTATATATATATATATATATATATATACACACACACATATATATATATACATATATATATATATATATACACACACACACACACATATATATATATATATATATATATATATATATATATATATATATATATATACACACACACATATATATATATATATATATATACATATACACAACCATATATATATATATATATACACACACATTTTTATACACACACACACATATATATATATATATATATATATATATATATATATATATATATATATATATATATATATATATATATATATAAATAAATATAAAACATAATATAACATAATATTGAAATGTTTAAGTCAACCCGCATTTTTTCTTTTTTACAACAATGTAATAATGTTGTTCTATGCAACCCCACTAGTCTAAATATGGTATTCTGGTTGATATTGTGTTAGTGCACATGTGTCACGATCTGGTCCTCGAGGGCCTGAGTCCTGCATGTTTTAGAGGTTTCTCTACTCCAACACACCTGATTCAATGATCAGGATGATTATTGGGCTCCTGCAGAGCTTGCTGATTAGCTTAAATACGAATCAGCTGTGTTGAACGTTGGAAACCTCTAAATCATGCAGGACTCAAGCCCTCGACGACCGGACTGTGTTAGTGGAATATGAGTTAAGCAGCAAAATACAGCTGTTTTTATCCATCTCATTTTGCCACTTGCTGTCGACTGCCACTGCTGTCTCAGGTAACAACCAATCACAGCTCAGCTTCAGAAAATAAGTTAGCTGTGATTGGTCGCTGCCTGACCCCTGAGCAACATTGATGTCATCTTCAGTCGACAGAAAGTGGCAAAATGGCCCGATTTTGCTTCATAACTCACATTCCACAAATGTATTATTAATCAGAATGTCATGTTCAGACTAGTGAGGTCACATATAACATATTACTGTCAAGAAACCTTTGTGAAGTGATCAGCTCCTGAGGCAGATTAAAGACCACCCACGTTGCCCTCGCTTAACATGACTCTTTCAACACTGTAAAATTATTGATGGAAGTTTACATGGTCAAAACCAGCAGAATCAGCAAAAACGAGGGCGTTTTCCTCCCTTTCTCATCTAAAAGGTCCTTGCTACCCCATAGAGTAAATCATGGACAATGACAGCTCTGTTTAGGCTAATTGTACGCAGACATCCCCTTTCCCCAGAAATCTCACTCTTACGCCCACCAAGGCCGGCACCGGCACTAGATCCACATTCCAAAAAGGCTGAATATGGCTCATGAGGGCTTGGCACTGTGCTGTAACAAGACTGCTGAGTGAAGAGTTGTGAAGGAATCCGCCCTGAGCAGATCATTTTACTTTGACTGTAAAGCCCAAGGTAGGCGGGGAAAGGCTGAACACAAACGACAGAATGCAGACAGCCACAGCGCCCATCGCACATGAGACAATGGAAATGGGGAAAAACACTATGTTTTCTGGTTGGAAAATGCAGATCGGTGGAGCCAAGCTGCGAGAATGAAACTAAGCTTAATGCTTGATTTACCACATTCAGCCAAAGACCTGTATTGTCTCACAGTCAAAACTGTGCATTCATCATAATGGGCAAATAAACAGTCTGCCCACAAGTCTGGGGAAATGTGCGCATATCCATCAACAAATGTCTTCAGTTGAAATAGCTTGTCATTAATGGCGCCTGTTGTTTTCCATGCTGCAGCAATATTCACCACATCGAAACATTGTGTGTAAAGTAGAAACACTCTGCCTCTTCTTACTGTATTTGTGAAAGTGCAGTTAAAGCAGGGACATTCATTCACCCTAAAATTTCCACAACTGAAAATAGGTCAGACTGGCTTGTACTCACTCGTAAGGGAGTCTTGACACTACACTTAATCATTAGGCCACAATCGAGAGGCCTTTGCTTGACATTGGAGACTTCATCACATTCCTCCCTAATTCTGTTCTTTCATTCAGGAATAGAAGAGGGTTGCATGGTGTTATGAGTTGACAAGCATGATGGATAAAATGACTTGCTGGCACAATCAGTGCAATGTGTGCGATAAAAAAAGTTTTATCCTTCACTCACCAGGGACAAAAAGCTAATTAAATTAACATATAGAACAGCTTTTTGGCCACATTAGCACCCTACACTATCCAGGAGCATGCGGTTTCATATTTTATGTCTTTGAAAATATTAAACAAACCCATGCACCATTCCACTCCGCAAATCCACTTTCTTTACTATACTACAAAATAGGAAATTAGTCCATAAATATGTCAGTGAAACTGTAGCACATTTGTTTCCATATATGCTGTCCAATAGGGCAAACAATCACCTTCAGATGTCATGTGTAATTTAATGATGTATAAATACAGCTGTTCTGTCAGGACCTCTGAGGTATGCTCGAGAACAAGCAGCTGCAAAGATCCACAACTCAAATGTCCACAAAACTCCTATTAGTCGAGCACATCTGGCTTTTATGGAAATGTGTCAAGACGAAAGCCATTGACCTAAATCCCATTGATAATAATGTGGGCTCTCGCAACTTATGGGGGATAGCGACCAGGGTGTCCCACGAATTGTGAAAATCTGCGTTTAAGTGACACCCATCAAAAAAGATTAAAGATGCATTACGGAGTTTGTCACTTTTTTTTACTCACGACTGCCACCTCTGGCTTCAAGAGTAACTGCAGCCTCTGTGACAAGCTCATACACATACGTTTGCTTGAAAAAAATCTTCGTTTATGCAATTTTCTTGGCGCCTGAGCTGGAGTTGTTGTTTTTTTCAGATTCGAGTTTCCAATTGTGTCATACGCTAGCTAACACAACATGTCTGCAGGGACGAACATGACGTCACCCTCCACCACGCCACCCCTTCCCACCCCAAGAAACTGTGGAGTGGGCACAGTTGCAGTTAAAAAGTCAGGGCTCTTTGTATGTACTCATATGGGCATTGGTGGATCATGCATGATGTAGAAAAATATTTTAACATTAACATTTTAAACTCCGCTATGAATCTTTTACCAAAAACACTGCCAGAACCTCTATGAAAAACGGGTGTTAGCTCTTAGGTTATGATTTTGTATGTATGAGGTTGTAACATGACACAATGTGGAAAGGTTAAAGAGATATGAATTCTTTTGCAAGTCAGTAATGCTATGTGGTATCCTAAACTACCCTAAATTCTGACACACTAAACTCTGTTATCTTATAAAATGCTGCTATATTATGCTATGCTATTGCTAAGTTATTGCTATGCTATACATGGGGTTAAGTAAATGATATACTCAGTAGCACGGACATATACATCCTTAATATCATGCAAGAAGTATGTATGTATTGTATTTCCCTAGACAGGTTATTTGAAAGAAATTGTGTTGTGGACAGGAATATATTGGTCTTGGTGCACTGAACAGAAATGTACAGCTACTATTATGCCCACTTTAGAGATACTGTGTCATATCACTGACTTCCTTCCTGCAAGGAAAGCAGGGTAACAGAAAACCAAATGAGCTGAATCAGGCACAAAATCCAATTCTACTGGCATGAAATGTGAGACTTCGGCTTGTTGGCCGCTGATGGCCTGTTGGACCAGCAATGCAATAATCATAAGATACTTCACATAACTTGCTTTGGGCACACAAGCATTTACAGTCACACTCACACCTGTATGTTTTGCAGTTGAGGGATGAAAAAAAAAACTACGAAAGCACGAGAGCATGTTGTGTCAATAAACCTGGGCCCAAAAATAGATAACCCACAGATTTAATTATACTTTGGTGTTTGTTTTCAGATTCCATGCCAGCAATAATGACATATTAGTGTTTTACAATATCTCAATTGTTTGAAATTTCATACTATCATACTTTACTCTGTTAAACTTAGCATTTTTTTCTATTTTGGCTTTTCTGGTGGCTGGATGTTCACAATTAGGTAGCCAATTACTGTATTAGTCAAGACATTTTATTATATAGTATGTTGATGTGAAGTTTCATAGAAGAAGAAAAAAACTATTTGTTGGGTCAATTTGACCCAGGATACGCTCAATGTTCCAAATGCATCCTGAGAAACATTGTTTGTTATAATATGTCAAAATGAACAATTTCTTACTGTCTGCTGGTGCCAAGTTTCATAGCGAAAAACTAATATTTGTTGTTGTTTTTTCAACTTGATTTAGATTTTAACCCACAAAATAACATGAGAGTAAAAAATGAGTTTATTAGGTTAAGCACCTAATGGAAAATATTGCAATGCAAAGATTCCTTGGCAATAGTTCAAAGACCTTGGCTGAGCTCCATCGGTATATACAGCATTCACACAAAGCCCCTCGGTGTCTTGTCTTTCACCAGTGTCACAATGACCCCAGTGTGGTCTGCCGCTGTGGCCGGTGGCTCAGCTTAAAAGCTGTCAGCAGCAAACTGGGCCCTTTATCCTCAGTTTGTCATTGATTATTTTCCTTTCGTGAGCGACACGTTGAGAGGTGTTGGGGCCAGATGGAGCTACAACACAAGAGATGTTTGACTTCTCAATGGTAGTAGTTTGTAGTTTTAGCAGGAACCAATCTATAATAAAACACCATATTTGGTTAATCATCCAATCAGGGGTTGGACAAAACGCAGCATTAAATCTTAATTCATTCACTCCCAGCCATTTTCACTGAAGCAACCCCCTTCGCCCCCGTCTGCTTTACTGGATTTTGACTCATTTTGCAAGGCCCACAGAATATTGTGTTCTATTGTTATAAAAACATGGAACCTACCAAAACAAAGATTAGAGTCTCTTCTTTCATCAGGAAGAAAACATATTTGTATCTGTTTCCGTTTTGCAGCAATTAGCATTAGAATATAGCTAAGTTTCATCATTATTCACAAACTTGTTGAAAAGACTGGGAAAAAGAGCTGGTTGCAACATGGCCATGGTTGATCTCTTATACTCTGCTGGCACTTGCTGGCCGTTTTTGTAATAACTATCATTGCTTTAAGGCACCTCTTAATGTCAGAAGCTGTATCAAAGCCTTTTGTATGCTCTTGCATATAAAAACATAACAAATGTAAATATGTTTTTGAGAGTGAAGGACAAAGTATTAAAAAATGTATCTATACACTTTTGAGTTTGAACAAGTTAATCATAGACATTTTGAACAATACTGTGCTTCCAACGTTGCTGGAATTGTTTGGGCAAGGCTCTTTTCTGTTCTATCATTACTCATTGCACAAAGCAGCATCCATGTTATTATAGAAAATCAGCTTCTCAAAGGTTTGTATACACAAATAGTGGGTCCCTGGAGTGACATTATCAGCTATGCTGGACGAAAACTTCTCACCACTTTGAAGGGACCGGACTAGGCTGTCTGGAACATTATCATGCCGAGGCACTATCACTCAGAAACACCCGCATCCCCCACAGCTGCAACGCTTTTGGATGCACAGATTAGCATTAGCTGACTGTTACTTTCTGATAAGCGGCACAGTTGTCCCTCTCTGTGTTGTGGCCCAACTTTTGGGGGTTCATTGAATCACATGTATTTATTTTTTATTTTACTTATATCACAGATTATTTGCATTATGATGGAATTTTGTGGAGAGTTTTTCCCCACACGGACTGTTACTGCAGTCTCATGCAGTGATAGGTGTGACCCAGGAGGAAAGAGTGTTAAAGACCAAGAAAGTCAAAAGTTTGGGCTGATTTCACACTTACAGTCAAAATAATAGCAATGTGTTTAAAAAGGTCAAAATACTAAAGTAGTAGTCCAATAGTTTTTATTTTCATGCTTTGGGAACACTGCAGATCTTATTCTAAATCAAAACATGAAGAAACAGTTGTCAATTTTTTAATTGCTTTTAAGAATTTTTTTTTTGTACTGATCAAAAAAATAGCAGTGTCTGTATTTTTCTTTACAAATTTGAATATTTACATTATAAAATAAAATGTTCTTGGATTTAGCATTCCTGTGACTCATTAAACTAAGATTTAGTTGTATAACCATGGTTTCAGAGAACTGCTTCAAATTGGTGTTGCATGGAGTCGACCAACTTCTTGCACCTATTAACAGGTATCCCAGCCCAGGATGATTTGACAACAGTCCACAGTTCCTCTGCATTTCTTGGTTTTGCCTCAGAAACAGCACTTTTGATATCGCCCCATAGGTTTTCTATCAGATTGAGCTGGCCACTCCATAACTGTAATTTTGTTCTTCTGGAACCAAGATGCTGCTCATTTACTGGTCTGTTTGGGGTAATTATCTTGTTGAAACACCCATTTGAAGGGCATTTCTTCTTCACCATAAGTCTTTTCTTTTTTCTAACAGTGGGACTTTACGACAGCTTCTTGCTAATAGATTAGCTTCACACAGGCGTCTTCTAATTGTCACAGTACTCACAGATAACTTCAGACCGTCTTTGATCTCCCTGTAGCTGATCATTGGTTGAGTGAGGCTTTGCCATTCGGGCTATTCTTCGATCTGTTCGAATGGTTGTTTTCCATTTTCTTCCACGTCTCTCTGGTTTTGCTTTCCATTTTAAAGCATTTGAGATCATTTTAGCAGAGCAGCCTATTATTTTCTGCAATTCTTGATATGTTTTCCTTTCTGCAATGCATTTTTTCACTAAACACCAGAGTGGCAGACATTATGCAACTTTAGCCAATTAGCAGTGTGTAATTTGCCTAAACTAAATGCTTATTTATGCCACTGACAGACAGTAGCATACAATCACATTTCATTGGGAGCATAAATTAAAATTAAATTAATATAAAAACTTACCTTGGTGATGTAGTACACACACTGCTGGAAAGTAAGCATGATGACCTCCTCCAGGGCCGCCATTGTTTCTTCACTGGCTGAGCGCACACAGGACAGCTGCAACTCTAGCAGGTCTAAAAAAGAAGCAACAACTACACTGAACAAAAATATAAAAGCAACACTTTTGTTTTTGCTGCAAATTCCATTGTCCATGATTTACTCTATGGGGTAGCAAGGACCTTTTAGATGAGAGAGGGAGGAAAACGCCCTCATTTTTGCTGATTCTGCTGGTTTTGACCATGCAAACTTCCATCAATAATTTTACAGTGTTGAAAGAGTCATGTTAAGCGAGGGCAACGTGGGTGGTCTTTAATCTGCCTCAGGAGCTGAACCAAAACTTGTTCACTTTTTTTTTTTTTTACTCCAAAGGCCTATTTCCCACGATTATTATTCACAAATCTGTCATGATGGAATGAGAGTGGATAAGGGATGGTGGTCCCAAATGCAGGCAAACAGGAATCAAGTGCAATGTGTGGTACTTTTATTAACCATAGGGAGAAAGGTGAGTAGACTGGTCGCCATGACGTGAGTAGACTGGTCGCCATGACTGTAACGTAAAAGGACGTGATTTGCCTTGACTTGCCATGGAGTGGCTACGACTTGGCTGTGGCGAGGACGACTTGGCGAGGACGACTTGGCATAGTGTACTGTTTTATTGTATTGTAACACTGTGGTGATATTGATTCAGAATCACAATATATTTTATTGTCCTTCAGTCTGATGGTGTAATGATCATTAAAAAAATAATTAAAAAAATAATAAAATGTAAGGCTGTAATAACAATATCCAGAATGCAGAAATTTTCGCATTGATAAAATGATGATTATGCAAAAATCTTAAAATGTGACTTACCCAAATGATCCCCATCCTCTCCTTCTTCTTTTCCATCTTCATTCTCTTCACTAGTTCTCCACTCCAAGATGACAGGCAGCTGATACTGGATGAACTGGAGCATCTCTAGGCTGTTTGACAGCCACACCACTAGGGGCAACAGTCTTGCAATTATGTCCTTATTGCTGAAAGGGCCCAGGACATCCAGGTATAAGATTTCATCAGAAGGAGTTGATAATGATTAAACAAATCTGTAGTATGAAGTAGGAATAAGGGCTTACACTTCCTTCTGAAACGCAGCAAGTTCCTTGGTTTGCTCCTGTGTTGAAAATGATACAAAACAAACTATCATTATAATGATAAAAATAAATCCAACTTAGGTATGGGAAGTCAGTAGAAACTAATTTTGAGAGGTCTAATCATGACCATTTGTCCATTTGACCCTCCCCGTCTACTCGGAAAAATGGCCTGGCCAACCATTGTAAATGTCAAACCTGGTCAGTATTTATGACAGCAAATTCTTATGTGTGTGGTCCACACCGAGTTTGGGAGAGTCACAGACTCCGTGTTTGTGACGTGAAATGGAACTATAGCGTATTGGGAAGAGACCAAAAAGCTGGCACGGTTTCTGGAAACACAAGGAGCAACTGGTTGTGTTGAGTGTTTATACATCGTGTCATTCAGTACAAAAATAATTGAAGCATTTAAATGTGGCTACTAAAAAACTGTTAGTTTAGCTTTAATTAATTACAATTTTCAGCAGTCTGGATGCTTTGTGGCACCACGCATCCCCTCACAGGCCAGTCTTGGTACTCTGCCAGACATGTGGTTTGTGGGAAGGAGACTCACCATTGTCTGAAATATCGTTGTGTGTGTGGTGTGCAGCAAAATCCATCCATTTTGTCACTTGCTTTTGACTGAAAATGACTTCACAGTTCCTCAGGCCTCAGGTAACAATCAATCGTGGCTCACTAAGTGTGTTCATGTGGCACTTTGCACCTGTTTTCTGAGTTTGGTCATGTCACATTCGCAAGCTGAGCCATGATTGGTCGCCTGAGCCCTTTGGCACTGTGATGTCATTTTCATTTGACAGCAAGTGGCGAAATGGCTGCCCTCCGAGATGGATAAAAACATGTGGATTCTACAAACATACTATTAGTGAGAATTAACGTGTTTAGACAAGTGAGGATGCTTAGAACATACAGTATTATTGTAAAGAAATCCTCTTTAAGTCTGTACAGCACTCTCACATAAATTTCATGACATTTAATAATATGAATCAATGATATACGAATTCACCACTACTCACCCAAACAGCACTTTGAACTTCACTTGCAATAAGGAGCAAGAGCCTCCGCAGGTCTGACGTCCGAAAATATGACGCTGAATACTGAATGCACAGGCACAGCAGAAACGCAATGCTCGATGACGTTCCATCTTTGAGGCCACTGCCTCCAATTGCAACTATTTGCTTGATGATGCAATGCTCATCATCAGCTTGATAGTTCAAACTCAGGCAGTGACCTTGTGGTGATTTGAGAAATGGAGGGGTTATCTTTTGGCGCTTTTTGGTGGCTGGGCTTGGCAGATCACTGCAGGTCTTGCACAGTATGACATCTCTTGTCTGGCTTGTTTTATGCACAGATGGAGCGTAGGGAAACAACCAGGAGAGAGTGGACAAGTTGGGCTCCGCAGTACTGTTTACTTCCTTTTTACAGAAAGAAACAGCAATGAATCATAAACGATATAGTGCCAAAATATGACGTGAATATTTGTTTACATCTATTACCTTGTTCATCAGGGGATCTTTAAATAAAAACAGGTAGCTTTGTCCCAGCCCAATGACATCACCAGGGCAAAGTTCTACTTTGTCTTTTAATACATTTCCATTCCTTGTGACCACCGCTTCAGGAAAGGGGCACAGAATAGTTGGTCCGCCAGCACTATTGCGTTGAAAAAGGCAATGTTTTGGAAAAATATCTTCAGCAAGGAGGACAATGTCTGCCTGTGATACATCTATGTTGTCATTTTGTCGTCCCAACACAATGCTTGGACTCATAAGTAGGTAGATGACAAAGTCCTACGGAGACAAACAGTACAAGATGAAAAAACACTGTGAAGACTTGATTATGTTGGAAATTGTAACTCAGGGAACTATTCATATTTTTGATTCACTATTTTTAATTCCTTAAGTCAAACATGAAACTGTAATAAATAAATAAATAAATAAAAGGAAACTCAATTGTCCATAGAATTTGTTAGTGTGACTTTTCTATATGTACCCTGCGATTGACGGACAACCATTCCACGGTATAATAATGAAATATCAAAAAGGGAAGAATGGAAATATACAAATAGTTCCGACTGTCAAATTTGATTACTTAACTACATCATGATATTATCATCCATTATGATATAAAAGGCTCAATACTTGACAGGTAGACACAGGAATTACGACCACTCCATGGATTAGATGGCAAAAATACACTTTTAATTCTCCTTCCATGTTTCACATCCTCGATTTCTTTGTTTATGGGAGAAGCTGAAAACCAACTGCTACTCTCAAGAGACGCTAAAACAGAATTACAAATTAAAATGATAATATTAACTATATGTATATTTCTACCACTCTCATTACTCTTATTTTAGGTTGACTCTTCAATCTGCCCAAGAAACTGCCTATGAAAATTAGCTAAAGTTAGTTAACTTGGGCACATTTACACTGTAAAAATGTTGATTAATATGCATACATTCAATTCAATTTTTGTTCATCCATGTTTTATTATTGTTGTCATTAGGGTTACAGGTGGGCTGGAGATTATCCCAGTTGGCACTGCATAACCACTCCCATCACATACCGGTAGCAGTGGTTTGCTCAATAGTTATTATAATTCCAGACTTGATCCAAACCTGAGTAGATAAACACTGTTTTATCCCCACAGTGAGTAACAAAGCCAACAAGCATGCGCCGGGATTATGTTTGACTTTGTGCTTTTGATGCCTACCTCCTCATACAATTCCGATGGAACATTATGAAATATGGAGCAAACAAACCCCTTAACCTTTATTCAGAGAACCAGGTCTCTAAAAGTTACCTTAAGCGGCAGTTGTGAATGTGTCCAGATATGTTGGCCTGCATGTGTAGGGCTGTTCAAAATCCTAGTAATCAGACAGGAAGCAGTGGCACAGTTGTGTTTTATAGCTTCCTGATCAGTCTTCTGACAGTTTTTCTTCGCGTTAGTGTTTCTTTTCTCCTCAGAGAACATTGTTATACTGTTTTGTTTTCCAAAAAGGGAAGGGTTTATGTCATGCAGTAGAGACAATATTGTATGTTATTTTCCTGGTTTTTTTAAATGATGTGACAACATGAAAAGTTGAAGTGGTTAAAACACAGATTTGTCTGGATTGTTGTTTAATCTGATTTATATATCACCATTTGCCACTAGTTGGCAGATATACAGTTGTTCTCATAAATGCACATACTGGCGAGGGCAGAGGTCTCCATTTCGAGCCCTTCAAGACACCTAACTTAAATGATCCGCTCATCAGCAAGCTCGGCAGAAGCCTGATAACAATCCTGGTTACTTGATTCAGGTATGTTGGAGGAATAAAACTTGGAAAACAGACTGGATAGGGGCTCTCTCGAGGACCGGATTTGGAGACCCCTGCTCTAGGGTACACAGTACATTGTGTAGAGTAAATTTGACTCTATTTAGAGTTTGACCAAATACACTCAGTTTTAGAGTAATATTTACACTTGGAAAAGCGTAAAATGAAGAATTGGAGAAAAATTAAAGTCACCAAAGGGTTGAAGAATTAACTCACGATCTTCAGCTTGGGAGACAGCTGGAATGTTCAGCTGGAATCTTCATAACTCCAAGGCCAAAAACAATGTGTTTTGTCTCTTGGACATTAGTAAAGAGTCAGAATTAGTAAAGTCTGAATTTTGTTATCAGATTGTATTTTAGTTTTAATCTAATTTTAGTCGATGAAAGTAAGGAGCAATTTCAGTCGAGTAAATTGACAATTTAGACAATGTTTTCCTTCAGCATACATTTCAACTTTTACACAGAAACTTTGTAAAATGTGTAACTGTAGTTACAAATTGCTGTGCAAGACACATTAAACTTTGCTTCAATGAAACATGTTCAACTAACAATAACACAGTCTTAAAACTTAGTTTTCACTGAAATTTAAAAAAAAGTGCAAAATTGCCTGAGATAAATCTTACAGCTGCATAATGAATCTTAACATGTTTGAACATTAAATAAAGTTTCGTAGTGGTTTTTTTCTCCCACCTGTGTTTCATTTCATCTTCTGATTGAATTTTGTGAATTTTCATCACTGTGTTGTTGTCGTTTTAGTCATTGACGAAATTGCCAGTCAATTTTAGTTATCATCATCGTCTCAATGAATGGCTTGCATTTATATTTTCATTTCATTTTCGTCTGAAATTATTTTTTCGTGACGAAAAATATGAAAACAAATTCCGACGACAAAATTATCACTGAATAGGACCTTGAAAAAACATTTGCATATAAATCGCAATAGTGGGGGGTTGGGGGATAGCAATTCGATAATAAAAAAATAATAATTCAGCCCTACTGTAGAGTCAAATACAGTTAGAGTACACGAGAATAATAACATTAAAAAAAGTAAGATATTTACTTTGAAACAGCTAGGGAAAAAATTCACACTGAAATTTCTTGTAATCTCTTCTCAAGTAATCTAAACTATAAATAATTTATTTCAGCTAAGCACTTGAGAATTTTTCATACATTTTCAAATTTCTGCGACTTCATTTGGCCTAAATTGCGACCCGCCCGTAAATGGACCAACCGTTCGGGAAACTCACAAAATTCCTTATGGCCACCACGCCCCTGCATACATACACGTATACAGTATATTCAACATAAGCTTTGAAATATTTTCAATTTATTTTGCCAGGAATTAGGTCGGTGTTTCCACCACTGCGTGTCAGGCTTGATTGCATTAGCTGTGCCAAGCTAGTAAATTGCATGACATCATAGCACACAAGCAAAAACGGAAATTTGCTAACAAGGTCCTGACACAAGATCTGCTCACAGCCCCTCAGGGATGCACAGAATATATTGCATTATCCATTTTACGCACATGTGCAAATAGCTGAGTGGAGCATGAGTGTGTTATTGTATGCGATACCTGTACAAAGCTGTGGCCATGTAGTAGCAGCAGGTACGGACAGTCGTGAGGTGGGTGAATGGAGTACTGTGTGGTGTTATCGTCGCTACTTTCCGTCTCCTCCCTCTCAGACTCCTCTCCTTCCTGCTCACCTCTCAGCCTGGGCGGACAGAGGGTCTCTGTTTTTGCCTGCGACCCACCATCCCCCTTAAAGGCAACTGCATGTTCAATGTCAGTGGCTTCTGGGCACTTGTGGGTCTCCGCTAAAGTTTCATTCAAGGACATGCTTTGATTCCAATTCTCTTTGGTCTCTGAATCGGCATCTATGAGGTCTATCTCACTTTTACTCCTCCAGAGTTTCTGGGTTCGACTCATTGTTCTCTCTATGAGGGTGGAGTTAACTCTGGAGCGACTCTTCTGCAGCTTACGGGCCTGAGCGTTGATCCCTGTCAGGGAGATGGATAAACAAATATAGGAATTAGCTTGAGCAACCTGTGCAAATAACCTGCTATATAAATACATTAGGGACCCAGCTAATGGGATGCAGTGATAAGGTAACGCCTGTTTTTTCCCCCTGGTGTTTAATGCATGTGTGTGTGTGATCATGTACGTGTCAATATCCAGATAGCCCACACACAGGAAGCAGACCTCGGTGGAAATAAAGGCAGAGTTCATGGAAACAGAAAGTGATCACCCACACTGATAGAAGGCTATCGCATGCTGTGCCAGTGGCAGAAGCAAAATGCCAAACAGGACGCACTCTTACACTGTAACCACAGCTGTGTCAACTCAAGCCAGTGTTTCCAGTAGAAATGATGTGGTGCTACTAATATCTCTGGAAAGATGGGGGTAGTTTTCTATGGCATCATGCTTTTGTGCAAGTGCAGAATTTATTTCCAGGCAAAACCTTTGGAGTGTTTTTAAAACAGAGGGTGTTAAACATTTGTGCAGAATCAAATGCAAGACCAAATCTGAAAAAAAAGTAAAATAAAAAGGGACAAACATTATGGTCTTATTAACTCATCTGCTCCCAAAAACGTATAAATACGGTTTATTTTAATTATTACCATGGTCCCAAAAATGTCTTTATAATTTTTTTTAAACTGTTTTTAAATATGTTTTATTTTAAATATTAGCATGGTCCCAAAAACGTATTTATATGTTTTAAATGTTCTTGTTTTTTTAATGCTAGAGCATACAGAAGACTTTGATGCAGCCTCTGAACTGAAGAGAATGCTTCAAGCAATGGTAGTCATAGCTGTTTCTTGCTATTGGACAAACAGGTGGCTGCCTAGGGCCCCCAAGCAACCAGGAGGCCCCCAAGCTCTATGTGTAGTCTTACCTGAGGACGATAAAAATGTCCTGTCTTTATTTGTCTCTAATATTTGTTTATTAAATGCCTTTTATGCTTAAAAAAATAAACATAGCATATAGACAAAATAAACTGTGATGATAAGCAGTGCCTGGTGTTTTTGTCATACAGTTAGTGACGTAGAGCCTCTACGTCATTAACTGTGTAAGAATGATTGAAAGCTACCCATCTATCATTAAAAATAAGTTATCTCAGCGGCGCAAAGAAACGGAAGATAAAAAAACTGAAGAAAAAAACTGTCAAAGGAGAACGGTTGGCACTTGTTGGTGATGGATAGTTAGGAGACGAAACTTATTTTATTTTATTTTTAGCAAGTTTGTTTATTTGTTTTGCTAGCCAGCTCGCTAGCCTCTGGCATTTATTTATAGATGTTAACCTTCCCTTGGCCAGCCCCTAGTTTAACTGGTATAATATGTAAATTATTGTTAAAATTATTAAAAGGGACACATTTGTAATTGGGTACAAGCTTTAAAAAGACACTGTACATTTTTAATATCCTGTATTACTGCAATATTACTGTAATTAAAAAAAAAAAGGAATATTTACTTATGGTCTATTTGCTTGATAACCTAAAGAACTATTTAAGTTAGTTTGTTTTGCTTGATGCACTTTAAAATGTTGTTTGTTTTGTTGTGTTTTATTTAAATTAAACATTTGTCTAAACACTCAAAAGCTGTTTTATCTATTGATGTAAAATGATTGTAAACTTAAGATGTTTAATTTTAACTGTAGTCTGTTTTGCTCATAAAGTCTACTAGATTGTGGTATTTTAGGAGACCTTCTAAAGGGTTAGGAATCTATTCATTGTAGTTTGGCAAACTAGGGGCCCCCAAACAGCATCTTGCCTGCCCCCATGAAGCTAGAAAAGGCCCTGATTGTAGTTATTACAAAAACGGCCAGCAGGTGGCAGCAGAGTATAAGAGATCAACCAGGGCCATGTTTTAAACAGATTTGTGAATAATAATGAAACTTAGCTATATTCTAATGCTAATTGTTGTGAGAGGGAAACAGTTAGAAACCCTTTTCCTGATGAAAGAAGATACTCTTTTGGTAGATTCCATGTTTTTTATAGCAATAGAACACAATATTCTGTGGGCCTTGCATAATCAGTCAAATTCCAGTAAAACAGCCAGGAGCGAAGGGGATTGCTTCAGTGAAAATGGCTGTAAGTGAAGGAGTTAAATGCACTTTAATGCAAGAGGTGTGGTTGTCTGGAAAAATAGAGCAAAACTTTGCAAGAACTCTAAAATGAGATTTATTATGGACAGTCCTTTATTGAAAAGCCAAGACTGTTGAGCATGCATACACAAGGAAATAATAACGGCAGCCTACCAGCAGTGATGGTGTCTTTTTCTTTGGACGTTTGCTCTTCCACCAGACTTCTCCGCTGGATTTCAAAGCGTCTCGCAAGGCCCTCCCTTGGTTTCCATAGCGACTGCAGGAGGAGCGGCTTCTCATTGTCGCCCACAACTCTGAATCCTTCGGTTTTCCACTGACGCTCGCCAAAGGAACCAATCGTGTCGCACAGAACATAAGAAATTGCTTCTTCTTTTCCAAGGCCATACCTGGATGGCATAGATAGGAAAGAATTGGCATGGGGGAAAAATAATGCATAGCTGTTAGGTTAAGTGAAGAGTCTAATATATCCATAGATCTGATAGATGAATCTGAACACAAATGACTGTTTGTCCATATGTGCTCTGTGATGGTCTGATAAAAGCTGTACCATCATCGAGAAACTGGTTATTTTGTTGTGTTAAAAGTCCTGACCCAGCTGACTTTGGGGGTTTAAAACCCTTTGGACGAGTTCCCAGTCAATTCAGATTTTTCTATTAATTTAGGGATGGGCAACTTAAATGGTGGAGGCGGGCAAAAATGTTTCAGCAATGCTACCATGGGGCTACAAACAACCTTGCACATCCTACCCAGACATATGACAAAATTTGACATATGGAGAAAATACGTGCTCTCAATATATTTCATTTTTCATACTACATTTGTCAATGCATGTATAAAAAGATTTGGTTTGTGGCAAGCAACAAAATAACCACATGCTGTGATTTTTTTTTGTTTTTTTCTGGCCCAGTGTAAAGGGCTCTCTTCAAAGACGGTACAAAACTGCTGAACAGCAAACCAACAGTAAGTGCAAGAACTCACTTTGTGCATTTTTTTTCTAATAAAAATCGTCTTACTCAAAATTGTAATATTATTGAGGTCCTGTTTATCATTTGTGTCATTATAAATAGGCAAAAAAAATATTAGGCCTATTCATATTGTAGTAAAGAGCAGTATAAGACCTGGTGCAAGTGCAACTAAGACATGCTTGCCTTCTAGTGGTGAATGGTGATATTGTAACATAAAACTATACATAGTATTCACATGATGTCACCGACCCCCACCAACCAACCCAGCACGCCTTTGGTGGGGCAAACAGCCACCGAGACAACGCCAGCAAATGCTGAGGAGTGCTCGTGTTGCTTACTACAAGTTACTTTGATCCATTCATTTTGTTCATTCCAGATTTTCACAAACCGCTTCACAATGGTGCACACGTGTGCTGTTCACGGGTACAAAATTGGGTGAACAAAGATTAAATGAAACTTCTAGATAGTATTCACTGCCGTCATTTTCCCCACATTGTGTGCTTTTGTACACCGGTCCATGGAATGTCGAATGGGAGCGACAAAGTGTCCGGAAGTGTGTTCTGACCATTTTGATTAAGGTAAGTGTAATTGTAAGATGGCAAAAATGCTTTTATCATAATGCAATCGTGATATGTGAGCCGCAAGCCAAGGCTATCTCTGGCTAAAAATAGATTCGTGGTCAAGATGTTATATTTTGAGGTCTCTCCAAATACCCTCCATAAGCTCTATTATTTTTCTTTCCCAGTAGCCCAAAAGTTTAAATTGTTGTTAAAGTGTATGAAAATAAGTGATGAATCAACAATGTTGTTGTTTTTGTTGTAACATGCCAGCGCTAGTAGCTAGCACCTTCGGGGAACTAGTTAACTTGGTTTAAAAATAACCAGAGATTCTTCACCTTAAATTCACAAATGATAAATGCACATAGCAACCAATAAAAGCCAAAAGTAAAGAAGACGCAAGAATGTCCGTGTTTTGAGAGCCAAGCCATCCTACCTTAGAGCATACATTGCCATGTCTTCAGGTCCGGGCAGTATCTACAAATGTTTGTAATCCGATCGATTCCACTAACCAAATGTTTCAACGTGTACCGCTGCAAATAATGTTAAGCTAAATCTAGAAGCAAAGTTGACCCAACATGAGGGGCGGACTTGCGATCCCGTGACGTCAGTGAATAGTCTGTACACTATAGAATGGAACACCGCTATTTGTGGGGGATCGGGACCAAATAGCGAACATTTGCATAATTGACACCCGTAGAAATGCATTGGGGGGCACTTCGCAAAAAAAATACAATACACACAAAACACAAAAATAAAGCATGTGGCTGCCAGTTGACCACACCTGAATTAATTATCTTATAAAAGGTTGAAGCACCACTGATTGTCACACAGACCTAAGCAGGGTGAAATTTGTTCTCCGCATTTGAGCCAACGGGAGCGGTGAGCAGCAGCAGTGCCGAGCTCTGGGATCATTTGGTGATCTAACACCCCAATTCCAACCCTTAATGCCATGGAGGCAATTGGTCCCATTTTTATAGTCCTTTGTATAATCCAGCCGGAGATCAAACCCAGGGTGGATACTCAACCGCTAAGCCACTGATAAAATTAATTTATAAACTAGCAGAGCCTGAGTTTGGATTCAAACCCAGGGTGGATACTCAACCGCTAAGCCACTGATAAAATTAATTTATAAACTAGCAGAGCCTGAGTTTGGATTCAAACAACTCGAACTGTGATGCATATCTGCGAACAATTCTTGTTGCTCTAACAAAAATCTTTTTTTTCTGGTGTTCACATAAGAATTAAGAATATTAAAATGCTTCTTTAAAAAATACCTGTAGGCTGCAGTTGATAAAAGATTAAGAATCCAAACATATCAGAGGTTTACCTGTGTCCTTGAACATATTTTGTTCAATTTTTGAGGTTTCATTTTATTTTACCTAAACGTTTCTAACAGTTACACTGCGAACATGCAAATGTTGCTGTACACGTTGAATTTCACTTGTGTTAATCATTCTGTTACATTTTTGGGGTCTGAAATCCAAGCAAAGACTAACAGACGTTTTCCCTCTCCGGGGAGAATTCCTGCCAACACTGGCCGTCTTTCACACAAACTGTGGTTTGCGCTACACTTTCAGAGCTATTAAATTGACTATTTGGCACGCGTGCATACTGTGTGCACAACGCTGCAATTATAACGCAATGGACAGAACATCAAGTCTACTTTGTTTATTGAGCCGCTTATTAAGTATAAACACATGTGCATGCCTGACTGGTTTTATATACAAATTGTTTGTAGCAAAAAAGGAGGAAGTATGGACAAACAATCACACAAACATATGGCAAACAGACACTTGTCATGATAGCAAAGTCCCTCACCTTTCAAGGGCCTCTTTGACCAGCTCTTTTGCACTGGAATGTGTTGTGGCCAAGACACTCTTATAGTGAGCTCCTTTACAAATTTCACTTCCAAAGATCTTCAGTATTCCGGGAGCACTTAGCTGATTTGACAGCTCCGAGGGGTCATCCACAATGTCTGCATCTGTCACAATCACTGAATGCAACAAAACAACACAGAGAGAGAAAACATAATACTGTCATGTTTATGTATGTATATTGGGTTTTATTTTTCTACATTCAAGGAAGGAATGTACACATTTAGCTTTTTAGTGTACTATTTTTTAAATTACAGTTTTTTATTTGATAGATTATGAATACCATCATGATATTATGTATGGGCTTTAGCTTTTAATCTACCACGGTAGTGAACATGGCAACACACGCATTTACACGCACACACATTTAGTGTCACACAGTGGGGAGCTTCCCAGTGGCCAAGATGCTTTGCTCAAGTACGCAGGCAGCCTACAACCCACCCTTCACCCACCCCCTCTGCCCACAACCAAGGAAATTTAACTTGGGGCCCTTTCGGTTCAGGTCACATTCTTATCTGACATCTATTGCCCCAAATGAAAACACCCTTTTTGGGAAGTATAGTATAATATGGCGTTGTGCTCAAGACCACACGACCCGGGATCAAGATTTGCCCGAGGCCAGACCTTACAGAGATCAAGACAGGGCCAAGACTTTTGGGAATCGAGACCATGACCAAGACAAGCCAAGACCTTGACACGACATAATTTCCTTAAAAATCCATTTAAAAAATCATGACAAGCTTGAACAGTTAAAAAGAATTTCCTCTTCAATTTTTATTTTCAGTTAAATAAATTTGACAGCCAATACAATAGTTGTTTTTTTTTTTTGTTTTTTTGTTTTTTGGTGGGATGGAACTCCTAGCCAATCGAAGTGACTCCTCATTCTCTTTAAAGTGGAAGTCAACCCATAAAAATGTCTTTACAATAATGCATGGTGTCTATAAAGTCTCTTTACATATAAAAATATTACAAAGGAAGTTGATGAGATTTCTTAATGAGATTTGCTTTATTTTAATCAGTGTTTATTAAAAATTTTATTGACATTAAAATTGTGTGTTTCAGATACTGTGTTGATGGATGGGAAACTGATGTTTAGGCTATCCTACAGCGAACATGGCAAGAAATCGAGTACCGTCTTGATATGTTCCGTGCAAATAATGGTGCCCATATACTGCTTTATTAAATTAAGTTTAAAAAAAAATACTTTGATATACACTCATTAAAATAAAATACATATACTTAAAATATCTCAACAACTGATTTTGTAATTAATTGTTTTAATTGTAAAGAGACTTTATGGACACTCTGTATATTGTATGTGCCCCCATTAGTCTAAACATGGTATTCTGATTAATATTACATTTATGGAGTATGAGTTAAGCAGTAAAATCCATCCGTTTTCATCTATTTCAGGGAGCGGCCATTTTGGCACTTGCTGTCAACCAAAAACGACATCTCAGTTGCTCAGGTAACGACCAATCATGGCTCACCTGATTTCTGAAGCTAAGCAGTTAATGGTTGTCACATGAGTATTGTGTAATGTAGTGTGGTGTACTTCCATGTTTCCAATTAATATATATGAACTTACTAAATATATTCATTAAGCATGACCAGTTTGGAATGAATGTGGAATCAAATTATGACAACATGAAAGTAAGAAAAATAAAGTCAACCAATCAAGTGAAAGTATGCTTCTTGTGAAAGAACTCAGTGTTTAAAGAAAGAAACATTACAACGTGCCAAAATAAAATAAATAAAAACCCTTTCATGCTTGTTCGACAGCGTTTCCATAATGTGAGTCAAAGTGTCCCTGCAATTTATGTGGGACTTACATGAGATAAATGAGCAAACTGTAACAGCTGTTGGCACTCCATTTACCATGATGCAACATTCAACCCTTCCAAAGTATGCCCAAACGTCATGCCTTTCTTTTGTTCTGTGGATGTCTGTTGCAAATTTGTAGTCGCTAATCCCAGGATGAGATCAGTCTGATGACTGGTTGTGTTTTTTCCAATTTTGCAAAGCTTCTCAAGAAGGCATTGTTATGTCCCATGACTTACAACGTGAAATGGGCTGGAAAAATTACTCTCATTTGCACCTTTGGGCAATTCATTTGGGGACTTCAATTAACTTAACATGTATGATGTGGAGAGACTCAAACCCAGAACCTTATAATTGTGAAGTAGTTGTTCTAACCAATGCTAGCTGCTTTCAAATATCTCAAAACAAACTTTATTAACCGATGCACTAGCCAATACGTTAGCAAAAGCCCCATGACATTAACATTGGGAAAAAAAAAGAAAGGATTTACTGAGCGTGACGTACCACTTCCTTTCCCGATTTGGGTGGACATGGCCTGCATGGATAGTGAGCCAGAGGCGGCGCCGCGAAGGAAGACTCCTGAGAGACGGTTGGTGTGGTGACGGATGCGGCTTTTGGAAGGCTGTCTGAAAGCCACAGCCTCGGCTGACCTGCCAGTGGATGAACTGCCAGTAGACGAACTTGACCTGAATAATCAAACGAGAAAAGGTGGACTGCTGAAAGGTCCTTGCAAAATAATCCAGTTAAGTAAACAACAAAAATGATACAGAGCACACTGTGATATCAAGGGGGGAAGCAAGAAAAGATAAACAAGACATTGAATGTCAACAAGTACTTACAAATAACTAATGTCTATAAATGAGTGTTTAGACGTACAGTACGAGCCTGTCTTCTCCTTCACCATTCCTCCCTCAGCTCTTGCTATACTTGAATGAAAAAATAAAGGGTTGTGCAGGACTGGGCAAGCCTGTAAGCTTCTTACCACAGTGGTTCAAAGGTTCTCTGCTTCTATACCAAAACTGCTTACCTATAAAATAGCTCACATTTGCGGGGGGAAAATGTCGATACAGAGATGAAGCATTCACATAAAGGTTTTGGACAACAATAAATGCTATTAGGGGTGTCAATTGCCTAGTACCTGGCAATTCAATTCGTATCACGATTCATATGTCGCGATTCGATTTGATACCAATTAATCTTGATACGAATCTATAAATTGATTATTGCGATTTTATTGTTGTTGCTCAAATTTAGAAAATACTAATCAGTAAACTTGTACATGTACACCATAAGGTTTGTATGAAAATGTATTTATTTATCTGAAAATTCTGACTTATAACTGAGCCACTGCATTTAACACAGGTTGCAGTCTGTTTCATGTTTGAACAGCACTGAAATAAAATATTAAGGCTTAATGTTCCATTAATATAATATTATTCCATGCTTAATGTGTGAATCCTAACCCTAAGTAAGACGTTTTGTTGGATATTCCCATAAAAAATGTATGTTCAAAAATCGATTCGGCCGCATATCGAATCGATTCAAGAATTGCGCACTATATCACGATATATTGCAGAAACAATTTTTTCTAACACCCCTAAATGCTATACAGTGGTCCCTCACTATTTTATGATTGACTCTATTGCAGATTTTTATTTGGATCCATTTATGCTGCTATTTTTGTCCTTTTTTGTAATATTTGCATAAATAAAAACAGCTCTTCATTCAACACAATACAACCTTTTTAAACAAAATATAGAATAATTGGTAAATTAAAAAATGTGTACATGATAAGTTTAAAAAATTTGAAATGTTTCATCTTTTAATTCTTCTTACAAGCCAGATGAACAGACCACAGTTAGTAAGGCCAGTGCGTGACCTTAGTGAAAATATGTGTGTGTGTGTGTGCGTGTGTGCGTGGGTGTGTTTCCAAACTAGAATAAAGTGCAATTGCACATCCACTACAGTAGGTGGTGGTGTTGCTCTCATTGTCAGAGAGTACAGAAGGAGTATTAGCTCTTCTGCAGAAGAGTACTGACAACTGTTTTATAGACAACTTGTAATATTTATTACAATTTATGTGTTTGTATATGGGAATATAAAAGTTTAAAAAATAACAGGACAGAAGCATTAAATTGGAATTGGACACAAAATAATTGAAAAGCACTGGTGTAAACACACCCAAATGTGTCACTTAAAATATATATGGGAATGTAAAAGTGAAACAAATCTAACAGGACAGAATTGGACACTTGGACCTGGATTGGCTGGCAACCAGTTCAGGGTTTACCCCGCCTACTGCCCAAAGCCAGCTGGGATAGGCTCCAGCACCCCTGCGACCCTTGTGAGGAATAAGGGGTTACAAAAATGGATGGATGGATGGACACTTGGAAAGGCAGTGTGAAGCAAAAGATGTCACAGCGCTGCCAGAAACATTTATGTAGATCATTTTGATATAATCTCCCATGATGTCAATGAACATAATTGTAATATTCTGTGACTGTGATTGCCGATGGTTGTGATGTCATCAAAGATGAAGGTCCAAAGGAACATTTTAGAGGAAAGACCAAAAGGAACTTTGGCTTAAGTTACGTATAGGGAATGCCTGCATGAGTTGTAGCTGATGTTCGTTTGAAAGTGCGTTCCGTTACACTTCATGGTAAGCGACTGAAGTGCATAACGATGTGTCATCCTTGACCACATATGAGGGTGAGGGCAGTACAATAGGGCATTACAGCCAGGATTGCAATTTCATGCTGTGATGTCCATTCATCCATTTTAGCACTTGTCCTTAACAGTGACATGCAGTGACGGTCAGCAAAGCCTTTCCTGCTGGGTACTCTGCAGAACTCTGCAGCGCTGACCTACTTTTATAAATTACATGCAATAATTTATTTGCAATTGCAACAACCGGCTACCCAGCTTCCAGCAATGAGTGTGTGTTACTTTTTTGTCTTTCTTTTTTGTCCAATTAGACTGTCCCTTGTCCTATGTCCATGTCAATGTATTATCTAAAACCCTGTTGAAGGCCCAGAAAAAATGTTTTGGGGGAAATTTTGGTATTGGTATTTTTTAGATTTGCATATCTGATTAAATTAAGCCCTAATGAACAACAGCCTCAGTAATATACATATATATATATATATATATATATATATATATATATATATATATATATATATATATATATATATATATAATTTAAAAAAATATATATATATAAATAAATAATAACTTACCGAAGGGATCCATCACTGGACTTTCTTGCTAGCCTTCCAAGGCGTCTTTTCAGAGAAGATGTAGAAGATGTAGATAAACCTCTCTGTGCAAGAGAGTGTAATTCCTCAGCGTTTCTTTGATTCATCTCTGATAAAGGTAAAATATCCCGATTCGTTTGAAAATCAGCGTGGGTTGCATAATGTCCTTTGAGAGCTCTGCTTCATTCCTGAGATGTTTCACGCGAGACGAGCGACACAACGGCGCTCATCTTCTGCCTCTCTGCAGATGTTTCCCCGCTCTCATCCAGATGTTGCAGCAGGCGAATTGTGTTCCCTGTTGTGTCCAAACTCTTCCGCTCTGAAAGCTTTAAAGTTAATTACATAGGTAAAAGAATGTGCAATCTGTCAACAAAATGTAGTTGAGATATGCTTTTAACTATTAACGAACTTGCTGTCCAGATGTGCGTCCACGGCGCAACTCTTTGGGGATGCCAAGTGAGCACATAATACGCACACATACACACAAACAGACACACACGCCCATCTAAAATTTAAAAAAAAGTTCAAAATAAGACAATCCTCTAGAGTGGGCGGGCCACAGTTTCAGTTCAGCTTGCTTATAACTGCGTGAACATTTTTATTTAGCTACGTAGGGTAGAAAACACTTCATGCCGAGATGTTATAGGTTCTAAAGAGTGAGGCTCGAAAATAATTGGAAACAGCACAGTAAATAATTACAAGCGGAGGCAACACCTGCAGAAACATGAAGAAAAATCAATGTACTGTATTGCGAAATATAAGACATAATAAAATAACACATTTTTTAATTCAATAAGCAAGCTAAAATATAGTGCTAAAGCGCTACATTTAGTGAACTACAAAAAACAGTATACGTGTAGCTTACATAACAGTAAAATACAGTAATGCAAAATCTATAGCATTTGCAATCTACAGTAGCCTAGTATTTATTATTGCGTTTATGTCGCCATCTAGTGGACACTTTCAGAACATACCATTGTAAGCCAATTTGTACATATCCCCAGTCACGTCATTATGTTTTTGGAGGGCGAAAAACAAATCTGGATTTATTTTAATATTACTTTAAGCAAACAATTTTTGTCTGGCCAGCATGGTGGAATATTGGTGAGCAAGTCTGCCTCACCAGTTGAGACATCCCGGGTTCTCTGAGATTGGCTATAGCGACCAGTCCAAGGTGTGTGACAGCCTCCAGATCCTCCATGATGAGGACAAGAACCCATCGCGTCATTGTGGTAGAAGGTGACCTTGATTTCATCTGGCCAAATAATTTGATTTTAGTCAATGTTTTCTGACGAAGTCTAACATGTCTTCCTTATTCTTGAGTGCAGTTTGAACATTGTTTTAAACCAATTAGTGTGTAAACATTTCCTCTGAGGGTCGCATACAAAAAATAGGAGGATGTCCGTTAATTGGATTATTATTATTTTTTAACATTCATGCAATTTTATGTTGTTCATAAATTGTAGGTTTTTTTTTTTTTTTTTTTAAATAACTGCATCACAGCTTTTTGAGGTGATAAGCAAATTTTGGGGTGGTTAGCAGTCCTGCAGTGACCCACTTATGCTGATATCCAAAATGACAACCAAAAGAAGTTAGTTGACATTTTTAGGATCATTAATTGGACCTTGACAAGGAGCAGAAAGTGGAGGAAACACGTTTTCCTTATTAACTATATTCACCTTAATTCAGACATATTTTGTAACTTTTTTTCACTAATTAATTGTCAGTTTCTTTGTGCCTTTGCATATCGTTAACATAGCCCCTGCAGTTTTTTTCGACACCTATACTTTTTACACTCCGCTTAAAGAAAGAAAAAAAAAAGAATGTGGGCCATGACAAATGTTATTTTGAGTACTGGTATATGTTGCGAGTAAATCCTCTCATGGCCTGCACGAGAAGATATATAGCTTTATTGGGCCTAACTTGCCTAACAGGACACCACTGATGCATGGGATGTTGTCACAGGTTCTGCAGTATAAACAAAAAATAATTCACAGTGGAATATCAAGCTTTCCAGTTTATTTGCTTCATGTTTGTGTACCTAAAATAAATACAAATCCACAAACTCATCTCCCATTGATGAAAGGTCAGCTCTTGTTGTGAAATTGGAAGGAAGTGGAAAGGCTTAACATGAGATAATCAAATCGCCTGTTGGACAAGGAAGAGTGACACTCGCAGGGAGAAATACCTGCAGACAAAACATAGTTATGGTGCATTGTTTTTGTAAACATTTTAAAAAGTCAATTTTGCACATTTTGACTTGTTTTGCCGCCAATCGAGGCAGCCCCTCTCATTCCCTTTAAATGCTGATCATGTTTCTGCATGATTGTGCTTCATGGACTGGGTACGGCTATGTAAACTCAGCTCACCCACTGACACATTTCCAGAAACTGTCGGATAAAATTAATTTCACACTTGATGAATTGGCAATCACTTTAGACGCAACACTTTGTATGAACTTTTTCTGGGCCTATCAAATGTTTTTTTTTGTCTTCCCAAAACTGATTTGATACAACTGCCACAACTCAAAGATTACTCAGAGTAGCTCAGTGTTTTATCTTGTGCCGATATAACCCTTCATTTCGAGGCAAATATAGCAGCAGCCAAAACAGTGCTTTGTGGCAACTACTACTGTTGAGTTTTCTTTGTGCAGTCCTTCAATAGGAAAGTGTAGTAATACTGCAAGATTTTTCTCGGGCTGAAATTTAGAATGTCAAATTCAATGAGTGCCTTTGAAAGATTAAAGTGGTCACGTTTGAAACAAGCAAGTGTTTTTGTGGGTCGGTGGGGGGGGGGGGGGGGTTGTTATCTGCAAATCTGTCTGGTCACTGCATATATGGGGCGTGATTGCTGGTTTTTCAGGTTTGGAAACTTGTAGAAGTTCATTAGATGCAATGCCTCATGCTCCTGTGTTTGCAAATGTTTAGTGGAGAATGGATTTAGAGCAGTGTTCCACCAAAAAGCAAGGTCATTTACCAATATGTTTACAATAGTTGACTCGTTTATTCCTATAGGTCAAGGGTTAGCAACCTTTTCTTTCAAAAGAGCCCTTTTAGGCCAAATAAATAACCAAAAATATGTCTGGAGCCGCAAAACATTTGAACATTGTGATGAAGGAAACAGTGTGTTAGTGTTAGTCGAATGTACTGAAGGCCCAAGAGCTAATTAGAGTTGCACCATAACAGAAAAATATGCAGCATTAATTTATTAATAATTCATTAATTTTCTTGTACCTTTTGTCTTCCGTTTTTTGTTGTTGTTGTTGTAATTTTTCATAATTCATTTTTGATACATTTTTTGACTTTCTGTCAACTTTATGACATTTTTGGCCATTTTATGGACATATGGTAATTTTCTGTCTCTCTTCTTCCTTTTTGGACATTTTATAGTATTTGGTCTTTTTTTGCTATCAATTTTCTGACATTTTGGGAAATTTTCTGGTCATATTATGGTAATTTTTGGGATTTCTTCTTTTGTTTTTGGACATTTTAAGGTTACTTTTTAAATGTTTTCTTTTATGCCTTCTTTTTAAAATTCAATTCTCAGACATTTTTGGCAATCTCATGCATATTTTATGGTAATTGTCTGCTTTTCCTCTTCCTCATTGGACATTTTATGGTCACTTTTTGGACATTTGTAGGCATTTTTTTTTTTTTTTACTTTTCAAGCTACTTTCTGTCTCTCTTTTTCTGACAACTTAAAAATTTGGACTCTGACATTGTTTGAATATTAAAATGTTTTATTTAATCATTAATTCATTTGAAGAATATTTTATGCGAAAATATTTATTTAAAAAAAGTAAATCCCCCCCAAATTAAGATCCACAGAGGATCAAAGGAGAGAGACATTATCTCTTTTAAATCATGGTTGAATCCTACTTTGAGAACAAATTATTTTTCTTTCCGTTTGATGACTGAAAAAGCTTGGGAAGGCAGGTACAAAGTCCTGACATTCAAAAGTTTAAACCGATGATTGTGATTGGCACGGGAGGGGGAACCACAAGACTCCTCCTCCCATTTAGATGTGATGGTCACATTCTACAAAGTTAGTTTTGGTACAAGCCTCTGTTAGCCATGCAAAAAATATTAATGTCAAATGAGTTTAAGCTAACCTTGGGCACTCTTGAGCCCCAGTTCTATTTATCTGGAAATACTTTTTTTTTGTCTGTCTGCAGCTGTGAATGAGGTGTCTTGTGGCACATTGTATGAAAATCACGGTAAAAGCTGGGGCTTGGCCAGGCAAGGGTCACCCTACCCATGGCCTCGCCACCTGTAGAGGGGCCTGTGAAAACACTATCGTCACAATCGGCCACTATGCTAATATAGTAGTAAAAATATATACTGTATAAATGACATTTTTAGGTCTTAAATATAAATCAATCAAATAAAAAACAGTTTGGTTGTAACTGAGCATGCCTTCTTGTGCTGTTGTAAACTGTTGATCTCCTGTTTTGATAGTGTTCTATCATGTGAATGGTGTTTGCTTGTTGACAAGATGGTGGTCAAGACTAGGAGGATAAACGAGGCTTCAAACTCAAAGACTATGAAACCAATTTGTGTTTGTTTTCCTTAACAATAACGAGTTAATAAAGCCTAAGTACGTTTAAAAATAAATAAATAAATTTACAATCTAGTGAGATGACTGCTGAGAGCTAAAACGTTTATAGAGACACTTTGTATGAAATGGGAAAGACACAATACAATGACAAAGTAGCATCATAAACAAAACAAAATCTCAGTACATTGAGAAATAGTCAAATGAGAATAAAGCACAAAATTAAATTTATATAATCTTTGTAATTATTCAATTGCATTGGAAGCATTCAAGTTTAGCAGCTCTAAATCAATAGTACGATTGAATAAGAACATGACATTGTGACTTGATGTTAAAGTTCATCAGTTGGAAATGACATTGTGCTAGTTAAATCAGAATACACAACACTGTAGCATTGTCATATCTTGTTTTGCTGTAGGGCCAAGATTGTTTCAATATCATGCAAATGTTGCTCAAGTGACAGCAAGCACCCTGACTCACAAAAGCACTCAAATTGACTTGTCTTTTTGAGTTGTGATAATTCCAATTTTGAGCAATTCCCAGCCGAATCCGTATACGAAAGAGGAAGTTGCTGGCAAATACATGGGCTAGCAGCAGGACATCTCGTTGTAACAAGGAGCAGATGCCAGCTCAATTAAGAAAAGCTGCCGATTTGGTTCTCTCCATACAAGGGGGAAAGTTAACTTGAAAAAATAGTACAGTAAACGTTTGAACACTTACTGAAGGCCACATTTGCCAACTTTCTGCCTTAATTCCAAAGTGGAGCCACTGAATTTCGACCATTGTTTCTCCTAAGAGTCCCACCTATATTGTTGTAACGAAAACAGCACATGGTAATTCACCATTACTTGGTGTTGGCTATCAATAAAATTTCTCTATTCGCACACTTACAAGTTAACACTTCCAAATATGAGATATCGGCCTCCAACATGGCTGCTGCTGGCACGTCCAGAGCACGGACTATGAATGGACTGATTGGCCCAGGCCTCGCAGATGAAGCCAGAGGGCAGCCATTTTATTGTTTCCAGTGCTACTCTTACTGGTTTTATGCCAGGACCTCTGTAAGAATGCTCCAAAATATTCGCCAAAAATCAGCAAAAGCACATTTTCTCATTCTGATTACTGTAGTAGATAGCAATGGTATGCAACTAACTACTACAGCTCCAATATTTATCATATCTTTCATTATGAACGAGTTGGAGACATTTAAGGGCCAAAAATGTCCAATGTTCCAAAATATTTGCCAAAAATGAACAATAACACATTTTGTCATTCTCATTGCTGTAGTAGCTTGCCATGGCAAGCAACAAACTACTACAGCTCCAATATTTATTATGTCTCTCATTATGGACAATTGAGGACATTTAAGAGACACAAATATTCCAAAATAATCACCAAAAATCAACCAAAAGACATTTTGTCATTCTTATTGCTGTAGTAGATAGCACTGGTATGCAACTAACTACTACAGCTCCAATATTTATCATATATTTCATTATGAACGAGTTGGAGACATTTAAGGGCCAAAAATGTCCAATGTTCCAAAATATTCGCCAAAAGTTAACAAAAACGCATTTTCTCATTCTAATTGCTGTAGTAGATAGCATTGGTATGCAACTAACTACTACAGCTCCAAGGATACTGTTACTGGTATGGACTCAAGTGACAAAATGGCAAGACCAGGGAATTTTAAACTATTTTTATTGTGCAGAAATGTTTCAGTTAATCCTTGACCGACGGAGGGACCCACATGGATGCTGGAGCTTCTCAAGAGGACATTACAAATGAATTTGAGGTCATGACGTGTTAAGGAATGTAATAATAATAATAATAACAATATTTTTATTAATATTATATAAATAATAATAGTAATAATAACAATAATAACAATGATTTTTTTTACTCACAGATGAGTATAGTATGAGGCTTCCTTACAAAACCAACCAAGTGTTTGAGGCAAGCAAGAAGACTGGAATAGATACTAAGGGCAGATATGCGAGTATATGAATAAGTATGTGCTCAGTGATTTGCCAGAAGGGAGATGCAGTGGTCCACAATCCAAAATATGGGTGAAAATTGCAAGTTAAATTCCAAATAAAAGGTTGAGCAGGAAATGAGCAGAACTTTGTACCTTTTGTCATTCTGATTGCTGTTGCAATGGTAGGCCATTACTTACTACAAGGGATTTTTGGTGAATATATATATATATATATATAATCATTTATGGTCCTTTTAGTCCCTTAAATGTCCCAAACTTCCCAAATGTCACAAACTTGTCCATAATGAAAGATATGATAAATATTTTGGCCCCTAAATGTTAGTTGCATACAATTGCTATGTACTACAGCAATAACAATGACAAAATGTGTTTTGGTTGATTTTTGGTAAATATTTGGAACATTGGTCATTTCTGTCCCTTAAAAGTCCCCAAATTGTCCAAAATGAGAGATATGATAAATATTGGAGCTGTAGTAGGTAGTTGCTTATCATTGACAGTTACTAGAGCAGTCAGAAAAACATTATATAACCTTTATGGTGATTTGATGATACGTCACCCTGGAAAGGTAATTTGTAGACGGTCCCTAAATTAGACGTAGGAGTGAATATCAAACATCAAACCAACTTTTTCTCGCTAGCCATTTGTTGGTGTGAGAAAATGGTTGAGTGCCAGTGTGTGCGTGACGGTGCTGTTTGAAAAGAAAAAAAGAGGAGGAGGAGGAAAAGGAGGGGAGCAAAATAAGCTCACGCCCTTTGCTGACATCTGAACTGAGACTTTACATTTCTCTTCCTGCGATCGACTTACTTGTGCCTTCGAAAAGAGCGGAAGCAGCTCCGTGTTTCCTGGCGCTCATCGGTCGCTAAAATCGAGGCACCTCCTTACCTGTCTGTCGGGCATGTGACCGTTAAACTACCGTCCATTTACGCAAATAATAGGTAAAATAGGAAAAGCTGGTTGCTAAGCTGCCTAATCACGAAGAGGAGGGAAAATAGTTATCCGGTGGTTACTTACCGGCTTCCACCCGAGGCGGACGGAGATGGAGCGGCTGTGTGGACCAGAGCTTCCCTTCTGGGTAAGTTTGCTACATCGATGCTCAGTTGTCCGCAAAGTGAGTCAATAGTTTGGCTTTAACTTTGTGTACATTTCACCATAGGCTACTCCTTATACACGCTGTATGGTTTGAAAGCGTTTATTTGTTTGTTTTCTTTGCTGGCGGCCATTCAGATCAGGACCGACCAGAGCTAACTTCACTACTCTATCTCGATAAGCTCCCTGCTGTCAGATTGTCAAAATGAATTGCATGTTGTGGTTTTGCTCTCTAAATGCAGCTCACTAGCTCTTACGCACGGACGCATGTTAAGCTGCATATTGCTGTAAATTAGTTATATACAAATAACTTAATAATATTGTTGCCATAGTTAACATGCACCTAAAGAAATTACATTTATATGATCTAATGAAATGTTTTTTTCCCCATGGGGCAAAATAAGCAGGTGCAATGTATTGTTTTGTAATTGATTGATTAGTTGTAACAATTGACCATTTTAATTCACATTTTAAAGAGACAGTGTGTATTATTTAGCGCCATTTAGTGGTGGAATCATAATTCATTCATTAAAAAAATGATTCATTTCAATAATATGCAAAAAAAAATTGTCACGTCAACGTACATTTAAAAAAATATATTATCATAGCTCTTGTGGTGCTTCAGCTAGTGTCGGACCCAATGAGTCGACCGACACTTACTTTCCGCAGCTGGGGCCTGCAGATAGTCGTTGCTGAGTCCTGTGATTCGGGCTCCTGCCACTTGTCTGCTTCTGCTTGGCTTTTGCTAGCTTCTCCCGCTAGCCGCACTTATTAGACACTCCAGCTCGTTTTTGCTAGCCACAACAACAACAAAAAAAGAGAAAAAGAAAAGTTTTTGCTAGCCACTCTTGCTTTCTTGCATTCTCAATCCTTGAAAATTTGCTGCTGAACAGCTTAAAAGCTATTTAAGTTCATGGCATTCTATCAAGTTATCAATATGTTTTTTGAACAGGACAGCATAATAACTGCAGCTATGAATATAGTTAATGACATTGAAGTTTTGGACTGTAAAGCATATTATACTGCACTTTTTACTGACTTGTTGAACGTTTTTGATACTGTTGATCATGGCACTTTCATCTTGCTCAGGAGACTCCGTGACATTGGTCTTTCTGATGCTGCTGTTGGTTGGTTCTCAAATTATTTGTTACATAGAATGCAATATGTACATTTTGTTCGATTGTCTTCTTCCTATCTCCATGTTTCTAAAGGTGTCCCTTAGGTACACTGTTAGGTACACTGTTGTCACACAGCTGTCCCTAGGAGGCAACCTTAACTACATATAACAGTGAATCATGATACATAGTAGGGGTGTTAGAAAAAATTGATCCGGCAATATATAGCGATATTACAGCGTGCAATTCTCGAATCGATTCAATATGCGGCTGAATCGATTTTTAAACATAATTTTTTTATGGGAATATTCAACAAAACGTCTTACTTAGGGTTAGGATTTACACACTAAGCATGGAAGAATGTTATATTAATGGAACATTAAGCCTTAATATTATATTTTAGTGCTGTTCAAACATGAAACAGACTGCAACCTGAATTTTCAGATAAATAAATAAATGTTCATACAAATCTTACAGTGTACATGTACAAGTTTACTGATTAGTATTTTCTAAATTTGAGTTAAAATCGCAACAATCAATTTATAGATTCGTATCGGGATTAATCGGTATCGAATCGAATCGTGACCTATGAATCGTGATACGAATCGAATCGCCAGGTACTAGGCAATTCACACCCCTAATACATAGTGTGGTCATACATTACAAGCTTACGGTGCCAACTATCATCTACCCTGGGCTCCAGGTGGTGGAGTGGTACCGTCACTTTCCTACGATGCAGGTTGGCGTGGGTTCGCTTTCCCGCCTGGGAGACTGTGTTTGCATGTGATGTATGTATGTGTGAGTGAGTGCAAAAAAACAAACAAACAAAAAACTATCATCCACCCATCCATCCTTTATTTGAACCGCTTAAAGCCAATGAAAATTAATAGAAAACAAGGTGAGTAAATGCAAATAACTAGGGATGCACCAAAATGACATTTTTCGGCCAAAATCGAAAACCGAAAATGAAAAATGCGTGGCTGAAAACCGAAACAATTAAAAAAAAATTATGCCAATTTTTTATTATCATTGCATTTATTATAATTAATTAAAATTATATTGTTATTATAAACTATTTAGGCCTGGCACGGGCATTTTAACAAAGCACAATATAAATTGAAATGCATCCCGACCACAGACATCAGAGACATGTTGGCGAATGGTACATTAAACACCAAACGCGGGGTGAGCAACTGAGCATTTTCTGGCGGTGCAATTGCACTTTATAGTCAATGTACAGTACTTCGCACGGATGCGTGCTGTGCGGTGCGGATGACGCATTTGTAGGCTATTTGGAGCGGGACATTCACATATTCACCAACGTTTAAAAATAAATAATTTTTTTCGCACCGGCCAAATCGGCTTTGGGAACGGACTGCAAAGTCACACCTGTACAGATCTGTAGTCACCCGGTCCCGGAGATAGTGGTAAGTGTTTACTTGTTTAAAACTGTTGATAGCAATAGTGCTAACATTAGCTAAAGTATTTAGCACGGCCACCAGAATGCAAGTGAAAAAGTGGAAGCGCTCGAGGAGCTGTCATCAAAGAAAAAAAGGAAGGCGTTGCAGGAGAAAAAGTGGCGTACCTATAGTGCACTACTTGGCAGCACTCTCTTTTTTTGACATAGTTTACCAAGCGACCCTCTCCTTCTCCGGTGTGCACAATGAAGCTGCCGGTAATCACAAACGGCAGCGAGCAGCAAGGCGGACACTAACGCCCGTGTTTGGTGTTTAATTTGAACAGACACTTGCTTGCAGATTTTTTATTAGTTTTAATCAATTTCTTTCTGATTTTTTTTTTTAAATCCCTCTTATTTAGAGTAATACATTTTGTAAACAATATGTCACTATGCCTTTTCTTTTTGCATTTGATAATTGTTTTTATAGCAGCACTACTAATAGAGGCATTTCTCATTTGATACTACACATCTCTTTAATGTCATTTAAACATAAAATGAGAAAACATAAACAGTCAGTGTGTTGTAGAATTTTTTTTAAAGAATAACGAAAAATATATCGTGGCATATCGTTATCGTGATAGAAGAATTATTCCATATCGCCCAGCACTAATCGCTATCAATGATCTCTGCCAAAATGGGTCAAATGTCTGTTTTCATTTACACATTTACAGTCATGCATTATTCCTCTGCTGCATTTGAACCAGCTTTTAACTTTTATAGTCTCTGCCTTTGATGTTGTTCAGTCTCTTCAAAGGTGTATTGTGCCGTTTAAAAAGGTAATGTTGAAGCTTTTTTCCACATCATGCATGCTCCACCAATGCCTAGATGAGTATGAAGAGCCCTGACTGTTTTACTCTGAGTGCACTTCTCAGATTTCATCTTCCCTTTATAGTAGAGTGTGCGGACCCTCACACTCCACAGTTTCTTTGAGGAGGTGAGGTGCGGAGTTTTTCTTACCTCCTTTGTCAACTGTGGATGTTGCTTTAAGATTGTGCACGCACTTGCACGTGCACCATGAACGAGTCTGACACAGATGCTGCAGTTACACTTTGGGCCAGAGGTGGCAGTCACGAGTAAAAAAGTGACAAACTGCGCAAAGATCCTTTAACTCAAAGCAAGTTTTGAATGCAGACAAATCCAAATTAATGTTTTTTTTTTCCCAACTGGAAAACAGTTTACCTCAATTCTCCCAAAGATTGAAACTGCTGAAGGAGCAGAGTGCAGATGTTGCAAATAGCTACCACTTATAGGTAGTTAGGTGTTCTTTTTCTATTATGGCAAGGAGATGATGACCTATTTGTACAAGTTGTTGTTCTTTAAAGTTACCTTTATTTAGACTACGGTGATCTGCTTTTTATGAATAAATCAGCACAACACCTGAGGAAATTGAACAGCTCCTTTGTGCTGTGCGTTTATTACTGGTGGTGGAATTTGTGTTCACCATTGTATGCTTTACGCTGCAGCAAAGTATCCATCTCCGTATATCTCTAGACTCTCACACTGGTTTATTTTTGTTTGCAGATGTATGATTTGGCTCCTCTCATTTTACCTTTGTGCATACTAATGTCAACGAACACCAATAACTGTGGTTTTCACTCTCAAAAATATCCTTTAAAGGACAGTTTTGGGGTTCAGGACAGAGCTGGTAAGGCAGCTTTCAAATATGCTGTTCCCTTTTCATGGAACACCTTACAAAAGGATCTGAACTTGCCAGAACTTATTTCGGTGGGAGAGTTAAAATCTATAGTAAAGGAATGTGAAACTAATGCTGTTGGACAATTTGACTTGTTTCCCACATATAATAATGATAATATTAATTTTGAAATCTTGGACAGTGCCATTTTGAACTTCAACATGTTTTGGACAATTGGGTGCAATTTCCGCTCACTTAGTGATTTTTTTTCATGTGCTTTGTATTTGATATTAATATTAATAAAAAGTCAAAAGCTAAAAATTGGACACTTACCTTACGAGGGTTAAAAATTGACGAATTTGTTGTTGAATTTATTTTATATTGATTTCATGATTAGGATTTTATATATAGTGTAGCTTGTGCTTATTGTGTTAAGACCGTTTTGTTGTAATGACTGTGTGTCGTTGTTGTCCCCGTGATCAGGTCACTCTTGGAAAATAAAATTTTATCTCAATGAGTTTTTTACCTGGTTAAATAAAGGAAATGCAAAAAAAAATCCCTAATAGATACTGTTCCCCTTTTGGATGGCGATGCACTTTTAAGGTTGCATCTGATTGGACAAGTCAGAAAAAAGCGTACAATTGCATTAGAATTCAGGGTTGGCACTGAAACCTTTTAGGTAAGGATGCTCAATATCACATACTTGATTACTCAAGTAATCGATGGAATAATCTAAACTATAATTGATTTTAAAAAGATTACTTTGTGACCGCACTAATTCAATTTCCAGATTTTGTTTGTCTTAAGTATCATGGCTGGTATCGGCAGCCTCCACAAGTATACCTTAAAACCGAAACCTGGTATCGGTACACGCACATCCATACTTTTAGCCAATGTGGCTAAATAATATAACAATCTCCTATCTGCATTTAAGTGTAGTTAGCCACGACATCACTTGTTTATGGTGCAGGTACATGACACAGTCATTGAGGTTGTGGGCATAGCTTGATGGCCAACTGCACATTGTAGTGGTAGAAATAGGCCAAGTTATTATCAATAAGGAAATTGTAATTGAGCTAAAATGCCACAGATGAAATGAAGGAGGTGACTCAGGCTGTCGCTTGGTCAGCTTGTCCTCGTTTGATCCCTGCCCATAAAATCAGCCCAACTGAGTGGGTGAAAAAGTTTTACTCTACATCTCAGCAATTCAGTACTAAATAGAGCTCAGTCTTTGCACTTGTTTTCAACATTAACCTTCCAACAAATTTAACATATCAAAATACACCTAACTGACTTTACAGTGTTTTTAATCTTAAGGAAATGTTATTGAGTATGATTTTTGTTCTTTTTCGTTCAGTTATTGTGATGACAGTATTTTTCGATATATTGTGCAACTGTAGCTATGGTATTTAGGATTATTGTATTTACTTATTGCACTTATTATTGCTTTTATTATTGTCTGTACCATACAGTATTGTATTGTTCAAAATTTCAGAATCAAGCCAAATGGAAGTAAATTGTACTGCAAAACCATTTAATGTCATATAATATGCTAGCAATTAACATATACACCAGTGACATGCAGTGAGCTCTAGGTTTGTGTAGGCAGGCAGTCGCAAATTGAGACGCACAGACCAGTCAAAAATTTGTATGTCGACAGGCGAGTGTACAACGTATCCTAGGGTGACCATATTTCATTTCCCCCAAAAAAGGACACTCAGCCTGACCTCGAAATACTCGATACTCAGATACAAGATGCCATACATTCAAACTATTTTAACATATGCCTCTTCTGGATGGGTAGCGTTATCTTACCGCTTTGCTGTGCACTAAGTGTGTTTTGAAATCACGAATGCACTGTGCGAACGTACGTACGTTCGCATAGGAATAATACAGCGACGTAAAAAAGCTGCGTAGCGATCTGCCTATTTGCTTAAAGGACTTTTCTACTGGGAAAATGACATCGCTACGCGGACAGGACTGGGAAAAGCACAGTAACGGTGTGCCTTCAGGAGGATAATTTTTGCAGCATTTTTGTCCGCAGGCCAGACGAAGTAATGAGTCATTTTTAATTGAGGTATGAAAATCACCTGGAGGTAGGGCTCGAAGGCGAGCGTCTGGTGGCCGGGCCTACACCCATGGGGCCCGGCCGGGCACAGCCCGAAAAGGCAACGTGGGTCCCCCTTCCCATGGGCTCACCACCGGTGGAAGGGGCCAAAGGGGTCAGGTGTGCAGTGAGTTGGGTGGCAGCCAAAGGCGGGGGCCTTGGCGGTCCGATCCTCGGCTACTGAAGCTAGTTCTGGGGACATGGAATGTCACCTCTCTGACAGGGAAGGAGCCCGAGCCCGAGCTGATGTGCGAGGCTGAGAAGTTCCGACTAGATATAGTCAGACTCACCTCCACACACGGCTTGGGTGCTGGTACCAATCCTCTCGAGAGGGGCTGGACCCTCTTCCACTCTGGAGTTGCCCACGGTGAGAGGCGCAGAGCAGGTGTGGGCATACTCATTGCCCCCCGGCTAGGCGCCTGTGCGTTGGGGTTTACCCCGGTGAACGAGAGGGTAGCCTCCCTCCGCCTACGGGTGGGGGGACGGGTCCTGACTGTTGTTTGTGCTTATGCACCGAACAACAGCTCAGAGTACCCACCCTTTCTGGAGTCCTTGGAGGGTGTGCTGGAGAGCGCTCCCCCCGGGGACTCCCTCGTTCTGCTGGGGGACTTCAACGCTCACGTGGGTAATGACAGTGAGACCTGGAGGGGCGTGATTGGGAGGAACGGCCCCCCCCCCCCCCCGATTAAAACCAGAGCGGTGTTTTGTTGTTGAACTTCTGTGCTCGTCACGGACTGACCATAACGAACACCATGTTCAAGCACAAGGGTGTCCATATGTGCACTTGGCACCAGGACACCCTAGGCCGCAGTTCGATGATCGACTTTGTAGTCGTGTCATCGGATTTGCGGCCGTATGTGTTGGACACTCGGGTTAAGAGAGGGGCGGAGCTGTCAACTGATCACCACCTGTTGGTTTGTTGGCTCCGATGGCGGGGTAAGATGCTGGTCCGACCAGGCAGGCCCAAACGTATTGTGAGGGTCTGCTGGGAACGTCTAGCAGAATCCCCTGTCAGAAAGAGTTTCAACGCCCACCTCCGGCAGAGCTTCTCCATTGTCCCGGGGGAGGCGGGGGACATTGAGTCCGAATGGACCATGTTCCGTGCTTCCATTGTTGAAGCGGCCGATCGGAGCTGTGGCCGTAAGGTGGTTGGTGCCTGTCGGGGCGGCAATCCTTGAACCCGCTGGTGGACACCAGCGGTAAGGTATGCCGTCAAGCTGAAGAAGGAGTCCTATTGGGCCTTTTTGGCCTGTGGGACTCCGGAGGCTGCTGACAGGTACCGGCTGGCCAAGCGGAATGCGGCTTCGGTGGTCGCTGAGGCAAAAACTCGGACATGGGAGGAGTTCGGTGAGGCCATGGAGAACGACTTCCGGACGGCTTCGAGGAAATTCTGGTCCACTATTCGGCGTCTCAGGAGAGGAAAGCAGTGCGCCATTAACACTGTGTATAGTGGAGATGGGGTGCTGTTGACCTCGACTTGGGACGTCGTGAATCGGTGGGGAGAATACTTCGAAGACCTCCTCAATTCCACCAACACACCTTCCTTTGAGGAAGCAGGGTCTGGGGACTCTGAGGTGAGCCCCCCTATCTCTGGGGTCGAAGTCACTGAAGTGGTTGGAAAGCTTGTCGGTGGCAGGGCCTCGGGGGTGGATGAGGTTCGCCCGGAGTTCCTAAAGGCTCTGGATGTAGTGGGGCTGTCGTGGTTGACACGTCTCTACAACATCGCGTGGACATCAGGGACAGTGCCTCTGGATTGGCAGACCGGGGTGGTGGTTCCTCTTTTTAAGAAGGGGGACCGGAGGGTGTGTTCCAACTTTAGAGGGATCACGCTCCTCAGCCTCCCAGGTAAGGTCTATTCGGGGGTGCTGCAGAGGAGGATCCGTCGGGAAGTTGAATCTCGGATTCAGGAGGAGCAGTGTGGTTTTCATCCCGGCCGTGGAACAGTGGACCAGCTCTACACCCTCAGCAGGATCTTTGAGGGTGCGTGGGAGTTCGCCCAACCAGTCCACATGTGCTTTGTGGACTTGGAGAAGGCGTTTGACCGTGTCCCTCGGGAAGTCCTGTGGGGGGTGCTTCGGGAGTATGGGGTACTGGGCCCCCTGATACGGGCTATTCGGCTATACGACCGATGTCAGAGTTTGGTCCGCATTGCCGGCAGTAAGTCGAATTTGTTTCCTGTGAGGGTCGGACTCCGCCAAGGTTGCCCTTTGTCACCGATTCTATTCGTAACTTTTATGGACAGAATTTCTAGGCGCAGCCGGAGTGTCGAGGGGGTCCGGTTTGGTGGCCTCAACATTGCATCTCTGCTTTTTGCAGATGATGTGGTGCTGTTGGCTTCTTCAAGCCGTGATCTCCAGCTCTCGCTGGAGCGGTTCGCGGCCGAGTGTGAAGCGGTTGGGATGAGGATCAGCACCTCCAAATCCGAGACCATGGTCCTCAGTCGGAAAAGGGTGGAGTGCCCTCTGCGGGTCGAGGATGAGGTCCTGCTCCAAGTAGAGGAGTTCAAGTATCTTGGGGTCTTGTTCACGAGTGAGGGTAGGTTAGAGCGGGAGATCGACAGACGGATCGGTGCAGCGTCTGCAGTGATGCGGACGCTGTATCGGTCCGTTGTGGTGAAGAAGGAGCTGAGCCGAAAGGCAAAGCTCTTGATTTACCGGTCGATCTACGTTCCTGCCCTCACCTATGGTCACGAGCTGTGGGTCGTGACCGAAAGAACACGATCCCGGATACAAGCGGCCGAAATGAGTTTCTTCCGCAGGGTAGCCGGGCTCTCCCTTAGAGATAGGGTGAGAAGCTCGGTCATTCGGGAGGGACTCAGCGTCGAGCCGCTACTCCTCCACGTTGACAGGAACCATTTGAGGTGGCTCGGGCATCTGGTTCGGATGCCTCCTGGCCGCCTCCCTGGGGAGGTGTTCCGGGCATGTCCTACCGGCAGGAGGCCCCGGGGACGACCCAGGACACGCTGGAGAGACTGCGTCTCACGGCTGGCTTGGGAACGCCTTGGGATCCCTTCGGAGGAGCTGGCTGAAGTGGCTGGGGAGAGGGAAGTCTGGGCTTCCCTGCTAAAGCTGCTGCCCCCGCGACCCGACCCCGGATAAGCGGAATTGAAGACGGAACGGAACGGAAAATCACTATAGGTAGTGTAGGCTTTTTGAAATGAAAGAAATAATTAAAATAAATAGAAAAAGCCAAACAGTTTCAACTTTCATTTCAGCCTGGGGTAGGCAGTGCCTACCTTGCCTATCCTGACCGCACGTCACTGATATACACAAATGTCATTATTTAGAACCATTTTCTTCAACCTTTATTGAGTGAAGGCACCCATTTTCTATTAGGAAAATCTCATGACACACCACCTAACAAAAATAGCTTAATATGCGGAGACCTTTAGAGAACAATCAGATTGTGATTTGCTTGTATTTAGAATCAAATTCTCTTGTAGGTAATAATAGAAAGTGAATATGGTCAAACTGATGGAATCAACCCCTTACTAAATGCCCTTTGAAGTTAATTCAAAGATTTTTTTCTGCGTACTTTTTGCAGTGCATGTTTGAAGATGAGTGCTGAACATGTGGAAAGACTGGGAACTACTGTATGTACTGAAGGCTTTGAGACAAGTTGGTGACCTGATGGGAACTCAAGGCGCCACTGGCACTTCGCCATCAGCTCCGGATGTGGTGCTGTTCTGTGCACACGAGAGCCGTTGGCATAGCTGATTAAAGTTGTTTATCACGTGTTTGGAATCATGTGACCATTCAAGACTGCAACCACTGATCTCTAAGCTGAAACGGCATTGTTGTATGTTTTGCAACTATGCCATAAATGAAGACAACTGATGGCTGCTTCTCGTGAATGTCCTCCAGGAAAGCCTCCGAAATGTACTCATTAGGCGCTGCCGTATTTGGTGTATGAAGCAAACACACTGTGGATAATAGCAGTGTGCGGTTAGCTCCTGTGCCCCTCACACCTGAGCGCTGAAATAATCAAACGTGAGCCCATGCTGGCCGGGTATAATAATTGATAGGGATAGACCGATTATTGGCATTTTTGAAGCATATCAGCATCAGCCAATAAGAGATCAATGAGCAGGGTTTTTCCTGGCTCAAATTGAGGCAGAGGTGGTGTCATCCTTACTATGATGGGTGACTACCAATACCAAGTATCAGTATTGGTGTCAATACCAGTCTTATTTAAGGTATCGGTACTCACGGCGGTGACCAATACCATATTCGTCCGCCCTCCTGGGACATGGACAAGAAATCAGAAATTATATGAATACAAAGTTTCCATTAATTTCATGCAATTTTAAGGAAAATAATATATTGGGATATATAGGTCTTTCTTTAAAATCATCTGTCATTTATGGGTGGGGAATTTTATTTACTAGTGGTATCGTTATTTGGTATCAGTAGCGGTAACTACTCAAGTTGCGTATCGGTCGGGAAAAAAGTGGTATTGAACATCCCTAATCCTGACCATGCGCCATGACGTGCATGTATTCTGTAAATTCAACTGACTCCCTTTCAATTTTTTACAGGCAACATATAATAATTCCATGTTTCAATAATAAAAATAATAGTTTTAATAAGAATATGACTAATGTCATGTTAAAGCTTTCATTCATTATCAGTCACTCAGGCTGGAGGTGGCCGCCTCTAAATTCTGTACACAGGAAAAACCCTGCAAAAGTCAAAGGAAAAGCAAAACACGTTCAGAGGTAATCCTCCTACATTTGAATTGCCATTGGTGTGATGTGAATGCTTGTTTGTCAGGCTTTTAAGACGATGTGTACCGAGGCGATTGTAAATGTATCCCACTGGTAATTTTTCGTACGTTGAGTTCCAAGTTAAGTAGTCAAGCCTTTTTTTAGGGCTTAAAGCAGGTCCCGAGTTAGTTCATTAACTTCTAACGGTTAAAGAAGTAAGCTGCAATGCTAGTTAACAGTTTTGCTTCTCATAGTAAATGGCATACATAAATTAACATTTGATTTTGAACAGGGAGGGGTGAGTTGATGCCAATCTTGCCAGGTATCGATATCGTGCCGGCAACAGGCCTTATTTCTAGTGTTGTTCCTATACCGTTTTTTTGGCCCCCAATACTGATTCCGATACCCAGCTTTGCAGTATCGGCCAATGCCGATACTATACTGATACCTAAGTTTTTTTTTTCTCAACATGAAAAAGCTGTCTTGCCATTGGTTCAGAGCATTCAAGGGCCAATAGGATATCTTAGCTCGGCATGAAGTGAACATGTCACACATCAGTGAATGTTGTGCATGAGCAAGACACAAGATGCTGCATCCAAAGTCCTATATTAACGACATCATTAATGGTATCGGCATGTTACTTCTTAGTACTCACCGATACCGATACCACTGTTTTAATGCAGTATCAGGGCCTCTGCCGATACTAGTATCGGTATCGGAACAACACTACTTATTTCCAGGCATCTGTACTCGCCAATCAGCCGCCCTTGTGGCCATTTCACGATCACAAACAAAAAATTCTAAATCAGAAGAATATATTTTTTTTATTAATTTCATGTGATTTTAAGGGAAAATGCTATAATGGCAAATATACATCCATCCATCCATGTTCCAAACCGCTTATCCTCACTACGGTCAACCAGGTCTCAATTTAAATTGTCTGTCATTGTTTTTGTTTTGTTTTTTTGTTTAGGGGGGGTTATGTATCAAATGTACTAGTGGAATTGGTATTAGTATCTGTGTGAAAATAGTGGCATCGAGCATCCCTAATTTCAACTTTATTCAGCTCAAAGTCTTTGTTTTTCAGAGCCACTGTTTTATTGTGAGAGCTGGCATTTATAGAATCATCTGTCCGCTATTTCATCCATCCAATTCATCCATTTTCTGTAGAGATAGATCGATATGCTTTTTTCAGGGCCGATACTGATTATCGGTATACAGGGAGGCTGATAACCGATATTTGAAGCCGGTATACTCCAGCACTTGACTGCTTAAATGCCCTTAAGCACATATTTATTAAACAGCTTTTGTGATTTGCAACATGTTAAAGGATTTTTCAGATCTTAGAAAATAAACAACTTTGTTTTAAAATTCTTGTGCATTGTGACCCCAGGCTCAGCATTATGTCTTATAAAGTTAAATGAAAACAAATATCGTATTAAACTTTACTATAGTAAATAAGTAAAAAAAAAATGTATATAACTGAAATGTTCAATGTTCATGTTTAACTTATCTTTGTTTTAAGTACTAAAACAAAAGAGTATCCTCAACGCAGCTACTGGCCAGCTGAGAAATGAATATCTGATTAACGCGGCTGTCTTCTCTCCTTTGCTTTTTGTGGGTGTTCCATCTTTTGTGCCCCATATGCCGCTGCAGTCTTCACCATACTAGTTTTCTGTGGTAGAAAGTAGTGAAACAGCAATGAGTGACTTTCACTTGGAGTGTTTGCCACCAGCTTCTGCACCAACAATAATGTGGCTTACACACACAGACACATACCGGAAACGCACATGCACTCGCTCACTGCCTATTTTTATCAATATTACCTAACCAATAGCCCGCACGCTAATTACCAAATGTCCGCTATTCGTTAGCTCGCAGGCTAACCGCTCACCCACACGCTAACTCCCAAATAGCCGCTAAAAACGACTATTAGGTTAGCCCGCAGGCTCAGAGCACTCTTGACCTCAGCCAGAGGTAATGGTTCATCTTGCAGGACAATGGTAGAACGTTCTGTCTTTGTTTGAGGTGTTTGTGAAAGGTGTTGTACTGTTGCTGCCCTACCTAAACCCTTTATGGGTAGATGTATTTAAGAGAGAGAGGTGTCACACGGCCCTGGGGCACAATTCAATTGATTTGCATACTGTTGCACATTTTATGCAGAATTGAAACTAAAAGGGATGAAGCAAAATGAAGAACTAAGAATAGACTAGAAAGGATGTTTGATGGGAACTTTTCCTGTCACATGCACTTTTTTTCTTCTTTGTGAAATTGTGTCACACAGCAAGGCAAGGCAGCTTTATTTATATAGCGCATTTCCAGTGTTGGGAAAGATGCAAACTAGTTAAAAATTCAGTTCACAAATTTTTAAATGAACTAGTTTCCTCATTGTTGCCACACATTTCATTCACACTAGTAGACCGCTCCAATTTTCACCCTACAATCCCATTAGGAAAAACTTGTTGCCTGAAAGCAACTTTTTAAAACTACCCGGAGAAAACCCACGCAAGCACGGGGAGAACATGCAAACTCTACCCAGGAAGGCCGAAGCCCGGACTTGATCTCACGTCCTCTGCACTGGGAGGCGGACGTGCTAACCAGTCATCTACCGTGCCACCCTGAAACCGTGGTTATACAACTAAATCTTAGTTTAATGAGTCACAGGAATGCTAAATCCAAGAAAATTTGAGTTTATAAAGTAAATATTTAAATCTGTAAAGAAAAATACAGACACTATTTTTTTAATTAGCACAATTTCTTTTCTTTTTTCTTTTTCTTAAAAGCAATTTAAAAATTGACAAATATTTCTTGATGTTTTGATTTAGAATATGATCTGCAGTGTTCCTAACGCATGGCAATAAAGACTATTGGACTACTACTTTAATATTTTGACCTTTATAAACACACTTCTATTATTTTGAACACAAATGTAATTGCATCCTGTTATTTATTTAGGTGCTTTGTGGACATGTAAGCAGAAGGGACACTTTCAGTTTGATGTTTGTCGATTTCTATCCCCCCCAATTAATGACAGTATTTGCACAATACTTTCAGGAAAAACGGTCACACTTCCTTTGGCAGGCTTCAGGGAGATTCCAGCCAAAGTAGGTTTATGGAGTGTGGCTTCAAAGCAATAAGTGTTAAATTGTAAAAAGCCAGTTTAAGGCCAATGTGAGTGAGATTCCAGGTACAGAAAGACTTTCACTGCTACTTTTACATTGCCCTGAAGTAAACAAACATTTTGAGAAGTTGAGTTCATATTTCTTTCACATTGTCCCTAAAATGAATCCATAATTCACACAGTTGCGTGTTCCATGTTGTAGTGTAAAAAAACATGTCCAGCAGCAGTTCCTGTTCTCCTGCAGTCTTTACAGGTGTTTGCCTTTACTTAACAACTTCTCAGTGTAACAGGGAACAGATGGGGAATCTGTTGCAATATTTGTTGTCAAGCTACTAAATACAGTGAACATATTGACCTTTTGCACGTGTCGTCACAGCCCTCATGAGAACGCCCCCTACGGGACGCTGGACGGCAAAAGAGCCACTTGCCTGTATTGTAACCATTGAATCTCGTACAGCGTAAAGTCCTTTATCTAATCGATTATCTTATAAAATGGTCATATCTTGCTTTGCGGTCGGTTGTACAGACAGACAAAGGAGTAAACCAAATGTTGCTTTTTATCGCATACCTACTAATGAAGACAAAAGACGTCGATTGATAGCAGCAATCAACAGAAAGGACAAAGTATTCACGGATTTGCAGTGCTAATTTTTTGCGAGGTTAGTAGATAAATGTTGTAATTAGTAGATAAATGTTCATACATTTTACTAGTAAACGTGCACTCTAACAGAGGTGTCGAATTGCGTGTTTCAAATCACATTAAGAAGCCAGATAGTTAGCATCCACGCCAACTGCACGAACACACAGCTTAGTTTTAAAATGTACCTTTTAACTATTAAGTGCATTTGACTGTTTAATAATGGGGGATTTCGTCTTTGTGCTTGGAGTTTTTCCACTCTGAAGCCGGAGTCATATTCATGAAATTACTGCATAGCTTGCCACTACGATAGACATTTGTTCCATGCTAGTAAACATAGTAACATAACATCATCACGGCATTTCAATATAGAACGGACTATGTAAAAATAAGTCAGTTAGCATGATAAACAAGTTTTACCTTTGCGTTACGAGGTATATTGTCCCCCGGCGTGAGCGTAGCATCTCGTCCCAGAGACTCAACTTCGGTTAAAGTAGTAGATTCCATGGCTCTATGGGCAATAATAACTTTTAATTTCTAAAATAGCAGTTGCTAAGTCACTAATTCACTCCGGGTCACGTCTACTTCCATTCAACAATTATTTCCTTCCGCCGTCCGTCATAGGGCAGTCACGTGATCACGTGACGTCGGCACAAAGGGTCAATATGTGAATGTACAGTAACTGTCACATATCCTTTACCGCTGGTTTAATTGAAGTATAAATTTTTCAACTGCCATTTAGAGCACAAATTGTGCATATAAATTTAAGATATTTCTGGAATTATTTGTTTGAAAACTTTGGATCGACATGACATTTCACTTACTGTAGGGAGTACTGTGTGTGTGTATATATATATATATATATATATATATATATATATATATATATATATATATATATATATATATATATATATATATATCTCCACTGGATTTATTGTGGCAGTAGCAGATTAACTGCAACTAGTTTATTGCTCTTTCATCATTCCAGGTGTTGCTTGGTTATACACGACTGTGAAAGCGTCCTATGAGGATGATGATTCCCACGGTGCATGACTCTTTGGGGAAGTTTCGTGATATTTTCTTGAAATGGAATCTAGTTTGCATAATAAAACATTCAAAATAGCAACATTAAAAAAAAAAATCATCACCGTCCTTGCCAATAAACCAAGACGTTTCTGGCGTAATAAATGGGATTTCTATCTTCTATGCTTCTTACAGTCGATGCTGAATTTCAATCATAGAATTGTGAAACAAAAACTGTAGCAGATGAAGGTTTCATCCCTGTTAATAATGAGGTGTGGCTTACGGGGAAATCATTTGAACAAATAGCTGAAGACTTCTACTCCAATATCCTTATTAAACACAATTATATAAACAGGAACAATATAGTACTGGTAGTTCTGTATAAACGGTCCCTATTAATACCCATGACTTACCCACTCTTTGAACATGTTGAAATTTAAAGATTAGTAGATTATAGCACATTACAAATAATGCACTGAGTATCCAGAGGGTGTTTAAAATTTAAATCTATCAATCTAAGGTATGTGAATTAAATTAAAACAATAATTGCCTGTCGATCCAAAGAGTGAAACTGGAAAGACTCGGCTGACAATGTTAATCAGTGTAAAAAACAAACAAACAAAAAAAACAAAAAAAAACATGGAAATTATTTAATACGGCAATATGTTACAGCAAATTAAAGTAACATGTCGATACTGTAATTAGAAGATATGTGAATAAATAACCTTGTGTTTGCTGTTTAGCTTTAATTTGGAAAAGTGAAGGAAAGTTACTATTTTAGTTAGTATTTAGCTGTCAGTATTTTTTTGTCATGTCTATGTATATCATTAGCATAGCAACTTGGGATGGGTGAGTACCGATACTAGGTATCAATATCGGGGTGACAAATTGCCTTATTCTAAGGTATCGGTACTTGCGAAGGTGACCGTTACAGTACCAGTATCGGCTGCCCTCTTGTGGCCGTTTTATGATCATGATCTAGAAATTTGAAGAATAGAAAATTGTAATAAATTTCATGCAAATCAAAGGGAAAATTGGAATATATTGGGCGTTTCATTAAAATTATTTGCCATTGTGTATTTCAGGAAATTTTATGTATCAAAAGTAGTAGTCGTATCAGTACTTGGTTGGTTGAGAGTTGAGTACTCATACTGGTATCGGTCTGAAAAAAGTGGTATGAAAAATTCAAAATTTTTCGACATTCACACCTTTTTTTTTTTTTAAGTAAATAAAATTGTGATTTTGAGTAAATGTTGTGGACCGCTAAAAAAATGGAAGGCAAAAGGCAAATGTCACCCGGTGGTAGTCTAGACACCACCTTTAGTTTGATCCTTGAATCCTGTAATTGTGTGCGTGTGTGGTGGTGTGTGTTGTATTGTCTGGGAAAAAGAAAAGATAACGCGAAAAAAATAAGTTCAATACCCACCAGCGGGAGTGATTACCTATCACCCCATACATGCCTCAGTCGATGGGAGTGGTGATAAATGGAAAGTGAGCGGAGGCCGCCAGCTGTGTTTATCTTAGTTGTATCTGTGGGTGGGCCCTTGTGTTTGTAGGGAACCATGATAACCAGCTCTGATTCATGTTGAGTTTACTATTACCTCCGGATGTTGGCTCCCATTGTTATTGTTCTTCATCCACGTCGAACATATGGATTTCACACAAAATGTTTGAACAATGTGGCATTCGTTTTTTATTGGTCTTGATTCATTTTGGACCTCTCAGAGAGTTGGCTTGAATTTTGGAACGTTCCAAATTATTTTACAAGTGGTATTTTTCTCTTTACATCAACTTTTTAGGAAAGTAAATATCATTTGCCTAATTATTTGGAACACAGTGTAAAAATGGACGTGTTGTTCTTTTTTTGCTGCCCGTTTCTGCAGGTTGCCAATCAGACGCTGCACACAGATCAGCCCGACCTCCCCGTGTGTTTCCAGCTCACTGTCCTGTCATGGCTGCCATGCATTTACCTATGGGCTGTCTCCCCTGTCTACCTTTTCTACCTAAAGAAGAACAACAGAGGTTACATCATGATGTCCGTCATGAACCGATTTAAAACGGTGAGACACCCGAACTGCCCTGCAGGAAGGACTACAAAACTTCATCATGTCCTGCTTACTGGTCTTGTCAACAGGGCATCTCAACAATTGAGTCGGGAGATTGTAGCATACAATTTTCCCTACTGAAAATAAGATTAAGCCATCTGTGGCCTTATTTGTGGAAACATGATCTGGCTTCATGCTCCCAATGCAGCCACCAACTGTCTTTAAAGCATCGGCTGCAAGCAGCCCTGTCAACTATTGTGCATCACTGCAGTGAAAGCCTACTGATATAATAAAGCAGCAGCAACAAACAAAACACAAACAACAGACATATGTGAGCTGCTTGCTGTGGTGGCCCCTAACCGAAAGTCAAATAACAACATCTCGTTTGTTGATTATCATTGTATATTAATCCTGACAATAATTTAGATTATAATCTTTAATTTAATCCACTATACTATATTTTAGATTCTTATCAACACTCTAAATTA
>NC_141258.1:14525890-14828390 GCF_054856555.1 Leptonotus elevatus
TTTGGTGGTTCACAAGGTTTGTCCCTGTTGCTTAATGCAATATGTCAACAAACATGCATATTGTTGGGATTTTATTTATTTGCATAACATGAAAAAACTGTACATTTGTTATTAGTATTCGTATATTAATTTATCCAATGCTTTATTTGGGATTTTACTTCTTCAAGTACAGTAGCTTCTTCAATATTTTCTGGAAGTCAGTTTCCATTTGTGCTTCTATAAATCCAATTTCCAATTAAATCTGAGCCTGGAGTACAGAAATGGTGATTAGTGAATTCCAGGAAATTCAATTAAGCATTGGGGGAAGTAATTCCTAACAAAATAGACTCATAGGAGGAAAATGGGTTGTAAATTGTGTTCCAGTGAAAGAAAATCCACACTGTGCTGGAAAATTTGGTAGAAAAAAAATGTTACATTTCCTCATCTGAGATTATGTTGCTGCTCTTTTTTCTCTCCTCAGTATGGCCATTAAAGGGTACAAAATGCCCCTTGAGGCCAAGGACCTCTGGTCTCTGAGCGAGCGTGATAGCTCCAAGGCAATGGTGCCAAAACTTCTCAAGGAATGGGAAAAGGAGCAAGCCAAAGCCAAGAGGTACTTTCTTAATTCACTAAATATTAAGTGCATGAGTGATTTATTTATTTTTATCTGCAAAGAAGGCAAATAAATGACAAAAAATGTAATTATAACAGTAAAGTTCAGAACTAACAGTCATCGTAAATCATTCAGCTAGCTACAGTATTTGAAACACCTGAATGTTTTTGGTGTCACTATGTTATAAGTGCATTTCTACCCGAATGCACAAAATATTGGCAGTAGTAGATGCAAATAAATTATGCACAATGTTATTTACTAAGCGTGATGAGAAAAATTGCAGGGGCTGATATCTTAATACCACATCTGGAAGGCAGGTATAAATCGACATCATTTCTTTGACGGACTCCATACATAAAGATAAAATATCAAGCATTTAACAGTTTTGGTAGTATTGTGTGTGGTGTGCTACGATTACCTCAATACTTAGCACCACACATATTAACTCATACACGTCCAGCCATTTTCACTGAAGCAACCCACAGAATATTGTGTTCTATTGCTATAAAACATGGAACCTACCAAAAGAAATTCTATTTGTATCTGTTTCCGTTTTGCAGCAATTAGCAATAGAATTTAGCTAAGTTTCAACATTATTCACAAAATTGTTGAAAACAGTGGGGGAAAGAGCTTTTTTGCAAAATGGCCATGGTTGATCTCTTATACTCTGCTGCCACCTGCTGGCCGTTTTTTGTAATAACTGCCATTAGCGACCTCTTCAGATCAGAGAGGCTGCATCAAAGCCTTCTGTATGCTCTAGCATAAAAAAAAAACATAAAAAAAACCCAAATATGTTTCAAAACAAAGTCCACATATAGGCAGTAATCGCACATGATCACATAAATTTGAGTTATATTGGCGCCCAAGTGTTTCCAAAGAGAACCATAGGCTGGAGCAATGTAAAATGGTGATGTTGGCATAAGATTATGATCTCACAAGACATAAAATAGTCAATTTTAAACAAATTAATAAACACTAGATGGTAGATACATGCAATGCTGAAATAGATGTGAAATCAGTATGACACAGAATCTTGCAAGTGATCGAAAAGTGCTTTTGTGAAAGTATTACAAGTATTCTCGCGCAAACACAACACGAAGAGTCTGGTGAACTATGGACTCAATTCGGTTGCTTCCTTTCGTTGCGCTGAAATTTTGCTGTGAGAGAGCAAATTGTAAATTGATACACTAAAGCCCATTTGAGTTGGGTGGGTAGCTGAGTTTCATCACGCTTATAGAGCTCTAAATATTGATTCTAGTAATGCTAGGTTAACATGATGATCCCGACACTTTAGCCACATGTATCTAATATGTAGTGTGTACTATGAGTTTTTGTAAATTTTTTGGTCTTCAGAAAATGTTCTCACATTCTATCACGCTATACGTGACGGGTTATGGCGGGAGGGTCTGCTGAGTCCTGGAGACTCAAATTCAAACTACAAATCGACCTGACCTTGCATCCAACAGTTTCACATTTGGCCACAGTGAAAAAAAGGCCCAATCAAAATATGTGGTTGCACAACTTCTTTTTAAGGAATACAGTGAAGTGCAAATAATTCAATTAAATAAAGTAGTTTGTTGTTGTAATATAGTAATATATACCATGTTAAGAACTCCTCAAGCTGTTTAATGTGTGATGTTTAATTATATCTTGTTTTGAAATCCATGGTTTTAATTTGGAAGGCTGCTCTGTAGTTCCGTTTCCTGTTTCACGTGCTCCGTTCGTCATTCATCACAAAGCAGTGCAGTAGTCAATGACAATATACAAAGATATGTCTGCACTTCAGAGCTAATAAAATTGTTGAGTACAACTGAAGTCTTATTTGTTCTCTTATAAAATGCAAAATAACCATTTCAGCCTTTAGTTCCTGTAGTGTTGTCCACATTAACTTACCAACAGACAATTAAGCGTGCGGCAAACGTAAACGAGGCAATTAAACACGGCAAAGTTACGTGAGCTACAAACATATATAGCACACATTAAACCACAGATATAGGCGAACTGTGTGCAAAGTGAAGTGTGTGATTATTTAATTATAATTTAAATTACTTAAAGTGTCACCGTTTATTCATTTTCAAATGCTGTATTATCATCTGATTTTGGAAATATAACCCTCACTTTTTTACCTGCTGCTATTTATATTGAACAATGTCCCCTTTCCAGTAAACAGAATCCATCCAATGAAGTTGTCTACTCCAAGGCTCCACCATCCACCACCAACCACATAGGAGGTGAAAATGGGACTAGCCCAGAAGAGGTGCAAGTGCTGCTGTCCAGTCAGAAAGCTGCGCCCCGCCAGCCATCGTTTTTACGTTCACTCATCAAAGCCTTTGGACCCTACTTCCTGATTGGTTCATCTTACAAGCTTTTGCAGGATGTCATCACATTTGTTAACCCTCAGCTGCTCAGGTGATTCGAATTACCTTTTAGTACAGAATGTGCTAATCACAGATTTCCATTTTTTTCATACAAAACAAAGTCCAACTCAAAGGGCTTTACATGAGTTAAAATCAATGTTAAGAAAAACCTACATGTGTTTTTGTTGAGTACTGTATACATATTTGCTTTTGTTACAGAATGCTGATCTCCTTCACAAAGCAAAAAGGTGTCCCTGACTGGTGGGGTTACTCTCTGGCCTTCCTCATGTTCTTCACAGCTTTTTTGCAAACTCTCATCCTCCACCAGCACTTTCAGTATTGCTTTGTCACTGGCATGCATGTACGCACAGCTCTTATTGGCGCCATCTACAGGAAGGTACATACGCACACACACCTCCTACTGTACGTCTTGGATTTGTGACGCCATTTTGTAATTGTGCCGATGTGTTTTTTTGTCTTTGTTCCTTGTCTGCTAGTCGTTGGTAATAACCAACGCTGCCAAACGCTCGTCTACGGTGGGAGAGGTGGTTAACCTGATGTCTGTGGATGCTCAGAGGTTCATGGACCTCACCACCTTCCTCAACATGCTGTGGTCTGCTCCTCTTCAGATTATGCTTGCGCTATATTTCCTCTGGCAGGTACATTAAGAATTGGTGTGGTATGTCCAGTAAGCTTTCCCATGTTTTTTTGTTTTTGCCACTTTGAGTCCAAATATGGGTCATTGAAGTCGCTTATGTCTAAAACTGTTTCATATTTATAGCAAAATCAAAATGTAATTTATTTGTATTTATTTGTAATATATTCATCTAGTGTGCATATTGTACAATGTGCTATGCACATCACTTTTTCTTTATTGATTTTTTGTAAAGGTGCAATGTATGTAAACATTTAAAAAATAAAATATAATGCACCCAATTATAGGCAAAAGGCTCATTTCCATTGGTAGCCATATGGAACACGGCTAATAGAAAGCAACAAAAACAGCAATTTAACAGGAAAACAAAATAAAATCAATAATACAGACCCATACTAACAGAATCGTTAGAAACAAAAGAACACACGACTAATATCCCTCCAGGTATTAATGTTGACAAATTTGGTTGCCAATCAACCATTTTTTTTATGGTTAAATGAGCTGTATGAGGTGGACTCTATTATGTTTTGTGGGATTGCATTCCACTTGTTAATTGTCCTGTGAAGGGGAAAAAATTGACTGACTTCACATGAAGTTCATTTTTGAAGAATTTCACAATCTCCTCTAGCAACCCCTCTTGTAACCACTGTTGCAGCTGATCTAAATTGTATAAGATTACAAAGTGGAAGTGGAGCTAATCTGTGCCGTATTTTTTTTATATACAAGACAGTAATCTTTAAAACTAACTATAGGCGTTTCTAATTTCGCAGTCTATATTTATTGAGGGTTGAGCAATGATGGAATAATTTTGTTTAGTTTTTTATCCATAAGTACCGGGTTTAGAGAAGTAGAATTTGCAGTGGCCCAGGTGGGTAGACACTAGAGAGTAATTATTATGAGATACTATAAGAGCAAACATGTACATTTGAGCAGCTTCTGTCGACATATGATTTCTAAGATGCCTAAAATTTGTAAGTGAAGATTTGAGGATCATATATTATTTACTTTGTCAGTGTGATGATTGAACATAGTGCCCAAATATTTATATTCACTTTTGATTTTCTGTCCACAAATGAAAATGTTAGGTTGTTCTATGTGCGATTTATTGATTTTAGTATAAAAAAAAATAGCAGCCGTTTCGGAGTCTGTAAATTGTATAAGAAGAAAGTTACTCATCCAATTTGAAATGTTTATGATGACCTTTGTAATGTGTGCAGCAACCTTTGAATGCTGTCTAGTCTTCATAACAATTACAGTATCATTGCCTACATAATGACCTCACATCCTTGGCAACAGATGATAGATGATTTTTATAAAGTCAAAACAGAATTGGACCAAGGATTGAACCCTGTGGGATACCTGTGACAAGATCTTTAAAAGTAGAATTTGTATTATGTATTTTAGCAATTAGAAACCAATTAGAAGTAGATCGGCAAAACTTTTAAGATCAGTACACAAGCTTAGGGCAGAATTATACATAGGATGAACACATTTGTATATAAAATAAGATAAAATGAGTGAGTCCCCCCTCCCCCCATTTTTTTCTGTTTGAGTTGCAATGGAACAGTTGATAAACAAAGATAATATAATACAGACCTGCCATCTTATATCTTCTCACTTTTCTCAGCAGAGGTTTGCACCAAGTGCAACTCTGTTTAATCAATCAATTATTATTATTATTATTATTATTATTTTTATCTAACCTTTATTTAACCAGGTAAAAATGTTTGAGGACTAATTCACATATACAAACATGACCTGGACAATCTACCAAACAATCCATTCATTACGTATAAGGTTATAAATTGATTGCTTTGATTGATTTTATTTTATCAGGGATGTTCAATCGCACTTTTTTTGTCAGACTGATACCAGTGCGAGTACTCACCGATACCAAGTAACCAATATGACTGTGTTTCTGATACTTACAATTTATGACAGCCTGGTAATTTTTTTCATCTGATTTCATTTAATCTATTTCTGTTAAAAAGCAGAACAGTCTCCTAGCAATAGAGAATTCCAAAGAAAGTCCAAAATAAAATAAAAAGGATTCCTGTGATTATGCCTAAATGGTGTTCATGTGTTATTTATGATAAATAAGTAACTTTGCTTATAGAATCTGGGCCCCTCGGTTCTGGCTGGAGTTGCTGTTATGATCCTGCTAATCCCATTTAATGCAGTTATAGCCATGAAGAGCCGTGCCTACCAGGTACTGACATTACGTTAATTTACACTTTGTTGTAATGTTAATGAACATCCACAATACAAATTAAGATGATCAATTTGAATATAGTCATTTTTTGATAGTATTCTCACATGCTTATCTTACATTCATTTTTGTCTCCCAGGTGGAGCAGATGCAGTACAAAGATAGCCGTATTAAACTCATGAATGAGATCCTTAACGGCATCAAAGTACTGAAGCTGTACGCCTGGGAAAACTCCTTCAAGGAAAAAGTGCTGGCCATTCGGCAGAAGGAGCTCAACGTGCTTAAAAAGGCGGCATACTTGGGAGCATTGTCAACCATGGCTTGGACCAGTGCACCTTTTTTGGTATGTTATTTCTGAAAATGTCTGGGAGCTGAGTGAAACTGTCACATTAGTAATATAATTATTGTATCATTGAGTTATAATTCCTTATTGTAGCTGACAGATTGTTTAACACATTTGCTCCCAAAATCCTATAAATACGTTGGTTTTTAAATATGACCATGGTCCCAAAAACGTATTTATATGTTTAAAAATAATAATAATAAAAAAAATGCTAGAGCATACAGAAGGCTTTGATGCAGCCTCTGAACTGAAGAGAACGCTTGAAGCAATGGTAGTTATTACAAAGAGGGCCAGCAGGTGGCAGCAGAGTATAAGAGATCTACCAGGGCCATGTTGCAAAAAGCTCTTTTCCCCACTGTTTTTAACAGATTTGTAAATAATGATGAAACTTAGCTATATTCTAATGATAATTGCTGCAAAACGGAAACAGATACAAATCTACTTTTTTGAAAAAAGAAACTCTAATCTTTCTTTTGGTAGGTTCCATGTTTTTATAGCAATAGAGCACAATATTCTGTGGGCTTTGCAAAATCAGTCAAAATCCAGTAAAGCAGCCGGGAGCGAAGGGGGTTTCTTCAGTGAAAATGGCTGGGAAGGAATGAGTTAATCAAAATCAGTAAAATCAGCATCCATAAAACTGAACATGTGACATTACTCAGCACATCTACGTATTGTTCTTTGCAAAGTGACCATATAGCTTAAGTTTGATGTCTAAAATGCCACCATAATTTAAAAAGTACTGCCTCATGGCTTGAAGTCAAAGTAGTCAGGCATGAATTATTTCTTATCGGTCTATCTACAACCAGCTATCATCTGTCTGAAATGACCTTTCTGACAAAGATTCATCAAAACAGATCTTGCGTTCTTTTGTATAAACAAATAATGATACCATCTAACATCCAAATTATTTTTGCAGCCTCACAAAGTTTTGAATAAGTTAATATTTACACAAGGAGCAAGGGAGAGAAGTACATAGTATGTCTGCTTCACAGTTGTGAGGTTCTGAGTTCAAGCCTTCTCTCGTCTTTCCTCCCACATTCCAGAAACATGCATGTTAAATTATTTTGAAGATTCTAAAATTTCCGTTTGTGCGAATGTGAGTGGTTGTTTGGCTATCCAGTATGTTGACTGGGGACCAGTTTAGACTATACTGAGTGGAGATAGACTGATAAGTATTTTTGTTTGTTTTTGTTTTTTCAGGACCATTATCAATTATTGGTAGTCAAATACCGATATAGAAAATAGTGCAAAAATGAGGACAACTGGTTGGTTATCCTGTTTAAATTATTGTCTATCAGCAGCTATAGAAGATATTTTGACTTTGAGTGTTTATATCTACTGTAAACTGTTGTTTCTCACTAGCTCATTTGTTGATGTGTCCTCAGGTTGCACTGACAACATTTGCTGTGTATGTGACAGTGGATGAGAACAACATCCTGGACGCCGAGAAAGCCTTTGTGTCACTCTCGCTGTTTAATATTCTGCGATTCCCTCTCAACATGCTTCCCCAAGTCATAAGCAGCCTCGTACAGGTGGGAATTTTGCATCTCTTTTCTCTCTACCTGTGTAAGTAGATAGCACTACTGTTTGTGGTTGTGTGGTTGTTAAAACGAGTAGTTTTGCATGATTCTGCTTATGCAAACAAACAAAAAAACGTACTTCCTTGATCACCAGTTTCGGTTTACAGTCGAGTTTATTGTACATTACAGACAAGCGTCTCACTGAAGCGAATCCAGAGTTTCTTGAGTCATGATGAGCTGGATCCAAATTCAGTGGACAGGAAGAACACAGCGGCAGGCAAGATAAAACAAAGTTCATCACTTTATGCCTGCACATTTCATTGGAAAAGATGACTCATGCCTGAGAAATCATGCATTGTCACTGTAGCTCATCAGTTCATTGTATACGATTGCAGTTTGTCCGTCTTTTTGTCGAGTCACTATTTCCTGCTTGTAACTTTCACCCAGTAGTTTGGGGTGTGAGCAGGATAATGATGTCTGAGTCATTTGCCAATTTGTCACTGCTCACATTATGCCTACATATTTTCTGCCCAATAGATTTTTCAGTCACTGTTGTCAATGGGAAATTCACCTGGGCAAAAGAAGATTCTTCTGTTCTTCATGAGTATGTCTTGCCAACTCACTCACACCATGTCTTCTTTTCATAGATTCATGCCCAAAGTTAGAGGTCTGATTATTAACTTTGTTCTTTTAGCATTAACGTGTTGGTGCCCCAAGGCTCCCTGCTGGCAGTGGTGGGACATGTTGGCTGTGGGAAGTCCTCGCTAATTTCTGCCCTGCTGGGTGAAATGGAGAAACTTGAAGGAGAGGTTTCTATTCGGGTATGCCTACATTCATTATAATGTTTGACATGCAAGTTAGAAGCAGTTAATCTTGTTTTTTCACCATCATTAATGCTAATAACTTATCTGAGACATTTTGCAACAGAAATTAACTACTTGTCATGATAGGCAAATGTGTTATTTTTTATAATTAAAATGTACTTATCACATTGTACTTTGAAAAATGTTTTTAAATGATATCTTTGTTTTTCCCTTTCCCTGTCGTCTATATCCTCTGCTCTAATTTCAGCTATTATAAATCTTCTCTTGCCGCATTCATTTCCTCTTTCCTTTTCCTTTAACTTTTCTTTTTTTTAAATTATATTTTGTGGTCCACTTAATAAAGCTGACATTCAGATATTGAGGATTTCATAGACTGCAAGTAATTATAGATTTATGTTATTTGCGTGTTGGTACTGCATACACCATGGTGACCTAACACACTGACTGTGCATTTAGCTTTAAAAAATAAAATAAAATAAAGTGCCTTGCCGTGTTACATCACAGCTTTAACTCAGCAATTGCCCAATTGTGTTTTAATTGCAACTGGGTGGAGAAAAGTCTTGGGCCAGCTAAAAAACAAAAAACACTTACTATGGCCAGCAGAATGCAGCATTGTATCTCTTCTCTACTATATTAATGCAATGATGACAATAAAAAGCATGGCAGAACGTTTCCATGCACTTCGTTACTGATCAAAGTGTTTGCCATGTTAAGTGTTCTCTAAAAAAAAAATACAGAAAAGATGCCAGAGATTATTTTAAGTTAGAAATAGAAGCGATAGCATAATGTACATGTATATTCACACACAAATGGTGGTGATTGTTTTGAAAATTGTCATCAAAAGCAGCTTTTCATTGTTGTTGGTATTTCATAGGACAAAAGGACTGTTCAGAGGCATCGCTAATGCAAAAATTATTAGCATAAAAGGTGCTTAGTTTCACAAAAAGCTTTTTTTTCCTGCCATTTTTGGTTCAAAATAGGTGATTTTGATGAAACCAACTCATGATGTACTGCTGATTGCTTAAAAAAAATGGAATACGGTAGAATCTTTTTTTTTTGGGTGAAAGAAGGTAGTCTAACCTTTCATTTGGTAGTTTCTGTGTTTCATAGTCATGAAACACAATAGCCTTGAAAAATCAGCTGGCACTCAGAGGTTCTTTTATTTAAAAAATGGATGCTTTCAAGGAGTTAAGAGAAATCTGTGTTAATATATATGGGGTTTTTTTTCTGTCAGGGATCAGTGGCGTACGTTCCTCAGCAGGCCTGGATACAGAATGCCACGCTGCGTGACAACATCCTTTTTGGGAAAGCATACAATGAACAGAAGTACCACTGCGTTCTGGAGGCCTGCGCTTTAACCCCTGACCTCCAGGTTTTGCCAGGAGGAGACATGACGGAAATAGGAGAAAAGGTACTTCCTTTTAGCCTTGTTTTCACTCGTCGCAACTGAGAAAAGTTTTGTAGCTATGCCAAACAAGCTGCCTATATTCTACCTATAACTTTAATGCTGTTTCCTGTTGATACCACAGGGCATTAACCTCTCTGGTGGCCAGAGACAGAGAGTCAGCCTTGCCCGAGCTCTATATAGCGATGCTGATGTCTACTTGCTTGATGACCCGCTGTCTGCTGTTGACGCCCATGTGTCCAAACACATATTTGACAACCTCATAGGTCCAGAAGGAGCGCTAAAGGGCAAGGTGTGTTAAAATCACACGTTTTGCATTCATTTGCTTGTGTGCACTTTCCTCATTTGGTACGGGATTTCGTATGATATCTAGTATTGTTTTTTTCTTATCATTTGACCCAGACACGTATTCTAGTGACACATGGCATCAGCTACCTGCCGCAGGTGGACAATATAGTGGTGATGGTGGATGGAACGATGTCAGAGATGGGCTCATATCAGGAGCTGCTCAAGCAGAATGGAGCATTTGCTGAGTTTCTCAGGAACTATGCTCTGGAGGACGTCGTAGAGGAGGATGAGGTCACAGGTAGAATTAAATGTTTTATCTTATATGGGAAATTTGCAAATCATCAGCTAATGTTGGTTGCGATGATTATATTTCAGCTTGATAGAGTGATTTTGCTTAATGTTTTTACAGAGGAAATAATCGATGATGAGGATTTGTTCCCTGAAGATACCCTTAGCAACCATATAGACATGGTGGACAGTGAGCCAGGAATCAATGAAGCAAAGAGAAAATTCATAAGGTATTACAAACATGTACATCCTTTTTTCTTCAAATAGTGACTTATAGTGATGCCAGACATGTTGTAACGGCATGTGACTGCTCTGAGCCTAAAGCAGGCACAGATGAGAAGGGAGAATAATTTTAAACACAGTCCCAAAATGAAAGACTAATAAACACAAAGCACAACCGATGAGGACAAATAGTAATATACAAAGTACAAAATAAAAAACTAAGAAACATAAAGCGTTACTAACAAGTAGGGAGATATAGTGTCACTATCGAATCTTTCTAGAATTATTATCCTATCAACAGGCTTGGGGAGTAACGGAATACATTTACCGCCGTTACATAATCAGATTACAAAAAAAATGTAACTGTATTCCGTTACAGTTACAGGAAAAAACATGTAATCAGATTACAGTGATGAACACTTAAAACCGGAGGCAGATTATATTCTTGGATAATACAGCCCTAGAGCTCTTATGGAAGTTCACAACTTACTTTCCTGTGTCTTTTGGGCAATCTCTATGTGCTAATATTGTCTTTAATGAATTCCCACAATACTCTAAATCAGTGAGTGTTTTTAAGCACACAAATAACATCAGCCATTCGGCCACTAGGTGGTGCACCAACAGAAAAAATAAAGATTATCTCACAAACTCAATTATTTGACAACTGTTTCTTAACCTTATTGCTGTTTATTTGGTATTGTATAGTAACAAACAACGGTGTGAAGGGATTTTAACATGTAATGCACTCTACAAACACCATCATGTGCGTTACATTAACAAGTTAACAAACGCATTAGATGTTACCTGACCTTGCTTCGGGGGAGGAGTTGCATGTCAAGTCAGTCTTTGCATGGTGCTGTTGAAGTACTCCTACGGGATGCCATGCAGGAAAAACTTTTTTTAACTGGAAATTATTCCAAAGTGGGACTTATACTGGCACTGTGTTAAATTGGTTCAAATCTTACTTGCAAGATAGGGACCACTTTGTCTCATTTGGTAGTCATGTGTCTGGGCAGATCACATGCAGGGTTCCACAAGGCTCTATTATTGGACCACTTCTACTTAATATGACATGCAGCCCCATGCCCAAATAAAAAGTTGTACATGCTTCAGTATACAACTGACATAATTTATTTTAATTGAAGGCAAATCAGCATAATTTCGGCAGATGGTGAGAACCCAAAATCCCGGTCAGTGAGGAGGCATGGCTGCAGTCAGAGGAAGCACCCAGAGCCACAAGAAAAAAAGCAGCCACATGGGATAGAGAAACTCATCCAGGCAGAGACTGCAGAAACAGGCAGGGTTAGTTTGTTTTTAGATTTTGAGCTTATTCTAAAAAAAAAATCACATTCTGTAGCAATCAGTCATCCCATCGTCAATTGTTTTTGCATTTTAACACCGGTGTGTCCTTCAGGTCAAACTAAAGGTCTACCTTGAGTATGCCAAAGCAGTGGGAATGCTGCTATCTGTGCTGATCTGCATTTTATATGGGTGCCAGAGTGCAGCGGCAATCGGAGCAAACATTTGGCTCAGTGAGTGGACCAATGATGCTTTGCAAAACCAGACTGAGGACAATATTAATATGAGGGTGGGTGTGTATGCAGCACTAGGCATTACACAAGGTAAGAAACAGTTTTTATGTGTGTTTTTTTCTCATGTTGTTCCAAGCATAGACCGTATAAAAGTGACTGTAGAAGTCTATTTCCTATTAATTGCACAGAGGAAAATCTTAGTTAAGTTCAGCTGCGTATTTTCTTCTGCGCACAGATTGCTCAATACTGCCATGAAAGTGACTCCACCATCATGCAGCCTTGCTTGTTTACACAGCTCACTGCTGGCGTAATACTGACTGAGTGCACCACTGTTGTGGGATATGTTTTCAGTGAGGTGCTTTCATCTATCCTTTAAGAAAACACATTTACTGTTTATGTTTTGTTACAACATAAAGGTGACAATGACACATCTGAAATAAAATCTTCAATTTCTACCAATTAGGGGTATATTCACCATTTTCAAACTTTTCCATAAAGTGTGATGCCAGAATTTAAGTTGAAGTTAACCATTTTGTAAAATGTGTTCTTTAGGCTTTAAAAATGAATTCCACAAACTATATCTGTTATACATCAATTAATTGACATAAAGTGGTCTACAGTGGAACCTTTAAATGTCAAGCACAATCTGTTCAAGGCTACAGGTCGAACTTTGATTTGTTCAGCTTTTGAAACTTTGTGAAGCAAAATTTTTCTCATAGGAAATAATAACGATTTTATTATTCAACTGATCCGGCCATTTGGAATTATGTCTTCTTCTTTTTTAAACATTTCTCTCTAAATATTCCTGACCTGTTTAATAGAAAGGAACTTAAAGAGACTGTGTAGGATTTAGTGCCATCTCGTGGCAACTAATATGTCATCCATTAAAAAAACACTATTCATTTCAATAAAATGCCCAAAAAAATCACATCAATGTACATTATTTGATATAATTGTAGGTCTAGTAATGGTTAATTATATTACCAAGGTCGTGCCGCGCCTTACAGGAGCCTGACATGTTTCGCTGCCATCTTTCTGTTACGGATACCCAAAAGAGAAGAACGTCGCGAATGTAGTTAGCCTCTGGTAGCGCTTGCAACTAGTGTCGGACCCAATGGGTCGACCGCCGCTTACCATCCACATCTGAGACCTGCCAGTGTTCATCACTAGTTCTGTGATTCAGGCTCCTGTCTACCTCTGCTTTGCTCTCTCTAGCTTTTGCTAGCTTCTCCTTCTAGCCACTGTTGTCAGCCGATCCAGCTAGTTCTTGCTAGCCACTCTTGCTCGCCATGCAGTAGGCTTGCAAAGTGTGGTTTATCTGAGGCACCGTAGTGCACCTGCTTCCAAATCGTTGCAATCTTTTAGTTCACCACGAGGTGACACTAAATCCTACATACACACTGTATATTTAATCGCGTTAAATATAATGACATTCTAAACGTATCCATTGTCGCTAGTTAGAAAGGTTTATGCATATGGAGATGTCATTTTATGTGATGATCGTTTCAAACGTTCAATTGGTCCCAAAACACAAGCAGGAGGAGTAATTAATTTGTAATGTTTGTTTTATTGGTGCACCAATCTCCATTTGTAGAGGTATGAACTTTTTTAAATGACACGACACAATGATTTATTGCAAATTATTTTGCACACTGAAGCTAAGACTCCGAACCCCAATGGTTCGAGGGATTGCAGTTTGACAACCACCGTTTTAAGTAACATGAGAGCATTGCTAACAAGTAATTGTAAAAAGAAGAAAATGTACTCATCATGCACAGCCAGCTTGTAGATATTTACTTCCGATGCCTGGGAAGTAAATCTCTTAGCATAAACATGCTCACTCTGCCTATACTGTATTATTACATTTTTGGTTGTCATCAGTTTCAGATATCATCCCAAATATATCAACACAAAAGTGTCCAAAAAAGCAAAATAAACAAAATGACTTAATAGATTGCACTGTACATTGCATTTGTAGCCTTTAGAAAGGCCTTCATTTGAATGAAGGCTATTGGAGGATATGCATCTTCTAATCTAAAATCTTATTAATAAGGATTTATTATTGCTTTTGTTGATTGATCACTATTTGATGTGTTTGTGTATAGGGTGTTAAAAGGCTGTGAATGTTATGCATAATGTCGTCGAAAGCATTTTTTCAATGAATGTTCCCTTTTCAACCTTGCACCGCAGGCATGTGTCTACCATTTGCCAATTGACAACAAAACCCTTCTTTTCTGAAATCAATCTCAGGTGTCCTGGTCATGATCTCTTCCTTTACGTTAGCCATGGGAAACATTGGGGCGGCAAGGAAGCTGCACCATAACCTGCTCGCCAACAAACTTCACACACTCCAGTCTTTTTTTGACACCAATCCCATAGGACGCATCATCAACCGTTTCTCCAAAGACATCTACGTTATAGATGAGACTCTGCCTTCAACCGTGCTCATGTTCCTGGGCACCTTTTTTGTTTCTCTCTCCACCATGATTGTTATCATTTCCAGCACGCCCATCTTTGCGGTTGTCATAGCACCCCTGGCTTTCGCGTACATCTTTGTGCAGGTATTAAGTGAAATGGAAAACAATGCATGCTGTGTGCATGTTTGCAGTTGTTGTAACACTCCAGTGTTTGGTCCTTGTTTTCATCTTTTTTTTTTCGACAGCTCTGTCCATGCTGAGCATTGCTGCTATGATTTATCTAACCACTTCTTTCTCTGTCACGCCCACATTCCTCTTCAACACGTTTAAACACACAAACACAAAAAGAGATAATCCGTGGAACTATGGCTCCCTCTAGTGATGAGGTTGTACTGATGTAACTCAAGTGGCAGTGGCCACTTGTTGAGAGAAAGTAAAGCATCTTGTTTTTACAAAATAATATCTTAATTTCAGTATCAGTAGTTATATGCCAGCCTCAGGCTGTGAACTGGACTACCTGAATTCACAGGATTACTTTATAAAATGCAAATCTAAATCCATTTAACACATTTGTTGTGTTGTCACATTTGCCCCCTTCCCCTCCCCTGCTTACTTCCCTTCTCGCAGGTGCGCTGTTGTTGGTTAACTGCCTGTTGTCGCAGACCTACAGTATGATACGGGCAGCCAAGCTCATGCACCGCAACCTGCTCCAGGGGGTCTTGCGAGCGCCGCAGGCCTTCTTTGAGAGCAACCCTATTGGGCGGTTAATTAACCGCTTCGCCAAAGACATGGATGCCATAGACTCCCAGATCCCACATCAAATTGACATATGGATGCGCACTTTCTGGTACACACTGAATGTGCTGCTCATATGCTCTGCCCTCACCCCCATATTCCTCATAGTCGTAGCCCCATTAATGGTGTTCTATTGGTGGCTTCAGGTAAATAGTAAACAAGTCTGTTACACGCATGTCTGACATTGATGAGAACATGTGCTGTAGTACTTTGGGTGGTAGTGGCTTTTAGTGTGTTATTAGCCAGAGGTTAGGTTGAGAGTCAAATAGTTAATATTGCTGTCATTTCAGTAACCATGATAATGCAATCTGAAAACTCTGGTGGCAGAAATAATGGAAGTTATTGAACACGTTGATCATTTTTTATCCTTCTTTTGGACAAAGGTGGCAAATCCGGGTCCAGAAAGTAACAACCCTGCCAACTAGCTCCCTAGCAGGTAAACGAGCACCGGGGAAGCTAGTGAGAGAGCTTGCTAGCTAGCATCTGGGACTAAAGCCAAACTGTGTCAGAGTTTTTACTTTCTGGACCTGGATTTGCCACCTCTGATCTTGGATAGCAGTACCTCATGATGTGTTTGTTTACTTAAAACAAGCCTGAAGAGGTTTGTGCACCTTTGTGGTATTAACACAAATTATCCCTGTTGGTCAATGATTTGGTTTTATGTACAGCAGAGGGCCAGAGGCTTTGGAGCTTCCATCCAAATGACATGACAAATGAGAGGTTATATTTTCTATGTGGTTGTTGCTATACTATGTTGTTCATGTAGGGTTTCACCTCCAAAATAATATTGCAAGTGTTTAAAACGTTTCAAGAGAATTATTGAACCCCAGATGGCCTCTCTCATCCTATGGACTATAATAGTCAATAATTTCGTACATCTTAATAGACAAAAGTATTTCGTTTATATTTGTATCAATGCCCAAATGTTTATAGAACATTTCTGGATTGACTGCTAGGAAGTTGTAATCGGTAAAAAAAAAAAACCCTATTAAGCCATTCACTCCCAGCCATTTTCACTGAAGCAACCCCCTTCGCTCCCAACTGTTTTACTGGATTTTGACTGATTTTGCAAGGCCCACGGAATATTATTTTATATTGCTATAAAAACATGGAAACTACCAAATTAAATATTAGAATCTCTTCTTTCATAAGAAAAACAGTATATTTGTATCTGTTTCAGTTTTGCAGAAATTAGCATTAGAATATAGCTAAGTTTGATTCCTGGTGAAAACACTGACAAAAATAACTCGTTGCAAAAGGGCCTTGGCTGATCTCTTATACTCTGCTGCCACTCTTTTGTCATAACTACCATTGCTTTAAGGCACCTATTCATGTTAGAAGCTGCATCAAAGCTTTCTGTATGCTCTTGCATAAAAAATCAACAACAACAAAAATAAAAAAATATATAAATAAGTTTTTGGGAGTGAAGGTCAAAGTATTAAAAAAACGTGTTAACACGTTTTTGGGTTTGAATGAGTTAGTTTCATTTGTGATGCTTGAGCTAGTCTGGGAATTTATTTCAGTGTTTCTTGGGTGTATATATCAGACCATTTAACCAAACCTTTTTACAAAAATTGTTGCTATATCTTTAAAGAGGATGTTCCTTCGTTACCTATTCCATATGCTGTTAGTTGGTATTAGCTGATTTAATTGTGTCATTTGTATCAAGTATCCATCAAGCAGGCATTTAAGTCATCACATTATGTCGTGCAGCCTGAAAAGATTATTCCTGCCACTGGAACAGCTTTAGCATTAGCTATACCTGATAGTAGCTATGGTGTCGGACCCAGGTGAATTTTGTTGTTGCTGGTAGTTGCAATTACACATGCATACTGTTGCTGATTTCTGATCAATTATTTTATTTCACTTAAACTAGTAAATCAGTGAAAATTCAGAGCATAGATTTCACATGTGATTGAAAACTTCTCTTGTTTACATAACACATAATTTCAGTCTCATTGTTGCATCATTTCTAAGAGTTCAAGTTTCAATGACAAATTCAGACACAAGTTACAACAAAAGTGACCATGACCTATGACGATCACTAATCATTTTGAATTAAGCGAGGGCACAACTAAATTGATAAATGTATATGCATTTTGAACAAAAGACTGTGGGTAATTTTAATGTGTGCTTTCCTTTAATTCACTACTAACAAGCTTTTCTGAGACTGTCATGATATTTTCCCTGCATGGCATTTCTCTTGTGAATATTGCTGACTTGCGTGTCCCCTGTATGAGTGCTTTGTGGAAGTTAATCAAAGTCAAACTACTCACTAATTCAAAAATTACAACAGTACTAACATAAGGGCCCCAACAGCGACTGCTGTGAGGACCCTATTGTAATTGTTAGAAAGAGGTTAATGTAAAAAAAACACACACATAAAAACACTTATTGCAAGTGTTTTGATAGCACAGGCTTAATATTGTGTATGATTGTGGAAGTATGAATGTATGATTGTTATGTGCTATGTATTGTTTGCAATATGTTAACCTGCGCAGGTAATTGGCTGTAACTTCATGTTTGATTTTCTCCCCTCGCTGCCTGTAGAGGTTTTATGTTGCCACATCTCGGCAGCTGAAGCGTCTGGAGTCTGTCAGCCGCTCGCCCATTTACTCCCATTTCTCTGAGACCGTCACTGGCTCGAGTGTTATCCGAGCCTTTGGCAGACACTCTGCATTTGTTTCCATGGGTGATATGAAAGTGGATGAGAACCAAAAGAGTTACTACCCCGGTATAGTGTCCAACAGGTATGTATCTTGTTTACACAACAGCAACTATTTTTATCAGTGCTGGTTTCCTTGGCTTGGTCTTCCTGTTTAGTTTGAGGTTTTGTGGTAGATTTTCATTTATATAATTTATGTACTTTGTGATATTAAAACAATTACATTTTGTTGATTAAACAGAGATATTTAGTAAACATCAAACTAATTAGAGATTAAAAAAATATATATATATATAATTAAATTTTATAAAACGTAGAATGTAGGGGTCAGTCGATTATTTTTTTTAAATCATAATTAATCGCATGGCTTCAATAGTTGACTCACAATTAATCGCAAATTTTAAATCGGTTCTAAATGTACTATAAAATGTACAATGAAATATATTGTTAACATAAATGTGTAAAAAAAAAAAGAAAGTTAAACTAATAGAAATATGGCTGCATCTTATAATCATTGATACAGTAATTTCATAGTAACTCATAAAATTGAGTAGAAATTAATAAAAAAGATGAACTGTGGAAAAAAATATTGATTTGTGTTGAAGTAATTTTTTCTGCCACGAGATAGCATAATTGCATTTGTAAGACATCAGTCACAGCTCAGTACATTTTTATTTTCATATTAAGAGCTATCTAACATTCAAGATGAAATAACTTGTGAAATTCTGTACATTTTTGAAGTAATGTAATGTAATAAAATAACTTGTACAGACTACCACCCATAGTAGAATGCATTATTTAAAACAGGGTTGTCAATCTTGTTTAGGAGCCACAAATTTGTTGTCCAAGTCGGCTGAACTACTAAAATCATAGCATATTTAATGTCCAGTAAATAATAATAATAATTATAAAACTTATAATAATAAGTTGGTGTCTTGCCCTTTGTTTGAATGCAAAGAAGTACAAGTACATTAGGAAAAACTTTAGCTATCCTTTTACTAAAAATGTTTAAGAATAAGCTGTGACTTAAGGAAAGCATGCAGTTAAATTCAGTTAGGGTCCCGATCACCCATAACCTTAGTTAGGACAAGCACCATCGAACATGGATGCATTGATGTTTCCAGGCACAGCCGTCTACAAAACATACGAATATGAACACTTGATCAACTAAACTAAACTCACTAATGTATTTTTTGAACAGCCCTAATGAAAACTATATGTAGGCTACATAATGAAAAGATTTTGCCATTGCCCTGTTTCACTTGTAATGTACTTTGTTGTTGTTGAATATTCCTTGGCCAAATTCATGAACAAACTCATGCTGTGAACTACTGTATGGTTTTACTGAAAACCGAGAACTGTGAGTGAGGTGATGAAAATCGATTTTCTTTTCTTTCTCATGCAGGTGGCTGGGAGTGCGAATAGAGTTCATCGGGAACTGCATCGTGTTGTTTGCTGCTCTGTTTGCGGTCACTGGAAAGAATGATCTTAACCCTGGCCTTGTGGGTCTGTCAGTATCTTATGCTTTACAGGTACGCGATATGTAAGGCCTCACAAATGTATTCCTGAATTTGTGTTTTTTACCAAATACTGTATAAGAATGTTTCCATATTTTTCTAGAGTAACAGCATGTGACTTGGTATAACAAGACTTATTCACATGGAACATCACTCACTTAGTCACTTTCATCGCCATTTGTTATTTTCATTTTGTTGAATTCATATGTCACCTGTGTTGCAGGTGACCATGTCTCTGAACTGGATGGTGCGCATGACTTCTGATCTCGAGAACAACATTGTAGCTGTGGAACGAGTGAAGGAATACTCTGAGACCAAGACAGAGGTACAGTATGGAGTAGTTTTCCTACAACAAACAAACTCAGCATATGACTATTCTAGGGGTGTCAAAATTGGTGCGTTAATTTAAAGTTCCTTTTATGCCACTTATTTTTGAAACGCGTGATTAATGACCGTCCTTTACTTGGAAAGCCTGTACTGTGGAATTCCAGTCGCAACGCAGCACACGCGGCCAAAATTTAGCAGTAATAAATATAATAACAATGCATATATTTGTGGGGACTGGGGTCAAGTTGCATTTTACAATTTTAAAAATGTGCAGAATTTCACAAATTAAAGTTTAGATCACTCTTAATATGAAAATAAAAATACACTGAGCTGTCACCAACGTCTTACAAATGCAATTATGCCATCAGAAAAATGACCTCAACACAAATCAATATCACACTTGTGTTTTACAGTACAGTGCATCTTTTAATTTTAACTCAATTTTATATTAGTTTTATTTTTTTATTAACTCATATTTCTGTTAGTTTAACACTTGTTTCTACTTTTATGTTAACAAGAGTATGAAACTTAGAAAATTATATTTTGTTGTACATTTTATTGTTAAATATATAAAAAAGTGTTTTATAAATAAAATATACTATTATTACATTTATCATAGATATAAAATTTGCAATTAATCGTGAATTAACTATTGAAGTCATGTGATGTATAACGATTACATTTTTTTTATCACCTGACACCCTAGAATATTCAGAAGCTCACAAGAAGCCTCACCAATGAAAAATCGCTTCTCAGGTGGTACAAATTCAGTCCTTAGTGTAATGACTTTGTTTTTAATGTAGAAATATTTAGTTTGACAGATCAAACTCTCAAGCATTCCATTTATTGGAAAATGAAACGCTAAAGCATCTTTTTTTCTGTCTGAAAAAGTGCTTTGTGCTCCAATAACTCTATGCTGGTGAAAAGTAGGAATTTACAACACATTCCTAAATTCTTGTCCCGCTGCCAACTTGCACAACAACAGCAAAAAATAAAGTCAAGCTCTAAAAGTTAGCTTAACTGTAGTATACTAAATTCCACAGTAAACATGACAAGTAGAAGAGTTGGCAAGTTAGACGTAGATACCATGTTAGCTAAAAGTTAGCCTAGCTCTAAAAGTTAGCTTAACTGTAGTATACTCATTTCCACAGTAAACATGACAAGTTGAAGAGTTGGCAGGTTAGACGTAGATACCATGTTAGCTAACAGTTAGCCTAGCTCTAACAATTAGCTTAACTGTTTTATTCTTCTTTCTTACTACTACACTTGTGACATGCTGTTTCTCAAAGGTAAACTTGAGTACAACATAAACAAACTACAAGAGCAAAAAGCACGTTGATTTGTTTTTCTCCTCATGTGTAGGTAAAAAAAATAAAATGAATCTGTATATGTACCTTGTTTTAGCCAGTGTGCAATAAGCTTGTGAGAGGCAGAGGAGAAAGAACGTGACACTTTGAGTGACAGAAAGATTTAAAAATGGAGATTCTTCATTTGTTCTTTTTATATTTCTATGCAAAAGGCACCCTGGGAAATCAAAGACAAGAAGCCCCATCCTGATTGGCCCATGCAAGGGAATGTGGACTTCCACAACTACAGTGTCCGGTACCGAGAGGGACTGGATCTTGTTCTCAAAAACTTGACACTGAGTGTCAAAGGAGGAGAGAAGGTACGAGAATAAAGTGATAGAGGAGAAACATGCATGGCCTTACTGACTGCAACATTTTCCACAGGTTGGTATTGTAGGTCGAACAGGAGCTGGCAAGTCATCCATGACGCTCTGCCTCTTCCGCTTGCTGGAAGCCGCTGAAGGCGAGATCTACATCGACGATGTTAAGATATCGGAGATAGGACTGCATGACCTGAGGTCCAAACTTACAATCATTCCACAGGTACATATCATATACGTCACAAAAGCATTTCATACCTGAGGTTCAGCACCCTGTGCAGCTGCACATATTGCACATACCAGAAACCAAAGTTTTCCCAACCAATATTTTTCCCTCATTCTACCTTCTAGAACCCGATGTAAGCATGTGTGTGTATGTTTTTGTCCCAGGAACCAGTCCTATTCTCCGGATCACTGAGGATGAACCTCGACCCCTTCGAAAAGTACACCGATGACGAGGTGTGGAAAGCGCTGCAACATTCCCATTTGCACAAGTTTGTGAGCAACCAGCCAGCTAAACTGGAGATGGAGTGCTCAGAGGGAGGAGAGAACCTCAGGTGTGGAGCAGGCAATGATTCTCCATGATGAGTTGACAGCTTTAGAATTGATTGTGTGATGCCCCGTCGTGTTTTCTCAGTGTGGGTCAGAGGCAGCTGGTGTGTTTGTCTCGAGCTCTTTTGAGGAAGACGCGAATCCTCATACTGGATGAAGCTACTGCTGCTATCGACTTGGAGACGGATGATCTCATCCAGTCTACTATCAGGACTCAGTTTGAAGACTGCACCGTTTTTACGATCGCACACAGGCTCAACACTGTTATGGATTACACAAGGTGAGAAACATTTTTGTCTTGCTCCATTAAAGCAAAGAGTGCGGAAACAGAGACATAAGCATCTTCAATGCTGTGTATTATTTCATTGGTGGTGGGGGAATCCCTTAAGTTTGTGAGCAAACTTAAGTTTAATTCAGCAGGGGATCAAACCATTATCTCCCCACCCAAGACACATTTCTTTGATACATGTTCCTACTTTGTGTCCTTGCAGAGTGCTGGTGTTGGACAAGGGACAGATTGCAGAGTTTGATACTCCTTCCAATCTCATATCACAGCGTGGAATCTTCTACGGAATGGTAAAAGATGCAGGACTGGCGTAGTGGAGCAGCAGCTCTTCATCAACAAGGTTTAGTGTCTTCACTGCACTTACCTATCGTCTTGAGCGCCATTGCAGACTCGTGCCAAATAGGAGTTGCAAATAACTACATGAGGTCATTTAGTCATCTCACACTGAGGGGACAGCAATGCGTGTCACGGAAATGGCGCAGGAAAGAAGAAAAACAAGCTTTATTTGCTCCTCCAAAACGGATCGGAAGTGCCTTCAGCCTGTGAGGTGAAGAAAACAAGTGAATGTATCGTTTTCAAGTCATCTATCTACTGCAAAACACAACACCAGTAGACAACAAGCATAGGCATTTTTACATTTATTTGTATTTTTATTAATGTTCAAAGATTCTGTGCCACTGTACTGTCTGCAAAAAAAAACTTTGTGATGAACCCACTTATTTTTGTATTGTATCATTATTTAAGCTGTTTTTTGGTTACTGATTTTTTTATGCAACCAGGGAAGTTTGTTCAGTTGATGTGATTCTTCTGTGAACCAAATCTATCTATAAAACTTGAATTCTGTACCAGCAAAATATGAAATATTCTAATGCTTGTAATAAAATAAAAAAAGGAAAATAAAGTCATAAATTGATGCATTTATATTTTGTTTTTCTCCCAGTTTTTTTTTTGGTGTTTTTAATTTAATTTAATTGTTTACAAATTTTGGCGGTTGTAGCATAAATTCAAGTGGTGGAGCACACCTTGGACTGATTGCCAGCCAATCAGTCCCTAACCCAACCCTAACCCTTTAGAAAAAAAACAGGTGAATAGGTGGTTACATATTTACTTTTATGAGATCTAATACCAGCATGTCAGAGTAGAAGTCATTACAAATGCAAACACAAAAAAAAAGAAAAAGAAAAATAAGTTACAACAGTCCAGGCAGTGTGTGGGTTCACTTCACATTTGGGGACAGTGTGAATAGTTGTTTGCAGTGACAAGTCCAGGATGTAGGATGTATATATTTTACAAATAAATGTGCAGCTACTATTTTGAGGACCAAAAATATATGACTATAGATATTTGATAATCTGATGAATTATAAAGATTGCTGATAAATGGCTACCCTATCTTGAACGTCCAACTGGAGTTTGACACACGACCAGGAAAATAATGATGTAGTAATGGTAACTAGCCACTAGTGGGCACGATAGTATTTACTTCCATACGATAGTGGCATTTAATTGACGCTCCTATTGATGGTGTCACCGTCTGATTAGTGGTTACATGTGCAGAGGGCAGCCAATGGAAACCATAGATAATAATAATAAAAAAGAGTTATCCAAATATTTTGTGCAATGAGCAGCAAATACAATTACACTTCCAGATAACTTTTGTGTCTCCAATTGAGTCATTATAATTTGACATTCACCATATAACCATATTAACGATTTCCTCCAACAATTATCAACAAAATACAAAATAGTGGAGAAGATGAATGCCGTTATTGATGATGTGATAAAATGTATCACTGTGGAAATTTGCATGGAAAAAAGGAAACATATATTGGTTAGGTATATATACAGAGCTCCAGGGTCTGATATTGAATTATTTAATAATTGTATGGAAAGAATGTTTTCCAGTGCAAAAAACAAGGACGTGTTTATTTGCAGGGATTTCAACTTGGATCTTTTAAATAATAATAAGCTTAAACTAACTGATGCATTTATTGATGTAATGTTTAGTATGAGTTTATTTCCTTTAATCACAAAACCAAGCAGGGTAACAGCTTATTCCGCCATAATATTAAATAATGATAATATATTTACTAATTGTATGGGTAATAACTCGATTTGTGGATTACTTCTGAATGACTGAGTGATCATCTGCCAGTGTTTGTGAGGTATGATTTGGTATGGATTTTGTTATGTCAATGAATGTCAATGTGTTTAAATCCATCCATTTTCTTAACCGCTTGTCCTCACAAGGGTCGCGGGGTTGCTGGAGCCTATCCCAGCTGGCTTCGGGCAGTAGGCGGGGTACACCCTGAACTGGTTGCCAGCCAATCGCAGATGTGTTTAAATATAAAAGAATAAGAACAGAAGAATCTATTGACAGCTTAAGAAATGAATTACTAACACAGAATTTGAAAATATTATATGAGGAGATTGATACTAACAAAGCATATAAAACATTCCTGCTAATATTTAAAGCATTATTTGATAAGCTTTGTCCATTGAAATGTTACAACCGGAAGAAAAGATACACAGAAAAAACATGGATCACAAAGGGGCTACAAAATGCATGTAAAAGAAAAAAAAGAACAGTTTATACAGGGAATTATTAAAATTAAAAATAAATATAAGATATACAAAAATAAGTTAATTGATATTATGAGAAAATCTAAGAAAGATTACTATGACGACATATTGGACAAGAATAAAACAAACATTAAAGGCATATGGAATGTGTTAAACAATATTATCAGGCATGGTTCAACAAATACAAGTTATCCTGAATATTTTATGGAGGATAGCAAAACATTAAATAATATGAATGATGTGGTTAAATAATATGAATGATGTGGTTAATGGGTTTAATAGATTTTTTGGTAAGTGTGGGACCGAAACTGGCGGTACAAATTGCAAACCCACAGCCGGAAGAAGGGCTGGGGAGGGTCGGGGACTTCATCAATAGCAACCCTAGCTCAATGTTTTTGAATCCTGCAAGTGAAAAAGAGATTATTGGGAAATGTAAGAGCAATTGGAATAAATAACCAGTTCTCTGGACCCAAAAAAATATGCAGTAGGAGTATTTGTAAACTTAAAAAAGCATTTGACACTATGGATCATCATGTACTAGTTAGGAAACATGACAAATATGGAATTAGACGAGTTACACTCAACTGGTTGACAAATTATCTATCTAATAGGAATCAATTTGTGCAAATGGGAAATCACAATTCAAATTCACGAGCTGTGGGTCGTGACCAAAAGAACAAGATCCCGGACACAAGCGGCAGAAATGAGTTTCCTCTGCAAGGTGTCCGGGCTCTCTCTTTCTCCGCGTTGAGAGGAGCCAGTTGAGGTGACTCGGCATCTGGTTCGGATGCCTCCTGGATGCCTCCCTGGAGGCCCTGGGGACAACCCAGGACACGCTGGAGAGACTATGTCTCTCAGCTGGCCTGGGAACGCCTTGGGATCCCGCCGGAGGAGCTGCTTGAAGTGGCTGGGGACAGAGAAGTCTGGGCTTCCCTGCTAAAGTTGCTGCCCCCTCGACCTGACCTTGGATAAGACGTGGAAGATGGATGGATGGATGGATGGATGGATGGAAATCACAACTCATCTGGGTATTACTTGTGAAGTCCCACAAGGGTACATAAACAACATTTGTATGGTTTTGAAAATCTTTGTGCTATTTGCTGATGACACAAACCTTTTCTGTTCTAGGGACAACCTGCAGCAGCTTGTGGAGGTGGTCACCAAAGAATTAAATAAACTTAAAACATGGTTTGACTTAAACAAACTTAAAACTACAATACAATCATTATGCACACTGCAAAAAAAGCCATAAGAATTATAAATCATGTAGGGTACCTTGAACACACCAATAAACTATTTTTAAAATCACGCATACTAAAGTTTAGGGATCAGGTAGATTTTAAAACTGGACAAATAATGTATAGGGCAAATAATAAAATGCTGCCCGGCAACATAAGTATTTTTTTTACAGAGAGAGAGGGGGGTTAATATTTGAGAGGTGAATTGAAATTTAAACAACATTATGCTTGCACAAAACTCAAAAGTATGTGCATTTCGATCTGTGAAGTGGGTTTGTGGAATGGTCTTGAGGAAATCATTAAAAGAAGTACAAGTATTTGTCAATTTAAGAAATTGTATAAAAAAAAATCAGCAATTGAAAGTCCAATTTTTTAAGGCATTTAGGAAGAATGAGTTAAAGTGCCGTTAAAGGAACTTTAACTAAAAATGAACAAGTCTTTTCTTTTATAAATGAGTTTCTTTGGAAGTCATTATTATTATTTATGGCAAGCGAAAACAGTTATATTTCATCCTTGTTTTGTGGAATAACTTTAATTTTGTTTATTATTTGTTTTTGACACAATTGTGAAATTATGTTCTTTTGTTTTATTGTCATTTTAAATAAAGTTGAAAAAAAAGTTATTCAAAAGGTTAGGAAACATTAGCGTTAGCAGGTCCACTTTAGTTTGAGGGTTCTATTGAAGAAAGGTGTGAATGGGGCTATTAATGTTTCTTTGTACGTATGTGCATTGTTATTAGCTTTTGACACACACTTCTGAAATAACAAATATGTTCAAATTTTCACTAATTATGTGGTTGTTGTTATGAAAAATCATTGTTCACATTATAAGACATTGATTGACCATGTTCATGATTTCTTCCAACAGTTATCAATTGTTATTTAAAAAGGAAGGAAAAAGATAAATATACAATCCTATAGGCCTATATAGAACTCTGTATGCATTTTCAAATGATCACTGAACAACATTCCTAGGAAATCACAACGTCCAATCACTGGTGAACTGCCTCTTTTTTTTTATGGCTCTTGGGCTGCTCATGTTGTCCTAAGAAGCTACTTGGTGGTGGTGACCTGTTTTAGTTAACTTTGCCATGCTCAGTCCTGGGAATGGTAAATCAATGCATGTAACAAATCAAGTAAGAGGAAATCGTTGGACATTAAATTATTAGTCATTGGCTCGGAAACGGAGAAGCTAATCTGTTTTATGAAATCGTAACCTGCAGTTAAAAACAAACCAAATTCTGCCCACACACCAGCTTGGACACGACATGAATCTGATGTTATTGAATGGGAAGGTTGTCCTCAGCTGAACTGCCAAGGACCATGCATAAGCGGACAGGAAAGGAATGAGCATGAGTGTGAATTAAAATAACACCTTCATTCATTACCCTTTCAAGTGATCTTTTGGTATTTGTCTTTTGTGAAAGATATTCTCCTCAGTCCCCTCGCCAGAGACCTCATTTGAAAAGTGGGGTCGTTAAAATGTGGGTGGCATTTACTTCCAGACAAATAACCAGAACTGTTACAAGTAAGCCTACATCTTCGCAAAGATGAAGCAAAAATAGAAAATAAAATACAACAGCAATGTGAGCTTTGACAAATTTTGAGCACGGCAGATACGTGGTGGTTATCAGACAGGCTATTTCATTCATAAATAAGTGAATAAAAGGCATCTAACCCGAATCGTAATATTTTTTAAATAATCTCTATTTCTCTAATAGGCTCTCTTACGACTTTTGTAACTTGAGTAGACTTTCAGTATGACGTCACACCTTCGCTCGTAAACACCAACATGCGCTTGAAATGCTTGCTTTTTGGATCATCCGTGCGTCTTTGCGCACATGCAGTGCGCTGGGGCCAGTGGAGTATTGAAGGGGTTAACGGTGTTTGTGTGCGCGCGCGCGTGTCTGTGTGTGGGGGGTGAGAGGTGGGAGGTGGATGGGACCCTCAAACAGGCAGGTACCCCGCCAGCCCCAGCCCAAAGCCGACCACTCACTTAAAAATGTTCCTCCAACTTTTCGGGATCAAGTCGAATCTGTCCTACTGCGCGTTGCTTGCCCATGTTTGTGTATCTTGAACATAAGGACAGGTTGAACGATTTTACACGCTTATGATGTGCTCCCGCAGGTCTTTTTAAACCTTAGCCGACTTTCAAACTTCACCAACTTGTGTTTGTGCGCTCTGGTGCTGAGATGTGGTGGATGCTGTTTCCACGCTGGATATGGTTTGTGGCCAGTGTGTGGCTGGAGCTCCAAGTGGGGGTTCTGCCTCACGTCACCTACTCACACGCGGGGATGTGCCCTAACGATATGAACCCCAACCTGTGGGTGGACGCCATGAGTACTTGTACAAGAGAATGTGGATCGGATCAGGTAAGAAAATGATTTGAAATGATGATTTGTATTCATATTTATTTATACACTTTAAAATAACATTTACACAGACAATTATTGGATTCAATTTAACATGAATTTCATTAAGCTTGATACAGTTCATTTACATTTTTATAACCTTTTTTTCTGATGGCATGAGAAAGGTTCATGTAAAAAACAACAACAACAACCACATATTATACAGTGAGAAAAAACAGTAGGTTCAGCAGTATACTCATTAGTAAGTAATCACTTTTGTTGCCATCAGTTTTTAAATGTATGGCCATGCTGATTTATTTTGAGGAGACAATACTGTTTTACATGCTGCACATAAACGTCTTAACATTGCAGTTAATGCCAATTATTCAGTGCTGTCCCATGTAGAACAAAATATTTACAAAACTACAAGTGGACCCCTTTTTTCTTTTGTTGCTGAGTTCCTTAGACACCAATATTAGATTTGGCAGAGGCATCTTTTGATGAATTACAGGTAGAATTGTTTGATAAAAAATATAGGCTACAAGTTTCCTCCTGTAAACATCGTTAAGCATATATTTTATACATGTATTTAAGGCAAGCTGTAAAATGTCTTAGCTGCGAGCCTACAGCATTGCTAAGCTAATGACCTTTTTTCGGGCTGTTGCCCCGAAAACACAGTCAATTTCGTAAAGTAAATTTTACTCTAAAAAGACTAGATTCGGTCTCACTCTAAACAGAGTAAACTTTTACACTTGGAAGAAAGTAAAATACTAAAAACAAACAACAACAATAAAACACTCAAGGGTTGAGGAACGATCCCACAACCTTCAACAATGAAAACAGCCACTCTTGAGCCATGCTAGACTTATTGTTAGCTAACATATTGCTGATGTGTCCCAAAGGGGACCAAAAATGGAGGGACACGAGAATTCCACCTGACACCAGCGATATATTAACATCGAGTAGGAGTGTCATGGGTCAGTGGTTAAGTTGGCTGTCTCCCAACCTCAAGGTTCTGTGATTGTTCCTCAACTGTTGAGTTGTTGTTGTTGTTTATTTTTTATATTTTACTGTATTCCGAGTATAAAGTTTACTCTGTGTAAACTGGGACAGAATATAGGCTTTTTCAGAGTAAAATTTACTCAACAAAATTTACTGTGTATCAACATGGCTGCCACGTCAGCACGTCAGTTATTTGCTTCTATAGTCTCCCTATATATCTGTATCAACATCGGTACAATCCATAAATACGTGTGCCAGTCTCTGCCTGGTAATTTCGCCACAGTGCCAGTAAAACATAGCGGTCATATCTGGAACTGATGAACTTTTATGGCTACTGTACAAAAGGGCATTTTGAGTAGAATGGACACTATTTTCTCTCTGTTAAATCCATAGTCTGTTGGTTCCAGATCCATTAAAATCAAGGTTCAACTGTAATATTTTCATAATTTCAAACAGTTTCAGATTTTTAATAAAAAATGTCATAACTTGGCAGAAGTGCAGAACAGCTCATTCACAGACAAATTTTGAGTAATTGGCAGAAAACAATGAACAGTATTTGGTTGTTCAATTTCATAGTTCATTGGTGAGCAGGCACTCCAGAGAACCAACAATTTGTATATGTACTACAAGCATTTAAAAGTGTTTCCATGTCACCTTTAAGTAAATCCACAGTGCTGTCAGGTCTCCCTACGTGTGGAATCACCCTGATCACTCTCCTGTTTGTTTTCTAGTTTCTGATTGCAGCCTTGTAATTTGTCTGTCTGTCTGTCTGTCTGTCTTCCAGGAATGTGAATTCTTTGAGAAATGTTGCCAGAATGTGTGTGGGAATCGTAGTTGCGTGGCTGCCCGGTACATGGTTGGCGAGAAAGGCCCCGTGGCCATGCCCAAGCAAGCGACCTGTGCCAACTTCATGTGCAACCAGCAAGGGGCAGAGTGTAACATCTGGGACGGCCAGCCTGTGTGTAAATGTCGGGATCGCTGCGAGAGGGAGCCCCATTTCACGTGTGCGTCCGATGGCATGACCTACTACAACAAGTGCTACATGGATGCTGAGGCGTGCTCCAAGGGAATCAGCCTCTCTGTTGTCACATGCCGCTTCCACCTTGCCTGGCAGAGCACGAGCCCCGCGTCGTCCCCGTTGACCACTCTCCATCCGACTACCACCCCACTGCAGGTGACTGTTCCGCCTCCTGCCGAACCTCAGGCGCCTATCGTCTTGAGTATCCCGGTTCACCAGACTGTAAATGTGGGCGACACGGCCAGCTTCCTGTGCGATGTGACTGGGGGACCCCCGCCTGAGATTACTTGGGAGAAACAGCTTTCAGAGGGGTTCAATAAGGTGGTCATGCGGCGCAATAACGTCCAGGGGAATATGGTTGTCACCAACACTGGTCAGCTTGTCATCTACAATGCCAAAATGCATGACTCGGGTGTCTACACCTGCACAGCTCGAAACCCGTCTGGCTCTGTGCAAGCCCACCACGCACTCATGGTGCTGCCTGTAGAGCCATCAAAGAGTCCAGAAGCTATCAACTTGACCCAGTGCTCCCCTGAAGAGTGTCTGAAGCCCCCCGACAGTCCCGAGCACTGTGGGAGTAACCTTGAGAAAGTGAGCTGGTTCTATGACTCGCAAAGTAACAACTGCATCTCTTTTAGTCATTGCCACAGCAGTGGCCAACAGCCAGGGAAGTTGTTTGAGAGCTACGACAAGTGCATGCAGTGCTGTGGTCCTGAGCTGTCGGGCCCCTGCGACCTCCCTAGTCTGCAAGGGCCATGTAAGGCCTATGAGCCGCGTTGGGCCTATAGCAGCAGCCTGCGTCAATGCCAGTCATTCATCTTCGGCGGATGTGGAGGCAATGACAACAACTTTGAATCCAAAGAAACCTGCGAAGAGATGTGCCCCTACCCGAAAAACCACAACTGCAAAACCTGTAAGCCGAGAGGTAAGATCGTGACTAGCTTCTGTCGCAGTGACTTTGTCATCGTGGGACGCATGACCGAGCTCGCAGAGGAGAAAGACTCTGGCCACGCTCTTGTGACAGTGGAGGAGATCCTCAAGGATGAGAAGATGGGCCTCCGCTTTTTTGGTCAGGAGCCTCTCGAGGTGAACTTCATCAACATGGACTGGAACTGCCCGTGTCCCAACATCACGGGCGCCGCCGCTGAGGGCCAGGTCATCATCATGGGTAATGTTAGTGAAGGCATGGCTGTGCTGCAGCCGCACAGCTACGTGGGCGCCTCAAGTCCTCGCCGCGTACGAAAGCTGAGAGAGGTCATCTCCAAGAACACATGTGACATTCTCAAAGCCATCACGAACAGTCCTCAGTAGACTCTGTCCAGGTCGGCTACATATAAGGACAACAACACAACTGTGTCTGCAATGCCATCATCAATACATCTTTGGCGACTGAAGTGAAAACTGACCAGCAACTTACTATTAACCTCAATGTAGATTGCTCAGATGGTTTTTACCTGGTCACATCACATTGCTTCTAGTTCGGCTGAATCTATGGGCTTGAATCATAATTACCCAGTTGGTATGAAAAATGGCATATCTAGGTTATCTTAATGGGGCTGACAGTTCATGACAGCAGTCATTGTGATTTATACAAATTTATTTGACTATGTGTAAAATAAAAGGAATGGATTATCAAATTAATCAACAACAATTTTAACTCATTCACTCCCAGACATTTTCACTGAAGTAACCCCCTTCGCTCATGGCTGTTTTACTGGATTTTGACTGATTTTGCAAGGTCCAAAGAATATTCTGTTCTATTGCTATAAAAACATGGAACCTACCAAACGAAAGATTTAAGTCTCTTCTTTCATCAGGAAAATAAAGTATATTTGTATCTGTTTTCGTTTTGCAGCAATTAGAATTAGTATGTAGCTAAGTCTCATCATTATTCACAAACCTGTTGAAAACATTGGGAAAAAGAGCTTGTTGCAACATGGCCCTGGCTGATCTCTTATACTCTGCTGCCACCTGCTGGCCGTTTTTTGTAATAACTACTATTGCTTTAAGCCACCTCATCATGTCAGAAGCGGTATCATAAACAGCATAAAAACATATATATACGTTTTTGGGAGTGAAGGACAAAGTATTAAAACATTTATTTATACGTTTTTTAAAAACATATATATATATGTATTATACGTTTGGGTTTGAATGAGTTAATAATCGAGTTATCGTTTTGAGACATTGCTTAACTTAAAATTGTCTGAATCGTCTGATTTCAGCCTCTCAGAATTCAGAATAATTACCTTCTGATCTTTGTAGTCATTCATAAAAGCAGACTATCCTTTTGCCTTGTAAAACAATGGCCAAAACAGTAACTGAAACAGTATCAACTTCAATCTCTCTCGTGTCACTAAACATTACCAAATAAACCCAAAAAATTGGTGAACAAATAGCCATCTGGGGGATATTGTTTTGTAATACACTTTCACTTTCAATTTTAAGATTGCATTTGGTTATTTGATTATTCAATGGAATAATCAATGGAGTCTGAAAGTAGTCAATAGTGACATCTCTAGATTCAAAATGGTATGGCTCTGTTCGTGATTGTATGATGCAATAATTTCTTGTTATCATTTTACGCATTGTCAGTAGTGATGGGAAAATGAAGCTTCATGAAGCACGTGAAATAATTTTTTTACTCCTATAGCTGGTGCTTTTGGTCTTAAGATAAAGGCCTGTGCAATGGAAATTAATTACATTTCCACTGTCTGTTAAACCAAGAGTGCCATCAAAAGAAGTAAAAAAAAAAGAAGTCAAAAAGTGCTTCATGAAGCTTCACTAATTGTCAGTACTGTAAATATGGCATTTCCTTCGTAGACATATCTCTCCAATAAAAGACAAAGTCCCATTTAGTGGGGCATTGTGTGTTATATTTATTTTACAATTCCCCGCTCTATGTCCATCACTGAAGACATCTGAATTAGTAAATTGTAATATATTTTACTAGCTACACTATTCCTTTTCTGAAATGAAGTTATTTGTTTTTCTGCTTTCGTACTTTATGGCTATTGTATTTATTATCATGTAAACTCATCATATGTGTTTGAACTGCATTGTTCTTTAAATGAAAATAATTTTTAAAAGAATATATGTTTTTGAAAATGGTGATGAAAATAAAGACTTGGGATTCATTTTTAATATAAATCTGTATTTTCTGTCTTTTCATGTGTACTTTTGTGCTGCTGCTTTCAAGTTGTGGTCTTACGACCAAGACTGAAGTCTAAAATCTGAAGTCAGCATTATGTTTGAAGTCTCTCAATTTAAGATTTTGGTCATGCATACCTTCATTCTCCAAGAAAAAGTTTCATTCTTTCCATGATCTGGTTGAATGATTTGGGGGGGTTGTTAATGACCAAGAAAATTCTAAAAGTCAAACCTCTGAGTATCATGACCCACAGACAAATCCGGGAGGAAAAAGCAAACTTGTTGTCCAAATACTTCAGGACCGTACTTTGAATAAAAGTCATTTCAATGAATTGTTATTGTACATTTTGTTTTATTTTCTGGCAACAATCAGTATCTTTAAATGTAGTCTTTTAAAATGACCCCTGTAGCATTCATAGTCCAATCTAATTGGGCAAAAAAAACTAAAAAAACAAGCAGTAAACCTACCATGCAAGAGTTATGTGTTTCATGGCGTGCCAGCACTCTTTTTTTGGATTACTAGCAGGCCTTGGTGGGCTTTCGACGAGGGTGTTCTACTTTTCCGCATGAGATTCTGTTTCTCCCATCCAGAGCAGCGAGGGAGGCAACAGATCCGCTCGCGTTTACTGGCAAAACCACCAGGGAGCTCTGAAGTGTACTTCCCCATCTGTTGAGGTTCTAGAGGAGGAACGGATTCATTTGAGGATCCTTGGATCACACAACTATGAAATACAAGCCGAATAAACAACTTTGATGCTACATATACAAATAGATTGCATATATAATCGACATAATTAAATATATTGTCGTTGTTTAATGCTTATACAGTAAAACGTACATCTGCTTGTCTGTGGTCTCTGAGGTCTGACATCAAAATGATCAGCTCAAATTAATGCACATTCTTAACAAAGGAGATTCCTAACATTGCGAAACATAAGGTCATAGATGACCACAATGTGCCCACCAGAGCTACTTTGAAAAAATTAATTCCAAAATTATTATTTTTTGTGGTGATGTTGAAAGACATACCAATTGATTCATTTTTTGTCTGACGGCTTAAGAATACAACATTCTTACTGTTTTTCATTTTACTGTTTCCTAACTGTTTTGGTACAAATATTACCTGGAATTATGACTTTAATGTATTGTTAGCATAGGCTAGTCAAACAAATTCATATAATGGAAATCCATCGTAAACCGAGGATGTGCTGTATGTAGGACTTTTTATTATTTTTTTCCCTTTAAAAAAAAAGAAGTAATTTTTAATGTCCTTTAATCAGTTTAGCAAGATAATTTGGTTGGAAAATGCCCAGAATGCCCCTTATCAGCTTGTCTAGTCAAAAATGCTTGACAGATAGCACGGCTAGGTTTCTCATTAATATTCGATATGTAATTAAACTTGGATCGTTGTTCTTCTGAAATGGAATATAGAAAACAGCTTTGCTTAGATTGGTAGCACACTATATCTCCTATTGCGGTGTCACGTTTTGATCCTTCAATGGCAGCTCTTGCAAGGATTTTGAAATGGAATTCACCGAGCCTTGGATTGTTTGCCACTAATCGAAAATGTGAGCTGGATTTAGGTCGTCGTGAGACAGGGGTTAGTTGTTGCAAAATTAATCATGAGAGCTGCCGAGATAATGTCTACCCTAAATCTGGAACAAGATAGCTACTTCTAGCTACAATTGCTACATTGACTTCATGCTAGCATTATCCATATGTGCTGGTGATGTGATGTAATTAATATTGGTTTTACAACACAAGTACTTAAGGCTGGTGGGATGAGGTGGGAAACCTGCGTGATGTTAAGAACTAAAGAACTTCTCCCAAAATAAATAGAAGTCATATATATACCTCACAAATCAAATTACAATAATTCAAACTCCAATACTTTTCAATGAGCGGAGAGCGTCATTTCACCGAGGAAAGTAGAAAACTCGGAATCTTCTAACTCCGATTGTGTCAGTTCCAACCTCAAAGTATTAGAGGCAAATGTAAAACACATGACACAAAGTGATTTGGAATGACTGTGTTAACCAGAACAACAAACAATTTTTTGGGACTCAGCCATCTTTGTTGTTTACATTTGCCTCGAACGCTTTGCGGGCGGAACTGGGACACTTCGAGTAGAGTAAATCTGACTTTAAATCCTAGTAGTGGCCTGCTAACTAACATGTGGTCAGTCAAACAAAAGATATGTAGGCTACATGTGGAATCAAATAATAACATGTAAAAGAGTAAATACTATCGTAAATACATAATTTAAACTTAAAACTTGCTATTTTTGCCATTTGCATCCGATGGAAGTTTTCCATCTTCTGCTACTGGAAGCTGTTACTTGTTTCTTCGGGGTGGTCTGACAAAGAAATGCAAATGTAGAACGACTCCATGTTTGTTTATCTTTCATTTTGGTGGAGGTCTGTTCTTTAAAAAGTGTAATTCAAGTTGTACATTTACTATTAGAATGGTTGAGGATCTGTTATTGAATGAAGCCTTTAAACATTTATTAGTAACAGTAGTTGCACATTGACACAAGTCCATTCGCCTCGAAACTCGCCTCTCTTCAGGCATTTTAATAGCTCATAAAAATGTGGTAGGATTTTTGTGGCAGAATCTATTACACACCATGCTGTGAAGTGTGAAAAGTACTTTGGAGCCAAAGACAAAGAATTTAGGAAATACTAGAACATGAACTGTTTGAACAAAACACAAGAATTTATTGGAAACCCTTTGGTATTCTTTCTTACTGGAATGGTAATTAGTGGTTACTACACCTATCAAACACCATCATTATTATTTTCTTTTCAGCCTTTGCTATAAAACTGCAAAGTCTGGCATCTATAAAAAAATTCTTCAATTAAATTTCTACCTTTTGAATACACACGTGAAACTCATTTTTTAAAACACTTTTCTAGTTTGAAGTGAGCCAGCTGAAAGGGTAAAAATGTGCTTTGATTCGTTGCTACAGAAGGTTTGCACAATATTTTTTTCCCCTCATGTTCCTTCCTCTCAGACGTTTGATGATTTGATAGGGTCAACGCGTTCATGTGCTCGGTTCACCTGAGGCGGTACGAGTCAGTGTGGTCCACGGACAGGCTTTGTGCAATGTAGACCCGCATTTGCAATGCGACATTTGCTTCTATCCAGAAAAGATCGAAGAATAGCACCTGTGGAAGAGATCAGCCAGCCGGGTGGTTTCGAGACCTTTTTGATTCATGACATACATCTGTTATGGCTATAATAGTGGAAACATCTATTGAAAAGATACAGTAGCCACTCATACGCTTTGACTGGAGATGAATAGATCCCATGGCGATTTGTCATCCGGGAACAGCAGCGGCCTAATGGTTTGAAGCTGGTAAGCGGTAATTCTGGACTAAAAGTTCAATTCAGCACTGCTGAAGGAGGATAAGAAGGAAATCATTCATTCATTAGGCCTACTATGAATGACAATCAGGAACAAGCCCAGCTGGGGACATCATGTAAAATATGTTTTAGGCGTGTATGGCCTACAAATAGTTCAGTTTCTGCATCTTAGCTAACAGCATTAGCATCTGAACACGTAAAAATGTTGACGTGTTTGGTATGGTAATTGTGTTTGCCTCCAATAATAATGAATTAAATCAAAATGGGTGCTTCTTTATGGGGTGGAGGAGATAGATTAATTAGCCATTGGTAGGTAGCTTTGCGCAAGCGCTATAAATTTGCAGTCTAAGTCTGAGGGGTGAAAAACAGCATCGAAGCTGCAAGTAGAGCTCCTCTGAGTTTTGCTGGCCAGTGTTAACTAGCAGTGTTAGCTTCTGATGATCACATATTTGATTGTGAAGTTGTCGAAATAATGCTTTTGAGATTTGAGCATATCTGGTGATGTTTATATTTGCGTTATGAGGGAGTGTGTTGCCAAAGGAAACTTATCCTTTATCAAGGTGTGCATGTTAGGCAGATTCTTTTCCTAAGGCCAAATGGTCCCAAAAAGGTCAAACTTTGTAAAAACAAGAAAAAACTAATGATTGAGAGAGTTGTTTCACACTTTAAATTGCAAGTAGGCTATCGTATATCAGGTAGGCTTAGTGTTCACAGAAATTACAAACGTTTTCTTTTTTTTGTCAAAGGTGAACATGGTCGAACGATGTGTTCGACCATGTTCACTGATGTGTGAAACTGCCATGTTATTTGAAGAATCAAGGATGACAGTACTAGAATCCCATTGTCCTACAGTACTGGCATATTCCAGACTACAATCATGGAGTACTCAGAAGTACAAGGTGTTCAGTACTGAAATGTAAGGAAGGCTAAAAGTCAGACTACCACTGAGCACAGACAAGCTTTAGACAATAAGAACCTGTCATGGCCCCCTTCCAAACTCTTAACCTTAACCCTACCCATTACCTGGATAAATAAGGGTTAAATAAAATTAAATGAATTTAAAAAAAAATTCTAAGTCAATGCTTCTTTTTATTTCCATATAAAATAAATGCAGACATAAATATAGGTAACAATTGTACATATACAACATAATAACATGTATTTTTTAGCTATTACATAATTGTTCGACCAGTATTCAATTAAAAAACTGTTCGAAAAAAGTGTAGGAAGAAGTCAAATGACTTATCGAGTCCCACCCCTTATTCCTAGTCAAAAATGTACCACTTAAAGGAATACAACTAACCAGCTATTCTGTGAAATGGTTAATTGCAACTCTTCCCTGAAAAAAAAAGCAAATTAATGTTGAGCGATTATGATTTTATAGCACTTTTTGTGAATATTTTTGCATTAAGTACAATATCGGTCATGTGATCATCGTGACGCGTTGCTTGCGTAAAACACACATATATGACATGGCCGCTAATGACAACAAAGATACTCACCAGGAATTATTGCGTCCCACGGCGGACATCAAAGGTGGAATTACGCCCTATAGCAAAGAAGCACTTCTTCACAAGCATGACTCGCCAAAGATTTGTGTCCAGGGTCCACAGCCGAAAGCTGGGATGAAAGTGGCCAATAACAACTCATTCAGCCGGCCGGTGTTCTGTCAGATCAGCATACCCCTATAGTACTCTCTGTTGCATCACCCTAGACTCAACCAAACACCCAACCTGTTCTCACTGCGCATGAACTGTTTCCTATAGCGCATGCACAGAAGTACAAGTTATGCTACTTCGACGGGTATGCAGTTTTGTTGAGACACCGGCTCATAGCAAGTCAGAGTTGGGGACAAGTTGCATGTTACAGAGGCTCAAATTACCAGTCAAGTTACCATTGACATTGTTCACTCTGGAAATGTAATTTGTGGACGGTCCCTAACCTGGACTGTGAACATCCGGGTGACTTTTACACTACAGGCCATGCTACATGTTTTGTGCTCAGCACGCTTTTAGCCCACATTAGGAGAGGTCCGCCCCCACACGGAATGACAGTAAACCTGACGTGCTGAGGATTTTACTCTGATCAAAATTGGCGCAGTAATTGGGATAGAAGATGACCTTTTTCTTGCCCATTACGTCAGCAAACTCCCATTCAAGTGAATGGCAGCAGCTCTCTCGCTAAGGATGGGAATCGAAAACCAGTTCTTGTTGAGAACCCGCTCCTAGTGTTTCAATTCTTTGGCATTGTTTGCCGTTTTTGCTAACGATTCCCTTATCGGTTCCGTGTGGGACGATGACGTGACCACGTGCGCGACAACAAACATGGCGCCACGCTCGAAAGTTAGATATTTCGTCTAACGGAGGAAACACTAGCACTATGCAAACACATTTGCACAGGCAGCATGCGATGACTGTCTGTCGTGTTTGGGAGCGTTCCGGAGTCCCGGTGGGATCAACACAGCAGCAACGGCCGCCAGCAATGCAAGCGTTCTCTGCTATCAGCACCCCAGGTACTGGTAATAATAAAGTAGCGCCAGTTTGCCTTTATGTGAAACGTGCCGTTAGTACTGTAAATGTTAATGTTAAAGCCCGTACCACTAAACGGCGCCGGCTTGCGAGGGTAAACGCCGCGGCCCGCCAGTGTTTTTTTTCATCAGGGTTCATTCAAGGTTGCAAAACGTGCAAAGATGTACAGAATGAATCATGACTTAAAAGCAACACTCTCTACTTCCACACGACCACACTGACTCTGCTCACGGGAGTCAAACACCAGTCTACTGGCTGCGTCTGTTTTGACTGAGACAGGGAGGAGGAGTTTTTCAGTGCTCAGAGTTAATCTAAGTGTTGAAATGCTACTGGAGTTGGACATTATTGTCACAAAATAATTTAGGTTGTATTTTGTAAATTTATACAGAAGATGATAAAAAAAATTTTTTATGTGTTTATTTTTCAAATATTTTTCTTTCTTTTCTTTTTTTTGGGGGACCCCATGGCACCCCATTGAGGAGTCCTCAATTGTGGACCTTATAACTTCACTGTTGGGTTTGTCAGGCCATGCTACTTTTAAACATGTCTCTTGTTTACAGATACAACTAAGACATAAAAAAGTGGATGCTAATCTATGTTTATTCATCTTTTTTTCCAAAAAATAATTGATAAGAGAATCGATAAAGAATCGACTCGTTAAGCAGAATCGAAAATGGAATCGTAATCATAAAAATCTTATCAATTCCCATCCCTAGTCATCATGGTCATGTGACCAGGATAATGGCGTTGCACATGGTATGTTTTTATTTTGATACTTTATAGGTTTAAAAAAATAAAAATCAGGGAATAAGGTAGATATAACATTTCTCAACTCTATGACCCTCAATTCCAACCGGATGTGATTTAAGCATGCCCGAAATACACAATTGGTGATAGAAATGTGCCCCCAATTTTTCTGTCAACCCCTGAATCGGTTGAAGCAGAAACATAAAACTAATCTACTGCAAATTTTCAGACCAATTAAGTGAAATTGGGTAATTTCCCATGTCACACCTTGTAATTTCTCATACTACAGTTAGTGTTGTGACTCACTGCTATATGTAATAGTTGCTATCACCAGCATACAAATTATAAAGTAATGCACCACAGGGAAGTTTTACTGTTATGAATAATTTTTTACATGTCATCACATGAACTTCCGCGCTGCTCCTGAATGCATCTTTCACTATGGCATGCACACAGACAGTTTTTTTTTATTATTATTATTTTTAATGGAAGATCAAAACAAAGCTATATTTATTTTACTTTCATAATTTGTGCTCAATGCTTTGCAAATATAGTATGTATGAAACACGTTTGTGAAAACTCTTCAGTATTTGGTATTTATTGGTCCTGGTCTTATGTTCTGAGGTGTGATTTAAAGGGACAGTGTGTAGACATGTTTGCTAGCTAGTGGTGAACTAATAGAATGCAACGACTTGAGTTTGAGGCGCCGTGCATTTTTAAGTATTCACATTTGACTGATTGTCGGTGGATTTGGAAATTGTATTTAAGAATTGCTCAAAACCCTTTCTTCATCTATGTTTTGTGTGCAATAAGCATGCTGGCAACTGATTTTTTTTCACTGATGTCTTTTTAGTTTTCCACTGGGCATTAAATTATCTTGAATGATGCTTCACTGTCATTGTGCATGTTGCCCTAGACAAGAATGTTTCAGAAAAATAAGTCCAGATCACGGGTGTTATGAATGTGTTATTGAGTTGTTATTTTTTTTTTTGTTAAATGTCTCACTTCATTCTATATATCAACGCCTTTTTAAAATAATTCCCCCCCCCCTCAGATTTTTCAGGAAACAAAAAAAATGGAACCATTTACATCATGAGATAATTTAGACCATATGTGTCAAACTCCTCGAGGGCCGTAGTCCATATATATATATATATATATATATATATATATATATATATATATATATTAGGGTCATTGAATGTTTCACAATTCGATTCGATTCCGATTTTCTGGTGTGCGATTCGATTCAGAATCAATTTCCGATTAAGAAAGATTTTTGCTTCAGAATGATTTGATTGACAATGATTTTTGCTTCAATTTAAAGATGTTCAAGGAATCGTAATGATCTACTCCAGTCTGACTCACTAATGCTAATTAGTGCTCTACTCGCGGCACTTTTATCACTCAAAAGAACGTCTCTACGCTGCAAAAAAACAACTTTTATTGGAATAACTTGATCGTGACTTTTTCCTTCTACTCTCTAATGTGGCTACAACTTAACAGTGTACCAGACCGCGTGGAACCACACTGTCCCTAAGCGGCCAAATCGGGTATAACATGAACTTCGCTCCCAATAAAGGCGCACACAAACAAAGGGAAAACAGTATAAAATTATTTAAATAAAATAGATTTTAGGACATTTAAAATTGATTCTGAATCATACTAAATGAGAATCGATTTTTTGGCACACCTCTAATATATATATATTTATTTTATTTGTATTTATTTATTTTTTTATTTTTTTTTACATTTTGCTACATAATTGTAAAAAAAGCCTTGGAAGCCTTGTTGGTGTAAGGTGTTTATCAGTTCAGGTGGCACAACCTCAGTAAATAAAAAAAAACGTGTGCCTGTGCTTCAGTACCACAAGAGGGCATCATACAACATAAAATAAAAGTGTCCAACAACAGCCCACAAGGCCTGTATACTTAGTGTGTGGTTTTTCCTCCTACCATGTACAGTTTGTTCATTCCCACATAGGGGTCATGAGCCATTTAAAGCCCAGGAAACCTGTTAGTGAGCCTGCGGTCATATTAGTAGCCTACAATCTGCTTCTCTTATGTAATGTAACGACTAAAACAATTTGTTTCACAACATCCGCATTGTCTCTCTCACACACACACAAACCCAGAGCAATTTTCCCCAATTGGAGCAGGACAGTTACTAGTGGAAAACAATGTGAGAAAGTGCTGAGTTTGTGCGATGGACTGCACCTAAATATTTTACTGGTGTCAATAGGCTACTCCTTTTAAATGCCTAATGGCATCTTTTATACAGATTGCTTAGTATGGAAATCTTCAGAACACTAAATATTACATAGCAGCGGAGTGTATTTCACATTAAACATTTAAATCAGAATAAAGTGACGTATGCCAACTCCATAATGGCATTGACACAGATAAAATGCAATACAAAAGAAAGGGCATGCAAGGGAGTGTTCATTGTACGGCAGTGCATCTCATAAGTTCTTTTCTTGTCAAACTGTCATCTGGAAGGGAGGGAAAGGTTGCCCCACCAGCAGAGGTGGACCGAGTAGACAAAAAGACATCTCAAGTACCGAGTAATTGGATAGTAGTAACTTTTGATTAGTTTTTTTGGTTTTTGTTTTAAATCTGAACTTGAACATCAAATGGACAAAAATAGAAAACACACAAGTAAAACAATATCACTTTAAATGAAACAAAATTAAGCCAAATATATATCAAATAAGATCAACTAAAAAAAAATCAGCCACATCACAAGAAACTACCCAAAATTTTAGTTTTGTTGTTTATACCAAAAATAAATACCGGGTAAATAAATAAATAAGTTAATTAAAAATAAAAAAAAAGAGAGCAAACGTTTCAAGTGGAGTTCTTGTAGGCTGAAATGGACATAATAATAATAATAATAATAATAATAATGCATCAGATTTATATAGTGCTTTTCTTGACACTCAAAGACGCTTTACAATGGAATGGTTACATTATTCACTCACACATTCACACGGTGGTGGCGGTAAGCTACTTAAGTAGCCACGGCTGCCCTGGAGCAGGCTGACGGAAGCGTGGCTGCCAGTGTGCGCCCACGGCCTCTCCCACCACCAACCAAACATTCGCACCTTCCATACACCAGTGTGAGTAGCACTGGAGGCATTGTGTGTGAAGTGCCTTGCAATGACTTGGGGGGGAGAGGGGATTGAACAGCCGACCTTCTGGTTACTGAACGGCACATGACAGCATATGACAGCAAAACAAAACAAATACATACAAATGGATGCAGTAAGCAGAATGTAGTCTATAATGTAATCGAGTAAAAGTACTCTACGTTGCATTAATACTACTCGGACAAGTGCAATGTATCCAAAATGGTTAATAAGTAGCTCCTTATAACCCACCTTTGCCCACCATATAGTAAGTCATAATAATAGAAGATTCATGTCTAAAGTTTTTTTAGTGGACAATCTTAAATTGTATTTTGTATCTTCATTTTATTATTATTATTATTCATTTTAGTGACTTTGTTCCTCCATTACCTAAAATCTTAGCAATCCCCTGCCTTATTTGATACAATAGCAGTTTTTTTTCAGCAAATCTCTCCGTTTCATACTGCATCTCAATTCATTATCTATCTATCCAGGGGGTTCTAACTGATCGAATGGACAACTTTTTAATTGGAGCATGTTTATCACAGATCACAGTAAATAATGTCATAAAAGCAACTAAGGCAGGCTCTGCATGCATATAATCCAGAACATTTTGGCAATTAACTTTTTGTACATCATTCATGAAGTCTGTCTCAGAAAATGTTTTATAAATTCTTTTAAATATGAATTTAGGTCCAGATTTGGGAACTTTTGTTTTGATTGTTATTGCAATAATTTTGTGATCACCAAATCCAACAGGCACAGACACTGGTTTGAACATTTGTCATCTGTATTTGTAAATAAATGATCAATACAGGTAGATGAAAATATTCCATTACCATTGAAGTTAATTCATTTTTGGTAAATGTATGATTTGTGATCGATTAAATACAGTGGTTGCATCTCTCAATTTCTTCTTCAAATTACAACAGTCAGAGAGCCAGTCGATATTCATATCTCCAGCTAAATATATTTCCTGATTTTTATCTGTTGCGTTCTGCAACATGTTGCCTATGTTGTTTAAATACTCAATATTTGAACAAGGTGGCCTATAACAACGACCTATCAATAAGGGTTTGTGATGAGAAATGTGAATTTGAAGCCATAAGGCCTCAATACCTTCCACACACAAATCTCTCCTGATTTTTGCTAGAATATTATTTTTCAGGGGGAAAAAAGCAATGCCATTTTCAAATTTATTTCTGCCTGGTCTATATATACATATTATACATTTGTATTGATACTTCTGAATCTGCTATTGTGTTATCCAAGTGTGTTTCAGAAATAGCCATTATTTGTATATCATTTTCATGTAGAATAGTACTTATTTTGTCAATCTTATTCCTTAAACTACAAATATTCAAGTGTGCAAAATCTCAATCCTTTTTTGGTAGTTTGATTAACATTTTAATGAACAAAAAATAAATACAAATAAATCAATAAAATAAAGTAACATAAAATGAAATTAAAATAACACATTCAGTTACACTTTGGAGTGCTGGCTCTGGGATGAATTATCAGTTTGTCAAGTCTTAAAAAGGCAATATCTCCTCTCTCACATACAGATTTCATCTTGGGAAGGGAAATCCACGATAGACAATTACCCTGTTTAAATACTCTGGAGGCATTTTTTAATAGCATTTACAGCACTATGTTTTTCTTTTTCTTTTAATGTACTTCAACAAACTTTTAAAATAATACAGACATATTCAAACAAAATATTTTGAGAGAGAGATGAAGAGTCTCGAGATATCCCGGATTGACCGTGACAGCCCTGATTTTGAGCCTTGGGTCCCAAGTCCAGAGTTCGCCAACCCCATTGTTTCATCCCAATGTCCCGCAGGTCCTGTCAGTGTCCCGATATTTTGCCATGTGTATGTTGATCACAAAGTTGTCATAGCAATTCATACAATAAACCCATTAAAAGTGTATTTAACTGTTAAATTCCTTCCAATTTTCTTACACATTCGTTGTGCATTCTTATACTCATCCGCATCTACTTGCTAGCAGGTATGTTTTTGTCATACTAGAACTTACTTACTGCTTTTGTGTCTAAGAATCATGGGAAGTAAAATCTACAAAGATAGCATTTAGCATCAGCTAAAGCAAAACCACAACTTGAAAAGCTCCCATCATTGACAAATAGGATTTGGCACATGTTCTCCATATTCTGCAAGAGCCCCCCACCACATTGACAAATATTGACTAGCTATTAAATTATTATCATTTATTGTATCTTTTCATTTTCAGCGTAATTGTAGTATCAAGGTTTTTAGTTTGGAAAATGTGGTCACCCTAGGCGAAAATGACTGAATGAATGAAAAAGACAACAAATATTGTACGAACATTGTACCAATTTCTCTGTGTTTTTTCCAGACAAATTTATCATCTTAAAAGCTACATCAATAATCAAAGATGTGGATGATAAAATTAACCTAGGCTGTCACTTTCTGTAGGCATAGAAAGCAGGATTACAACAGATGACAATCACTTCCTGTTTCATTCTTCTTCTTTCAAATTTACACCAACTCAAACTAATTAAGTGTGCTGCCATCTAGTGGTTTACAGTGGACTTATACACACGATAAAAGACCAATATAGAGTTATTAACGGTTAAGGGAAAAAAAATCTGCAAAATATACAGCACAAGAAACCTGGAACCTGCCTCAATTGTGACTATTGAATATTGTAATACTGTTCGTGATGCATTTGCGTGTTTAGGGATTCAGGGGGAGTATTGCTGCATATGCAAGTGCTCACCCACTCCTTCATGCCCGTCCCTTTTATTTTGGGACGGGCACACAGGCTGCTCAGGAATAGAACAGCATTCAAGTGGAATGAGCTGACATGCTGTAAGGCCACTTTCTCTCCGTCCCTCCTCCGCCTTGCGCCATCCGTCCGTCCTTCTCTCCACAGACACGGACTGAGCGCAAGTTGCCTGAGAGTGTCTGCTTTAATCACTCACACTGGCTCCCACAGTCACCATGACCTGGATCCATCCCCTCTCCTTACTTATGCAATCCCTTCATCAGCGAGCGTGTGTGTTTGTGTACGGGTGCATGAGGGCGAGAAAGAGATTGCTGCTCTAAATCTCCATTGCCCCCTTTATGTTGGCTGTATTATGCAATCGGCTTGGCGGTCTTATCTGCGTGCTCTATGACCCCAAGTGTGGAGGGTGAGTGAGTGAGTAAGAGAGAGAGAGAGAGAGAGTGTGTGAGTGAGTGAGTGAGTGAGTGAGTGAGTGAGTGAGTGAGTGAGAGAGCACAATGTTATGGTTTTTCTCTCTCTCTGTCTCTCTTGTTCCTGCTTATATTATAAGTGTGTTGGACAAGGTTCTATATATGTGAGAATTTTATTCATAAACGCTGGCTGTGGTTGTATGATAAACAATGACTTCTCAGCCATTTGTGCTGTATAGCCAAGGCCGACCTCACAAACTGTCAGAGTTGTGAGATTACAGATGCGTTATTTTATGTCCGGCCCCTAGTGAGTGGTCATGTTACTCTGGCCACCCTATTGAAAATGTTTTGGCTCAACCTGTGTATCAAACTTTCTTATTTTACTTAATTATTAAAGAGTTTTTAACACACTGCATCAACTGAATGACAATTGAATGCTTTTTAGGGATGTAGCGCCACAACATAGATGTGGCGTTAGCATTAGGCTATCGGACTTAAAGGTTAAGGACTGTACTGTGGTTGTTTTAAATACACAAGGTAGAAATATCTTTGGTTTATGCAGGGGCGCAACTACCTATTTTCTGAGGGGTAGACATGATAAGCTGACTTAACTTAGCAACTGTCTTTTAACCACTTTAAAAATATGTTTTTCATCTCTGCGAAATCCTTCTACTCCTCCCTCTTTCTTTTTCACAATTTTGTGCCTTTGAGAGCTTTCTTCTGTACATTTCCCTTTCAAACGTTTCAAATGGAAACACTGGTGCTGCAGTGCATGCTCAAGGGTATGGGGAGAGATTTGTCTAAAAAATATTCACTCAAATAAACTTGTGATTTTCACATGTGTTTTTGAGATCCACAAACATTTGTCTCTCGAGTGAAGACAAAACAAGATCAAGGCAAACAAACTAAGGTCGCATTTTGTTTCCCGACTTGTGCAAAATAAACACATAGTAGAAGGTCAGATGAAGACTCGATTTCTGTTTTTCAATGTCCAATTTTAAATGAGAAACAACTCGTTCCCGTTCAATGGAGACAGCAACACTGCCTCCCCGTGGATGGCGGAGGAACGGGCCTTAGGCCATGTACACACGTGGCAGGGTATTTTTAAAAACGGACATTTCCTTCCTCTGGGTGTAGAAAAAAATAGTGTCCACACCACCAAGTTTGTAGAAAATAAAACATCCACAGCTAACCGCATTAATGCATTTTTAACTACATTCATAACAATTCCAGACCTTAAGGTGGCAACAATTCCCCAAATCCTATCCAATCAGAGTACGCCTCCGTCTGGCGACGCCACTTCCACAAATTGGGCCTACAATGAGATGCATGCTAAGCCTCTAGGCGGCAGTAGTTAGCCAAATACTGCTCATCTCTTGACGTCACTTCACCATACCATACGTCACACAAGCACGGACTGTCGGCCGCAGATCTGTATACATGCGGAACAGTGCTGTCAGTGCACACAAGACTTTTTTTTTTTTTCTAATTAAAAAAAATACTTGTAAACAGTCAATGAGTACATCGTAAACGGAGCATAGAGGAAAACAAAAAGGATAAATACAAAATCTTTTTTGTCTGACATGACCTTGTAAGTCCAGTCACTCGTTTCTAAAGGCGACACTAAACATTAGTAAAAAGAGTGAAATACTGTCACATTATTTAAACTTCATTTAGAGTGTGCTAAAGATTCACACAAGTGTAATTAATTCCTACAATGTGCTGATCTCAGCGGAGTCTTCTTCCTCTTTTGGCTCCATTGTTTCCTGCTTCTGAGTAATTTGCTCATTTTAAAAGAGGAGCGAGGCACTTTTAAACCAGATTTCCCTCATCTATTCCAAGTTCCAACTATCCCTCAATCCCTCATTCATCTCTCATTCCTCTTTTTCCATCTTCTTGTGTTTCTCATCTTGCTCCTCCAATACTTTAGGAGACTTAGCCTGACAAGGAGGAGGAAAAAAACCATTTCGACAAGTCATTTAATCTTGTATTGACGCTTCAAACCTCCTGCGAGTTTTACTTTGGGGAAGATGACTCCTTCACAAGACACAAATCCTCTCTCTTGATTATGAAAGTCTCCTCAATCGCTTTGATTTGCACGACTCTTTGAAAGTGAGCTTTCTGGTAGGTGCTGACCCATGTGTCTGACAAAAAAATAAAAAATCACTAACGCAATGTCACTTGCACCTTAAGGCCAATCCCTTGTGAACCAAAGACACACAAGTCTCAGCCAGATGACTCAGCTTTTCTTAAAGCTCTAATATTGTTTGTGTGTGGCTATTGCAAAGGGGGAATTTTTTTTATCATAATAGTCATCTATTGAAAAAAACAACCCAAAAACAAAACCATGAGGACTTAGTTCATGGAAGACTCTAAATTGCCCAAGTGTGAATTGTTGTCTGTATAGCTATTCACGGGGAATAAATGAAAACCTGACATTTTCTTGGAAATGCATAATTCCAAAAACATTTGAGCGCTTACGCCTGTGGTACATGTACAAATACTGTGTGAATAATACAGATTTTTCCGTGGTAATAAAGTGTCACTTCCCAAAAGCTACACTTGCTTAAAAAAATAAAAAATAAAAAAAGTCAGTGCAAGAAAAATAACATATATATATATATACACAAGAGCAGCATGTGACCATTTACAATTTGTTTAGTCTTCTTTACAGTTTAATTTTAATTGAGTCCCTTTAGCATTTCAATGAAAAATGTAAAAAATAAAGTGTCAGTGCCAAGAAAGTACTATTTTAAATTTTTTCAAGTCAGTACAATTTCGGCAAGTGATGTCTATAACAATTTGTTGAGCCCCCTTACATGTAACTGCGTCTCGAGTAATCGCTTCTTTTTCTTCTTCTATTATTATTAGATATGAACAAATTATCACTAAACTTAAATAAAAACAAGTTTATAGTTTTTGGTACTTGACACGACGTGGCAGATTTAGGACTCAGATGCAGAGATAGGAGCTTGAGGCCAATGCAGATATTTATTAAACAAAAAAACTCCTTGTTTAGAGGTTAAAAACAAAGGCTATTAAATGTTAAACTAAAGGCGCTCCAAAAGGGAGGATGTCTAAACTACAAACAAAACAATATCACTCCTTAACTAAAACTATACTGTGGCTATACAAAGTTACAAACCAAAGTTCACACAAGAGACAGGACAACAAGGCTGAGGACTGTGACTGGCTCTGATGAAAACACTTAGGCACAAGACAGGGGAGACTCATACCATTTAACACATGAGGGTAATGGGAAACAGGTGGACACAAACAGGAATCAGGGTTGACACTGACACCACATGAGGAAGGGCAAGTGACCTGAAATGAAAGGAGTCAGAATTTTCAAAATAAAACAGGAAATGACAAGACAACCTCACCGCGGTGTGACAGTACCCCTCCCTCTAGGGCCGACTCCCGACGGCCCAGGCTGGTCAGGATGATCTTATAGAAGTCCTCAATTAGAGAGTCATCCATAATTAAGCGGGAAGGAACCCACTGTCTCTCCTCGGCCCATACCCCTCTCAGTCCACCAAGAACTGCCTGCCCCGGCCCAGATTGCGGACGGCCAGCAGTCGCTTCACTTTGTAGACTGGGCCCCCATCCAAAATCACAGGAGGCGGCGGGGGCAAGGGAGCCGGAACCAGGGGACTCTCCTCGACTGGCTTGACTTGGCTAACGTGGAACGTTGGATGAACACGAAGGGACCGAGGCAGGCGAAGACGGACAGAGGCCGGGTTGATCACCTTGGAGATGGGGTACGGACCCACAAACCCTGGTGCCAACTTTTGGCATGGCACCTTCAAGTGGAGGTTCTTGGAAGACAGCCACACTTTATGCCCCGGCTGGTACGCTGGAGCAGGTCTCCTCTTTTAATCAGCTGCTTGCTTGACTCTGTCCCTCTGGCGCTCCAGTACCTGCCGAGCGGCTGCCCAGATGCGATGGCAGCGGCGGACCAAGGCAGAAGGAACAGAGGCCTCAGACTCCAGGTTAGCAAAGAAGGGGGGATCGTAGCCAAAAACAAATTTGAATGGGGTGAGTCCTGTGGCAGAGGTAGGCAGTGAGTTATGGGCAAGCTCAACCCAGACCAGATGTTTGCTCCACGTTGAAGGATTCTGGGAGACTAGGCACCGGAGACCGGTTTCTAACTGTTGGTTGAGGCGCTCTGACTGGCAGTTAGCCTCAGGGCGGTAACATGAGGTTAGGCTGGCTTTGGCTCTGATTAAGCGGCAAAACTCCCTCCAGAAGAGACACACACACTGGGGCCCCCGGTCCGACACAATGTCTCAAGGGAACCCATGAACTCGAAAGACGTGGTTAATCATGACCTCAGCCGTTTCCTTGGCTGAGGGAAGCTGAGGCAAGGCTATGAATCTCATGGTCTGGAAGGAATGGGAAGGGGCTGCAGCAGGCCCATGCGTGATCTGGTGGATGACTTATTTCGGGCACATACCGAGCAGGCCCCGATGTACTCTCGGACCCCCGGCTCCATGGAAGGCCACCAGAATCGCCGGGAGATTGCGTACATTGTCCGCCGGACTTCCGGATGACAGGAAAGTAGTGAGGTGTGGGCCCAATGGATCACCTGTGGGCGCAGCTGCACTGGGACAAATAGTCTATTAGGCGGGCATCCATATGGTGGAGTTGCCTCACTGTTGGCTTGTTTAACGTCCTTCTCGATTTGCCATGTCACGGCCATGAATAACTCACTACCATTTAGTGCCCTAGCCGTAATGGGCTTAATTAGCAGCTCAGTCTTGGCACTAAAATGTCTCACAAGCCCCCAGTCTATCAGGCTCTCATCTGCCCCAGTTTATCAGGGCATGGAGGTCTGTGGAAGTGATGCGGTGAATGATTTTTACTGGTGTGAGTTTTCGTGGGGCCGATACTGGAGTCGTAACTTGACTCACCGCTTTGGTCCTTTTGGCTGGGCAAGCGGCCACGAGGTGATCTTTGTTACCGTAGTAAAAGCACCGACCTTCCAGCTGTCTGCACCGTCTCTCCTCCTGCGAAAGCCGCGCTCTGCCCAGTTACATGGGCTCCACCTCTGGTCCCAAGTGAACGTGTTGGCGCTGAACTGACGAGGAACATTTGCCATGTCACGGCTCCAACCACACAGTTCGGCGAAAGAATAGTCTCTGGTTCCTTAGCTACAGGCTCGGTGTCATAGAGACGAGACAGGGCGTCGGGCTTGACGTTACGAGACCCCGACCTGTAAGTGAGAGAGAAGGAAAAACGGTTAAAGAACAGCGCCCACCTGGCCTGGCATGGGTTAAGTCTCTTGGCTTTGCGTATGTATTCCAGGTTCTTGTGATCGGTCCAGACCACAAACTGATGCTTCGCCCCCTAAAGCCAGTGCCTCCATTCTTCCAAAGCAATTTTGACAGCCAGAAGCTCTCTGTCCCCAACATCATAGTTACGCTGTGCCTTGGATAGTCGTCGTGACAAGAAGGCACAGGGATGCATCTTTCCATCCTTCTCTGCACGCTGACACAGGACAGTTCCGATCCGCTCATTGGAAGAGTCCACTTCCACAACAAATTGCCGCTGTGGATCTGGCATTGTGAGGATTGGTGCTGTGACAAAGCGTTGTTTGAGTGCCTGAAATGCAGCTTCCGCCTCCAGGGACCAGCTAAACCTCACCAGAGGAGGGGTGAGGGCATGCAGAGGGGCAGCTATTGCGCTGAACACTCTGACGAAGCGTCTGTAAAAGTTAGCAAACCCAAGGAATTGCTGAACCGTCTTGCGGCTAACAGGTGTGGGCCACTCCCTCACGGCGCTACTTTTAGCCTGATCCATCTGTACCTTCCCAGGGGCTATGACAAAGCCTCAGTTGCATGGGTAGTACTCAAAATGAATGTCACAGTCAGTCAAAAATGCCTTGCATTGTCCTGGCTCCGCAGAGAATCGCTCAGGGGAGGCTAGCTTGATCCCAGACCCGACACAGACCATTTAACACATGAGGGTAATAGGAAACAGGTGGACACAATCAGGAATCACTGACACCACATGAGGAAGGGCAAGTGACCTGAAACGAAAGGAGTCAGAATTTTCCAAATAAAACAGGAAATGACAAGACAACCTCACCGCAGTGTGACAGTACTAGACAAACCACACAACAGGTCAAAATTATGGTAAATTCAATTGAAATAGAAAGAGTGTGTGAAAATAAATTTCTTGGAGTAGTTATTGCTGAAAAATAATGTTCGAAGTCACACATAGATCATCTCAAAAGGAAAATGTCAAAACCTATAGGGATACTCTCTAAAACTAAGGATGTCCCGAATAAGAAATCATTATACACATTATGTTGTTCATTATTATTACCATATCTGACCTATTGTGTGGAAATCTGGGGAAACGCATATAAAACAAATACCGATCTTGTTTTCAAACTGCAAAAAAGAGCACAAAATTATAAATCGATCAAAATATACAGAAAACAACTCATTCTCTATTTATTGAATCAAATACAATGAAATTCTACGACTTAGTTTAATTTAAAATAGCACAAATAATGTATAAAGTACACAATAATCTACTCTGCCACAGTACTCAGAAGCTTTTTGAAATTAGAGAGAGTCCTTATAACATAAGGGGTACAAATATCTACAAAAAAATTTAAACAAGAAGAAATATTAGGCAAAGGTGTGTTTCTGTAAAAGGTGTTAATTTGTGGAATGATTTTGGAACTGACCTAAAAAGATGTCAGTCACTTGCTGATTTAAAATGTTTTTTTTTAAAGCAAAAAATAATAAAATAATACTCACATCAGTCATGAGCTGTTAAAATTGTATATATGCTGTAATCTCTTTGGATGTATTGGTATGAGTGCAATGAAAATTGTATATGTGAGTATGAGGATATGATTTAGAATTGGTATATGTCTATGAATTTTATGTACATGTGTCGCTGGCAAATGTGCGTATGTTAAAGTGCACTTGTATATATGGCTAGGTTTATGCATTTCCTTTTGTTAAAATACATTAACCTTATCATTTTATCAACATAAAACGAATAAGGGGTAGGACTAGATACGTTTTTAACTTCCTCCTACCCCTTTTGAACATATCAACTCTTTTTTTCTTCCTATTTTTGTTTTCTTTTTTACTTCAATTTATATTTTAGACTTGTAATGTGTTTTCTTTATGTTTATTTGTTCAATAAAACCATAAACCAAACCAAATCATATTATTATTATTATTATTAAATCAATAAATCAAACAAATTTTAATTTCATTTGGAAAATTAAACATCACTATTTGAGAAAAGGGGATATAGTGAAATCATCAGAAGAAGGTGGGCTGAATGTGATTGATTAAGAAGTAATGAATGGTATGATAAAACTTAAGTGGTTGCAACAGTGTTTGAAAAGGAATACGGATAATTTTTGGTTTTGTATTCCCTTAAAATTATTTAAAGAATGTGGTGGTATAAACTTTTTGTTAAGGTGTGATTTCTGTGTAACTAAGGTGCCAGTTAAACTATCAAAGTTTCATCAGCAAGTTTTGTTGTATTGGAAACTTTAACTTTACTCCACATTATTTTCCTATCAGGAATAATAGATGTGTTCCAGTGAAAATAAAATCTTTGTTTTATCATGATTGGGTAGAGAAATGTATTTGGTCGATCTTGCACTTAATGGATATGGGGTATATGCCACGGAGGAGGCAGGACTTCCGACTTCCTAGTTTTCACACATCAGCTTTGTTTCCATTTCCTGTTTGCGACGTGTGGGCCGCGTCCCAGTTCTTGCGCTTCCGCCTTTGTGCCCCTTGGTTGCGCGTTCCCATCGACGGGTGCGAGTGTGTAGTGTGTCTGTTTCAGTTGTCCGAAGCATTTCAGAGAGTTGAGGCGCCACGGGGTGGGGGGGGGGGCACGGGTGCGTGGGGGGGGGGAGTGTTAGAACGCGGCCATCAGTGGCCGGAAAAGACGCTGATGTGTAGAACCTGAAAATCGGAAGTCCGTGGCATCTACCCCAAAAGAGGAGGATTTCTTAGATTTGAGGATTTTGTCACTAAATTTGATTTAAGATGTACGAAACAAAAATATTCAGAGGTAATACACGCCATACCACATGCTATGGTAAACATAGTGAAAGGAATGTTACTCTATGACCTAAGAACACCTTCAATTCCATCACTCTTTATTGACGAGGTTAATTTTATAGATAAAAAATCTACAAATAAATTTTTACGTGGTGGCCTTACATCTAAAATATTTTCATTGACTTTAAAAAGGAAACATTGGTTAAAAGAATATACTGAAGAAATTAGTGTTAGAATTAGAACCCGGGACCTTACTCTCCCCATATCACCAAAGGCTAAAGAAACACATTTCAAAAACACATTTATATTTTTTATATATGTTTTTATTTTCGCATTTATTTATTTATAGTCATTTATTTATTTTAAATTTTGGTAGTTTTGGTCCTCCATAAAGAAGATCTAAAAGATTAGCACTTTAAATTCTTTGTGCACGTATCACGGGACATACTTATTATACGTATTTTAAGGGGTTTTCTCTTGTGTATACGCACTGGTGACAGACAGCAAACTTAACACCACCTTTGATGGCTTTCACCTCAAGTGGCCAAACCTCTTGACGCCACTCTAGAGGACAAGCGAAAGGCAATCTGGAGAAGTGTAACCAAAAACACAACATTATGAGAGTTGCAGGGTTAGAGTACAAGCAAGAAGTGACTTTGGGGTCATGACAGAAGCACAGGTATATCAGTGGCACAGTGTGTTGGAGCAGGAATGGTCTGATGGGAGGGGTGAGGTGTCTCCCCCAAGTGCATAACTGGAATCAGAATATTTTACAGTTGGACACAGTTCAGGAAAACTGTACTTCGGTATATTGTGTGCACTTGGTAACACACACAAATGTGCACAAGCATGAAATTTTAATCTAGACTGAAACTAGAATCCAAAGAATCCCAAAACACAAACTTCTCAAATAATCAGTGCTCCTTAACCACTGACAGATTATTCACCATCTTTTATCTTCTCACCATGATATACAGAAAATATATACATAAACAGTACATACACCTACTACTCAATCAAATTCACCAAAATCTTGTTACACCACATTCACCACACTTTAAACCTGGCTTTAGCTGGTCTAAAAATTCTAGTCAGGTTTCTGTCATCAAATTGTCAGGTAGTCAAATTGGGTGCTGTGAAACATTTCATTCTATAAGTTCTTTTTTTTTGTCTAGAAGCAAGAAAAACAGAGACACTGTGATGAAGTGAAGCACCTTGGAACTTGAGAGGATGAACTGTCCGACTATGTTGTGAGCTGGCAGCACATACCTCCTCCTCAGGCATCTTGGGAGCTGCCTGATGAAACTTAAATGAGCTTGTCATTGAAAAAAACGGGTACTGGTTCTTTGGAGATTTGAGACGAGGCAGCACAATGGGAAAGCCCTGGCACCGGCAGTCATGTGAGAATACAAGAAACAACGCTGTGGTTCCACAAACAGACTGACTCCAGGATTGTGTCTCGCCTTGAATACTTGTGAAAACTCACTGTTGTTATTATATATATATATATATATATATATATATATATATATATATATATATATATATATATATATAGATCGAGTCCGGGCTTCGGCCTTCCTGGGAGGAGTTTGCATGTTCTCCCCGTGCTTGCGTGGGTTTTCTCCGGGTACTCCGGTTTCCTCCCACATTCCAAAGACATGCATGGCAGGTTAATTGAACACTACAAATTGTCCATAGGTGTGATTGTGAGTGTGGATGGTTGTTTGTCTCTGTGTGCCCTGCGATTGGCTGGCAACCAGTTCAGGATGTACCCCGCCTACTGCCCGAAGCCAGCTGGGATAGGCTCCAGCGCCCCCGCGACCCTTGTGAGGACAAGCAGCCAAGAAAATGGATGGATGGATATTTATATATGATATTCAGCTAAAGGCAAGTAAAATTATTATTATTAGATGCACAATAGCTGCAACAATAAACAAAATGTCTTTTCATTTTGAGATTACGTGGGTACAAATTTATTTTGTAGTGTTAAATGTTGGATTTACACTATTTTTCGGTCTATAAATCACACTTTTCTTTAATAGTTTGGTTGGTCCTGCGCCTTCTACTCAGCTGCAAATTGTGTATATTAAAATGGTCCCCTAAATCTCCATTCCCTTATATTGTGTTGAGTTTCTAACTTTAGGTGCATTTCATCATGCTAAAGAAGGTGGCCACTGGCGGTAGAACTAGAAAGTACGGTAGATGAAGAAATGAAAGAAGATGAAGTACTCATGTGAATTAATGTGCGCCTTATCGCGAGCTTAGCGGCAGATTGCTTAGACCAAGGATTTACAGCACCATAAGGCGCAATAACAAACCAGGATTCTGCCTTTGGCGTGGCGTGAGATTCTAGTTAAGGTATGCCATTTTAAACAAAAAAAAAATCCATACTTACAATTGAAAGTTTCAAATCCAACCAAATCTTGTTTTCTGCTGTCAACACAGGGTGCGTTTGGAAATTCACTATGATGCCTTAACACCACTCTGAGTGTGTGTGCTCGGTAGAGGTGGCAAATCCAGGTCCAGAAAGTAAAAACCCTGCCACAGTTTGGCTTTAGCCCCAGGTGCTAGCTAGCTAGCTCCCTAGCAGGTAAACGAGCGCCATGGGAGCTAGCTAGGGAGCTAGCTAGCTAACAACTGGGGCTAAAGCCAAACTGTTGCAGGGTTTTTATTTTCTGGACCTGGATTTGCCACCTCTGGTGCTTGGAGAGACAGAGCACGCTCCCCTCCCATTAGTTTCCGAACCCAGTCTATGTTAACCAATCCGGAGCTTGTGCTTAAACTGTGTCAATTTGTACCGTCTCAAGCACTTGGCTCCAGAATTACTTTTTTGGGGCACTCTGAATAACCGAGCGACACATTTGAACGATGCTCTGCATTTCCGAAAAGTCGTAGTGAAGTAGTGCGCGCTCGAAGCATATTTCCAAACGCACCCACGATTAGGCAATGGGGATTTTGGGTGCGAGTTACAATAATAAATATGAACATAGTTTGTATTTAGGTAGAGATACTTCCTAAGAAAGTAAATAGTAACTTCCACTAAGTTTCCAAGCAAACAGTATTGAGGATATTTTTCTACCAACATTGGAGGTTTATGTGAATATAGACTTTAGCTGATGTTATGCCGCTCTCCTATTGACAAGCGGCCTTTTTCTGTGCTAACTGTTAGCATGTTAGCGTCTTCTTCCATTTCAGTAGTCTTAAGCATGCACTACTTCTCCACTGAGGCACAATGAACATATTGGTCCAAACCTGTGGTTAGCATTGTAACGATTTTCATTTTCTTGGGAGCAAATTTAATGTAGTTACACACGACAAGTCCAAATCTTTCCCAAAAGGTTACAGGTTAGCCAAAGGTTGTTGTTATGGGCTGAAAAAAAATACAACTAAGACATCAATATAATCTCACTGTTTGAAATTTAAATTACTTATGATGCAGGTTACCGAAGTGAGTATCAAAGGTTGTGGGATGTTTTCTTTTAGCACGTCCACTGAGTCCAATTCCACAGGACCAGAGACTAAAATATCTTCGCACTATAGAAGGAAGTAAAGGTTGTAATGGACTTTGTTGTCTTTGCAAAAACCTCACTTGATTTATTTTCTTTCTGCAGAGTTCATTTAGAAGCGATAGAGCATAAAAAAAAAAACTGTACCACAAACGTGCAATGCATGCACAAGCACACACATAGTTGCTCCTGATGACTCACTCATCCCCTCTCCTATATTTGGACTTATCTCTGGTCTAAGCTAAATTGAAAAGAAGCATCCAAAGAAAGAGTGTGTGTTTGTGTGCACCTGGAGGGGTGGAGTGTTACTAATTGCATCTACGCCTTCCCAGTCTAGGTAAGAGCAACGTGACAATGGCATGCTCATAGTGCAAAGACCTGATATGGGCCTGCCGTCTGGCTTGAGTAGTAAAGAAACAAGATTGGACTGACTGTACTATAAGGGGATTAGATGTGTTAGAAGAGTGGCATTACTCTCTTGTCTATATGTCATGCCTATTGTACAGTTGGTTCATTTCAACTTTTCAAAACTGAATGGAAGCATCTTTATCTCATTCCCTTTTTACTTATAATTTTTCATCTACCAAAGGCTATTAACCACTCTTACGACCAGATACTTATAACCTAGGCATGATTTATACAGTAAATTTATATATATATGTTTATATGTTTATATGTGTATATATATATATATATATATATATATATATATATATATATATATATATATGTATATATGTATATGTGTATGTATATATATATATATATATATATATATATATATATATATATATATATGTGTGTATATGTGTATATATATATATGTGTGTGTATATATATATATATATATATATGAGACCACACGAAGAGAAAAAAAATCATGATATCATGATCAAGATATCATGATTTATCATTGTTGGTTTTCAACAACAATATAATATGATAAGCAAAATATCATAATATTTTAGGATGAAAAACTCTCTGATTCCTAGGCCGAGTTAATGCAGTATCTAAAAGGTGGAGAAAATAGTGGTGATGCAACAATTATGAGTCACCATTTCATGTGGGAGGATAAGTGTCACCACCCAACAGCAGGTTGCTCTGGGTAAACAAAATGTGTCGCGTCTTGCTGCCAACAGGATTCTCCTCAATGTTGCATGGTCAGATTGAAGATGATGTGTTATAACTTAATACATATTTGACTTTGCTTTACGTTGTTGCCAGTCTCAGCTTTTTCCCCCTCGCCTCTGCCATCCATTACCACCCGCACCACCACCTCCACCCTGCTCTTCATCATCGAGCGTCACTTGTTACCGTGGGAAGAACAATGCTGACATCACGCTCATTATGCAATTCAATCAAGGATGCTTTTTTTAGCCACCACCTAGAGACAAGGGGTCATTCAAGCATGCACATCTGCTCGAGGGAGTGTGTGTGTCTCTGTGTTTGTGAAAGATAGGGAGAGACAGAGAAACAAACAGACATACTGCAGTGGTGTGCACACATGCACGAGACAATGTTTATGTTTGATGCAATTACCACAAAGATTTGAACCAGAAATTAAAGCTAAGAGGAAAAAGGTGGAGGAGCTCACAGAAACACATAGTAGTCATGTATGTCAAATTTTATTGGTGAGCTAGATCCAAGAAGGAAATGGCACATTTACAGTAGGATACTGACAAGTTCAATCAAATGTATATAAAATTTGAGGTGGACACTTTCATGTCATAAAGAACTCGTCAATAACAGACGGAAGGTCCTACCTCTAGTAAAATGACAATCAAAAAAAGTCATTGCATCTTAAGCCGAGCTGTACCATATCAAATTGAATCGTAATCCCTCTGAGTTCGAGTCGAATCGTTCTACTTACATGGCGAATCATGCTACAATTATTTCACAATCAAATATCAAATAGTCTTTTGTGCAGAAAGGAACATCCCTATACATATTTAATGCCAGACGTAGGCAGGTCAGTCAGTCCGTCAAAGATGGATGCTTATCTTCCCGACGAATGACGAGAAATTTAAAAAGAATGACGGAATAAGCACTGACGGAAGTAGGTTTTCGTCCGTCAGTGTAATCTTCACTAACTGGGTGAAGTACCAGCAGACGTCTCAGCCCGTCACTGGCTTGTAGTACTTGTAGTAGTAGAAGTACTTGTAGTAGAAATACTTAGTAGCAGTACTTTTAGTTATTGCAGTAGTGGCAGTACTTGTAATACTTGTAGTAGTACTTGGTACTGTTGTGTTGATGAATGTCGAAATTGACGGACTGACGGTCCTAAAATAGTGGCAATGATAACAGTGATAACAGAAGCGTGGTTAAAATAAAATAATTTACTGACAGGACTGACAATTATAGTTTGGTTCGGCTTGAAAAATGACGAACTGACGATGACATAGCCCAGGGCTCTGACAAATGATGGACCAGCAAAATTTTGTAAATTGCCCACCTAGTACTGGTTTAAAAAAACATCAATTACTTAAACCCGATCAAAATAAATGAAAATCAAGATAATCTTACTTTTTTGGAATGCTTACAAAACACAAAGTGCTTATAATTATTTTTTTCTAAATTAATGAATGAAAGACAGTTTTGTTTCGATCAGTCATCTAAAAAACACACACAGATGTAAGATCATCAGGTGAAGCTCACGCTTATTTACGCCAACCCTTTTTACAAGATCAAAGCTTTCTAAACAATTAACTCAAACATCACACAAAAATAATACTCTTAATAATACATTAAAGCCACAGTGTGTAATAGTTGACCACTAGATGTTGTTAAATAATAGAATGCCGCCAAAGCATATACATTTTGAAACACGTAAATTACCAATATTATTATTTGGCGTGAACGAGGGAGCATAACAGCGAGCAACACCAATTTGGCAGCTGGGGAGTACCCCGGCAAGCGACGCTGAAAGACCGAGTGAGCTGGAGTTAGCCGAAGCAGCCAACAAGAGCGCAGTTAGTGGGAGTTAGCCGAGCCATAGGCTGGATCAAGCGGCTAACAAGAGTGGCTATTCAAGTCATCATTATTTATATAACAGTGAAAGAAGCTAGTAAAAGCTTTCGAGAGCAAAGCAAAGGGCAACAAGCGGCGGGAGCCCAAATCACAGGAATCAGCGATGACCACCTGCAGGCCCCAGCTGTGGAAAGTAAGCGGTTGTCGACCCGTTGAATCCGACAACAGATGCAAGCACTACCAGGGCTAACTACGTTTGCGAAGTTGGCATCTGCAGCAGGAAGATGGCGATGAAACATGTCTGCCTCTTGTAAGGTGAGGCCATAGCCATGTAATATATATAGCGATTATTAGACCAACGATTATATATATAAATCTACGTTGATGTGATAGGATATTATTTTTGCATATTATTGAAATCAATAGTGGGTTTTTAAAATGAATTAACTATTTGTTCACCACTAGATGGCACTAATTATTACACACTATGCCTTTAACAATAACAAGAGCAAGACATCACCTTCATTCTCATAATTTTCAATAACCTTACTTTTAAAAAAATGTTTAGGCTTATATATTGTCTGGCACCTTTTCAGGTCTTCATCACGATTGTTCCATACTTTTACACCACATTGATATTCTATTTTAGTCCTGGTTTTTATTGTCGAAATTTGGCTTCCCCCGTCATTCTTAAAAAAAAATCCTTAAAATATTTTCTGTATGACAAGGTAGCTCTTTGTAGTACAATTGATACATTGTCAGTGCTATTTTATATTTAAAGCTAAAGCTATATTTGAAAACATTTGCAATGAAGTGGTAGCTCATAGCTAGAATGTTCGTGTGTGCATGAATAATACTGTTAGCCAGTAAATCTAAAACAATAAAGAAATAATAGTCAGTAAAACTTTATGTGAGTTTGCCTTCTTGTGCCACATGATGCCATATTTTGTGCACGCCGTTGGTAGCCTCTGAATATACATTGTTAAAAAAACAAAAACTCTAACTTGTGTCAATTTCATATGCAGAAGCAAATTGACTTTCTGCAGTGAGCCTTTCAAATGTTTGTAGGCTAACTGTTGATGTACAAGAGTCTCTCAATAAATTCTGCAATCTTTCTTCTTCTTGGTTGGGAACTCTGGAATAATAACTTCATTATCATCCTGTGCTCCTTCTCTAAAGAGACACCACTGACAGTCTTTGCTGCTAGCAGAAACACCAACAGGAAATTGTTTGGCATAACGTTATTGTGTCTTTTTGATGTCCGAATACAAGATTTCAAAGAGGAAGAAGTGAAGACTTCATGACTTGTACAGCAGGGGTCAGAATGTCATATGGGTTATTAGAGGACACTCGCAGTTGGCTTAAATAGTTATTTGTGACTTGCAAGCACAATCTCTGCATGGGGAAATTAACTCTTACTTCTACATTTTCCTCACAAACAAAGCTTAATTAAAATGGGACTAAGTTTGTGTTTTTATGGGACTTTCGAGCTTTTGTAAGCATAACTGCTGATTAGGCAGAAGTGTGTTGCATATACATCTCTGGAAAGTCTTGAGGGCTTTAAAGATTACCACTTGATAAGACAAAATGTCAGACTGTTTGTGTGTAGCCTACAGTTTTTATGCCTATTTCTCAGATAAAAATTCAAATGATCAAAACAAATCGTTGCATTTTCACACCATTGGATCACTTTGCTTATGTCATGTTGGCCAAAATGAATTACAATGGGTCTCTGTTGAATTGTCACGCCTCACAACATGTTTACATATGCAAAATGGTTGAACAAGTTGTCACAATATGTCAAGCACAAATCTAATTTCCTTTAGACTTTTTTTTGCCAGGTGAATTTTGACATTTTCTAATGAGGGGAAAAAATGTGAAGTATATGAGCTCAACCAATGAAGAAAGAAAGAAAAGAAAGAAAGAAAGAAAGAAAGACAGCAATCCCCAGAAACCAGACAGAAATAAGGGATGACATCATAGTAATCTTATCAGGTTGGGACGGCACCAGTCACATGATTAAATCAGAGCAATAAACAATCTGATTGGACAAAATAACACATTTGCTCCAAACAACCGTATACAGTATGTTCGACCTAGGGGCAGTGAACAGTATAAGGAAAATAGCCAATATTGCCAAAAGACCCACTAATATTCAGTGATGGAGTTTGCAGTTTAAAAGTAACAATAATAGAATAATAGTAGCACAACATTTTCTACACTTAACGCTAACTTTGCTGCAAGGCTTTTTGAGGGAGAAAGAAAATGTCCCTCCCGTTTCTTCACATGCCCCCATTTTAGTCTGAGTGTTGGGACGCCAACACCTTCTAATCCCCAAATTACACTCACTCATCTCAAGTTTACACACACCTTTGATATGTGCCCATGTACTGTATATTTAAGGATCATCATGTGCCAGGCCAAGGCATCCAAGGTTTTAGCCTGTGTAAGAACATCTCCTCCCTTGGATGAGACCTTGGTTATTTTCTCCAGTGGGTCAGGTGACTGGGCCAGCTGGCCGTTTCCCTTCATCATGTGACGCATGGGGGCTCCTCTCAAAGAGGCACTGGTAAGGGGGGTGATGTTAGCGAGACGGTCGGCCAAACAGCACCTACATGTATTTATAGGTGAAACTCAATTCATTGTTTTGGCACTCCTTAAGCAGAATGGGATTCTTAAATAATAAATATATTAGGGCCTAAACAATATATTTTTTAGGCCAAATCTGATTCCAATATTTGGCAGAAAAAAAATTCCCCAAAATTATTAATTGGCCAAATGTTTTTTTTTTAAATAACTTATTTTTGGTCCCTTAACTCCATACAATAACAATATGATTTAAGGCGGAACGTTTGATTATCATTTAACATTAAATTTGCTCTTTATCACATATATTTAACTTTGCTTCAACGTTAAATAATATTTCTCCTCCTCCATTATTTTCTTTGCCATGAAGTGACGACTTCAAAATAAAAACCAGAGACACCTTTCTCACATGTCAAAGCTCGTCATCTTTGACAGAGTTGCATTTGAAATACATAAATATTTATTTTATACTTACAGACATTGCGTCTTAACAGGCATATGTGAGGATTAATAAAGATGTAATTAATAATAATAAATGTATATATTTCGGTAGCAACACATCAACAGAGATAATAGATAAGTGCGTAATTCACACAGAATAATGTTCTGTCAGTTAGTGTTTCGTCAACAAAAACAAAAAAATAATTTCGTCAACACACATTTTTCACCGGGCTAAAACTAGACTAGACTAAAATCCTCATTAATAAACAATATATGGGACTAAATCAATATGCACTTTCGTCGACTAATGAAGACGAGATGAAAACTTCTCTTAATAAAAACTGGACTAAAATCTATGGACATTTTAGTTCATGAACAAAAATGAGATGAAAATGATGTGATTTGGTAAAGTCTTGTTTCCTAACATTCTGATACTGTCATGTGACACACAGTGACACACCCCATTTCAAATCTGCAGCTAGCGAGTGCAACATGCACAAACACATGGGACAGACAGGAGGTGGATTCACAATGAAAGGTTAAAAAAAATAGTAAATTATAGTTATAACGTAACATTAATCCAACGGCTATAATGTTCCAACAATAATGTTAATCCGACTGCTAACTAATGCTGGCTAATTTACTAGCTCATAGCATGGAGCCATAGTAGGCCTACGTAGCCACTTGTTGATATACTGTAACTGTGAGTGAAGTTGTCTTTCATCAAAAAGAGAGAACATTTGATGTGAAATAGTTTTAGATCCGAAATGTTCAACATTAAGTGCTGACAAAATATATATATATGGGTAAAATGATTGTACTGAATAAAACTAGACTAAAACGTTGACAGTTTTTGTTGACTAAAAATTAGACAAATAAAATTAAGTTTCCTTGGACAAAAAAAAAGACTAAAAGGCTAGATTTAAAGTCGACTAAAAATTGACTAAATAAAAATGGGATGAGGTTGACTAACTATGATCAAATTTAACAAACATGATTGAAACTGGACTAAACTGAGACTACATTTAAAAATGGCAGATAAAATTAACACTCCTGTCAGGTGTGCTCGTTACTTCTTGCCCACACCTACTGAACAACGTTTACTGTTGTATGAGAAAGTATTATTATTAGTGATGCACCAAACATTTGGCCACCGAAAATTAAAGCCGAAAGAATGTGGCTGAAATAGGATGTTGTGGTGACGCAAGCAAAAAAACGCTGCAAGCAAGCGACTGTTTGAATTAAGCAGCGAACGCGGAGGTGAGTGTCCGCCTCGCTTCTCGCTGGCTTTTCACCGTGTTCGTTTGCAACGGTCGGTCGCAGCAGCTCCCGGGGTCGTTACGCACACTGGAGGAGAGAAGCGTCGCTTTTTAAGAGGGTCAAAAAAAAGACAGAACTGCCGTGTACTGCAGTACAGGTGAGCCACTCATTCTCCTGCAGCGCCTTCCCTTTATGAGAGCCACTCGAATGCTTCCACTTTTTTACCGGTGGCTGTGCTAAATACTTTAGCTAATGTTAGCAGTATTGCTATCAACAGTTTTAAACACGGAAACGCTTACCGCTATCTCCGGGTGGCTACAGACCTGTACAGGATGCTCTGCAGTCCGTTCCCAAAGCCGATTGGCTGGTGCGAACAAACGTATTTGTTTTTTTTTAAACTTTGGTGAATATGTGAATGTGCGGATTTTAAGTACGCCGCAACTAGTGTCCTACCGCATGCATCCGTGCCTGCCTGTGCGAACTACATTAACTATAATGTGCAATCGCACCGCCAGAAAATGCTCAACCCTTGTTTGGTATTTAATGTACCATTAGCCAACATGTCTGCGGTGTGGGTACATTTAAATTTATATTGTGCTTTGTTAAAATGCAAGTGCTAAATAAATATTTTATAATAATATTATAATTTTAATTAATTATAATAAATGCAATGATGGTAAAAATTGGCATAATTTTTTTGGGGCGTTTTGGTTTTCGACCAAGCATTTTTCATTTGCGGTTATCGGTTTTGGCCAAACATTTTCATTTCGGTGCATCCCTAAATATTATTATGGTTCAATCAGCACAATTCCAGGCAATTGATATGAAAATCCCAATTTCGGCCCGAAAATATGTATTAGAATAAGTAATCATAACACATTAAGAATAGGGTGAAAGCTCATTTCAGGTAACTTACAGTATGGGCCAGTAAAGGCACTTTGCATGGACGCCAATGTGTTAGTCGGAGGAAATGCATGTGAATCACAACTTCTTTTGATAATACACTGATTCAATTTTCTGTATTGTATCACTTGTCCTCATTAGGGTCATGGGTAATGGAGTCTATCCCGGTTGACCTTGAGCGATAAATGATCTGAACAAATATAATTTGATAGTAGTATGTGACCAAAGATATTGTTAATGGGGTAGATGCCACGGACTTCCAACTTCCGGGTTTCACACATCAGCGCCGTTTCCGGCCACTGCTGGCCGCGTTCCAACCCTCGCAACCCCACCCCTGCGCCCCCCAACCACGCGCTCCCGCTCATTGACGGGAGGGCGTCTCGACTATCTGAAATGCTTCGGACACTGAGACAGACACTACACAGTCTCGCACCCGTTGACGGGAACGCGCACAAAGGCGGAAGTGCAAATACTGGGACGCGGCCCACACGTCGCAAACCGGAAACGGAAACAAAGTTGATGGGTGAAAACCCGGAAGTCGGAGGTTCCGCCTCCTCCGTGGCGTATAGTCCATATTAACATTGAAAGTAAGACAGACAAAGGTAATGGTATCTTACTTTTCACATATGGTATAATAGTTTATTTGAGGTACTTCCAAGTAAAAGACTAAAAATATCCTGTTTCACTGACCAAGCAGATGGGATTTAATGCCACTAACTATGTGACTGTAATGTCACTGTGTGTGAGTCACACTTTGGATTGGAGCAGAGAGAGGAGGATTTTTTACAATTGATTTACTATTGCAGAGGTGAGGAAATGCACTGCATTATATTGAGAGCTGCTTGTAATATTTTCTTTTCTTTATTTATAGCTGGATGGCAGGACTGTGACGTGCGGCTTGTGTGAGCGCATATCATAGTATGATATTTATGCAGTGAGAAAACTGTGGAGCACATTTAAAGCTCTGGTTACTGCATACGTGACAACACTTTAAGATCAAAATAGATCGTGCACAACCTCTAAATTCAGCTCACAAACTGGATTGTGTTAACCCAGGGCATTTTCGCACCTGCCTGGTGTTGTGTTCACAGGCTACTTCAGTCAGCTGTGAGATCCCACCATAAAAAAACAACAACCATGAGAATGGAAGATCTATTTCAGTCAGCCAGCAACAAGCAGGCACACTCAAGCTAAGAATCTACATCTGCAGTAATGATGAGACACATTTGGGACATTTAACCTCATTCACATTCATTGATAAGAGGTAAAACCAACATTTGAATGTCTTGTCATAGATAAGCAGCAAACATGCATAACTCAGCCCTATAACACATAGACACACTACACACTAAGGCCCAGAGGCTGGGATCAACCGAGCCTTTAGGGTCCAAACTAATTTGTTCACTCAGACACAATAAGACTCATCCAAACAGTCACAGAGTTGCGGTGCAATTTAGATGTAATGAGATAGCACTCGTTGCTGCACAGTGTTACTGTCGAAATGCACACGCTGGCTCCGAAATACTCTTTGTTTATACTCTGTGTGACATTTTTAGCCATTAATATGGTATGAGGTGATACAGAATACAAATGTCATTGACTGACATAAGATACAATGGATACTGACATTGGATTTCACTTATTTCCTTAATACAGTAGCATAGAAAAAATATATAATTAACATGTTAATAATTGTTTGTCATTATGTGTTCTAAAATTTATGGCAACTAGTTTTGAAACTCAGGATGCTAATTAGCGAACCACCAGGCTTCCCGTTCTGTCTCCCTCTGTTGGTCATTGTTATTTTTCGTGTTTCTCGGACAGGTTGTGACTGTGAAGACAAATTTCTTGCATATTTAGTTTTTAAATGTGCTTCTGATTTTGATGGATGGATGGATGTTGATAATTCCAAATATAATTCCAAATATAGTGTTTTAGTGTGTTGTTTATACAGTAACCATATCAATCTCATAAGAATTTGTCATCTCCAAAGGGGAAAAAAAAAGAAGAAAAAAAAGAATTTGTCATCTCAAAGGATATAAAATGAAAGAATTAATATATAAAGAGTAATAGATATAGATTTTTGTCTTCTAGTTATTTATTTTAACAAAAGTTATTTTTCTATATTGTAATGATCATACAACATGCTAACAAGAGTTTTATTTTGGATTTTCTCTATTGCACACGTCAAAATTGAGCATAAAAGCACAAATATGTAAAGATATTCTTTCAGAATATTACAAACGGCATGCAATGAACTAGTTTGTTCAATGGTAGAAAAATACATCGTCATGCTGTCGACTGAAAGTGAGGTCACAGTGCCTCGATTTCTTTTGCAAAGATCAACCCACACAAGGCAAAATAGCCACTCTCTGAGATGTATTTTTCTGCTTAACTCATTTTCTACAAATGCATTATCAATCATAATGCTGTGTTTAGATTAGTAAGAGTGCAATAGAACACACTTTTTTTAAATACAATTTTGGACCCGACTTCCCCTTTAATGCTTATTCGGGGTATAATCAAAACGATTTGAATCTGAAAATCGGGTTTGGTTTTCCAAACCTAATCAAATCATTACATTTTCCAATTGTTGCATTCTTGAATTATATCTCACCCTATGTATCGAGATACATATTGAATTGTCGCTTATAAGATATACAAGTCAAACGGTTTGACTTTGGTGATGGTTTGTAGTTTCTTTGAATTTGATTAACTTGGATAGTTTGGGCTCTGGAGAGCTTTTACATGTTGCATATTAAAAAAAAAAACTGACAAAACTACAACATGAAATTGAATCGTAATCCCACTGAATCAAACTGAAGCTTTACATTTTAAAATTGTATTAATCAAGAATTGTATCTAATTATCTTTGGTGGAGAGATGCACACCCCTAAATCTTATGATAGCTTTTTAAGACTCTGAAATAGTTGTTGGAACAAGCAGTGTAGTTAATAGTGCTGTATTGATAATTGTACTGTGAGTCTGATGGGGGATGGTGAGTGGAAACAACGAGCCAATCAACCTAAATCCAATGTGTCAATTTTACCTCCCTCATCTCCAGTTTCCTTTTGTTGTTCACTTGATACCACCTCCCAAGCACAACACCCTCATGAACGAGTCCTGCTGCTCTCATTCAGGTTGCTTGTGGCTGCTCACTCTGTCGTGGGGCCGGAACCTTGTGCCTCCAAAACTTTTCAGGAGACCCCAAAAAGGTCCTGTTTGTGCAACTATTAACATTACATCATCAAAGAGGCCATTCTCAACACTTTAGACTCATCAAGGCTTTTGTTCAAAGTCACTTGGACAGGACACCGCGGATTATCCCTGCAATTAGAATGCCTCAGACAGCATCAAGTGAGCAGTGAAAAATGTTCCCTTGCGGTTACATAAAGTCTGGCATGTCAAGTTTCTTTGGGATTGATATCTATTTATTATATCACACTAAAAAAAAATTTTTTTGAACAGTTGCGAAAGGCTAGCTTACACGGGCCAGAACCTTTATCCTTCCACTTGTCTGGTAGCACGCCATTCAAATCAAAATCTTTACTCAACCTTAAATCTAATGTTATGACTGAGATGAATGTATAACTAACTAACTTTTTTTCTTTCGTTCTTTTTGTTGTTGTTAAAGAACAGGTGAAAAGTGGTAAAGGATGGAATTAGAATATTCCAAATGTTCATTTTGAAAAGCCATAAAGCTCTAATTTATTTTGTACAGAAAAGATAAAAATTGCACTTTTTGACCAGTCATATCAGCAACCTGCAAAAATGAAGTAGAATCATTGTAACGCTTCACTGTAAAAATAATTATATATATATATATATATATAAATGTTACATTTCCAGCAGCTGGGGCGCCAAAAAAATACAGTGAAATAACAGAAACTTATTCTTACTTCTCATAAAAATAAAAAATGTTCCGCCCATAATTAAAATACAGTTTGCAGTTGTAATTTCAACAAGATTTTTGCTTTATTTTCAGTAAAAAAATAAAATAAATAATTAATACATTTTCACATTTTAAACAAATGAAATTACCTAGAAATATAGTAGTTAAACATTGTATTACAAATATTAATGCTTATAAGTATAGAAATGTGCTGTTATTAGTTGTTTTTAATGACATGATTTATGATAATAATTTGCATTTGATGTCATATAACAGTATATGACAGACACAAAAAATAATGTTATTCATCTTTCAAAACATGTTAAAAAAAAACCGTTGAAATACTAGATATTGGGTTTAAAATTGCAACAGTTTACTGTTATAATAATTAATTTATAAAGCATTTTTCCACCTCACGAGACTCTCAAACCACTTTACATTTTGACTGCTCATTCACTTTCTAATGATGAAGCATTAGGAGTTCAGTAAATTGCTCAAGGATACTTCAACATGTTCACCAAGGGGATTGAACCCACAACCTTAGAAAATACTAGATGACCACTATACCACTGAGCCATGCCTCCATTTTATTTTTATTTTTATTTTTTATTTTAGATCCCACGAAATGTATACTTAGTTGGTCGTGATGCCCCAAAGCAGAGGCAGCATCTGTAATTCCAGTTATTTGCTTTTCATATTATTCACCCTGTCAAACTTTCCCCTTTCCTTATATCTCATTAGATGTCCTTTCAAAATAAATGTGAATACAATGTCAGTGAATCTTAACATTTAGGACAAGACAGCAATTGTAGTCATTAAAAAAAAAAGAGTCAATTAACAAATAATTAATCATAAAATTACAAATTTTTGCTATTTCATTTCTCAGGAATTTTAACCCCCGGTTTTAAAGATGCATTTTACATTTTATTCCCTTAAATAAGAGACAAATATTTGTGAAATTAGGATTCATTTGTGAACATATTTAAAAAATAAATATATGTATTTCATTTTTTTTGGGGGGGGGGGTGTACAAATATTGTTTTCACAGTTACAGTGATTTCACGTTATTTTACATTCAGTATATAAGATCACAGTCTATTTTTGAAAATGAAATGATATTTTCAAAATATCAGAAAAATCTGTAAAAGAAAATAAACATCAAAATTCTGTATTTGGGGATTTTTTTTAACAGTGTAATTTATGTTCAGGGTCTGCTTCGCTGCATCTTGAATCTGTGCTGGGGACAATCAAATGTCAAGACCACTAATCCATTCTGGAGTGAAATGTACTACTTGTGTCAAAAAGCTCCATGCAGCCGTATGTTATCGTATCGTTATCGTTATCCAACAGGATGAGGACTGAAAACCCAAAACTAAAAAAAAAACGCAAGTATGTAATGTAGTCTGAAGAAGATGCCCTGCAAAATCCAGTTAAAGAAGGGGAACAATGCTGACGCAACATATATTATGTAACTGCAACATAAAGACATCTAGAAGTGTGCTCCAATGTACACTTTGTGATCAATGCAAAAATAATAATTTTGTCACTATTGTTTGTGTTAAAACTGTGCAGCTAATGGAATGTTTTCAAACAGATTGTCATGTGTACAATGCACCTATTATTCTGCCTTCTTGTTGCAGAATAAATATTGTAATACTAACACTTTTCGGCTTGCCAATTATAGTTTTTCCATTCCCATTTTCTTTTCATCCCATGGGGACAATTTCAAGTGCTTGACATGACAATGATTTTCTTATTATCCTCGAAGGGGCTTCAATCCATGTTATGTAACAAAGAAACTGTTGCACCCTGACTGTGTCTTCTGCAAAGCAATCACTGATTGCCAGATGAGCAAATCAGTTGCAAAAATGCGCAGCTCAGTGACTAAAACAATGTTTGTAGCTCAAAATCAATAAGGTTGTCTTTATTAGCCATTGTACATCCTTTCTCAGTAAACAGTGAGGAAGATTAGTGAAATGTGCAAGTAACTCACTTCAGGCTGTGCTCGAAAAATCGAGTTAGAAGCGATGAAAGGCAGCGTGGGGCTTATTGGAAGTGACTGCTTGGTCACTGTTTCAAGGAACACCGGGAAGGGAATACCGGTCAACCAACCCTGACCACACTGCACAGAACATTGTATTCCAGGTTTAACAAAGTGCGTTATACTGTACTTATTTTGTACATATTGTTTACAAAACTTTTTGTTTGATTTGAGTTCAATATTAAAATATTAAGGACCAGTACAATTACCTTAGCTACAATCAAAAGTCAATCAACAAGGCTTTCATGGAAGACTTGCTAAGTAGAAGCCTCTGCTCACAAAAAAAGGTCAATACTGCCCATCTAGACTTTGCCAGCGAGTACCTGGACAAACCTGAAGCTTTTTGGAATTCCCTTCTGTGTACAGTTGAGTCCAAAATTGAACTGTTTGGTCACAACTAAAACAGTCGGGTTTGGTGAAAAGTCAACACTGCATACCAGCAAAAGAACCTTCACCCTACAGTGAAGCAGGGTGGTGAGAATGTTTACGGAATTCTGGGCTAACTTTTCATCTTCAGGACCTGGACAACTCCACATAATCCAGGGAATCATGAATTCAGAGGAATATTGTGAAATCCTGTAACATAACCTGAAGCCGTCCTTTGTGAAGTTACAGCCTGATAGAAGATAGATCATGCAACATGACAATAATCCAAAGCATTCCAGCAATACAACCAAGGAATGGCTGAAGAACAACAAGATTCATGTTCTGGATGTGCCCCATCAAAATCCTGACTTAAAGTGTTTCAAAATACTGTGGCGGGACCTGAAGCGGACAGTTTATGCTAAACGTCCATCCAACCTCTCTCAACTGGCTGCACTTTGCAAGGAAGAGTGGCAAAAATTCCCCCAAAGTAGATGTGAAAGACTGATAAATCACTAAAGAAAGTGTTTAGATGAAGTTCTCATTTCAAAAGGAGGTGCAATGTCCGATTAAGTGAGAGGTTCACATACCGGTACATTTGCACCCATGAAATATGAGGTTTTTTTTAAATCAACAACTTTTGTTGAAGAATGAATGACAATGTTATCATTCTTTTTGTTCAAGTCCATTATTTTCAATGTCAGCAATATTTTATACAAAAAAATCTGACCATGCCACACCACAAACTTTTGAGCAGCACTGTATATATATATATATATATATATATATATATATATATATATATATATATATATATATATATATATATATATATATAGTTTACAGTTGGCTAAATAACATTCATGTTTTATGTAATCATATAAGACAAATAACGTGTAGCAAAGTGATGATGCAGGAGAGAGAGATGAGAGTAGAGGAGAGTAACCTAGAGAGAAGCACAGGGTGTCATTGCATTACCACACTGATAATACCTCATACCGGTACTTGCCTATCCCTAATATGACATCATACAAACACCGGAACTAAAATATAATGTCACTTGAAAGTTTACTATCTAGTAACTTTAACTCCCAGTGCTTATCTATCGCAAGCTTATTTCCCCTTTTTCATACAGTAAAATAGAATCAGGCCCAATCTGACTGTGCTGCTAAATTATGTTTGACTCTGCCAAAATTACATTTTTAGTGACATCAAGCATAGAACAGCTCAATACCCTTTGTAATTGTTTCTCAATTTAGCCATTTTCCTTCCAGTAATTCACTCTGCTACTGGCCCCATACAGGGGAAGAATGCCGATGTAATGTTCCAGCTGAGTGTGAGAAAGGGGGAACTGTGGACTGAATGCCATCATTAGTCGTCAACCACAATGGCGTCCACACCAATAGGGGAAGGCTGTGCATAAAGAGCCTCCAATGCACAATGGGCCTTCTCTCACAATCAAAGCTGTCACAATATCTGCTGTAATGAGCAACATGACAGATTGGGCAACAAATCACATGGTAACAAAATCACATTGTGTGCACCAAGGAGAGGGAAAATGTGGGTGGTGGAGTTTTGACCAGCACAGGGGAAGGAGGGCTGTGATGTTTAGTACTGAAAGCATACAGTGGGTGGGAATGCTGTTATTTCATCCCTTGTTGAATTTGTAAGTTTGCTCTCTTGATAAAGACAATAACTGTATCCCTTTTTTATGCTTGTTTTTTTTTTTTATTATTATGGTAATAGTATAATAATCATGATTTGAATCCTCTCAACTTCTGCCCCAATGACAGTTTTTCCTTAGCATGTTTGCCTGTCCCCGTGGCTGTTCAGTGTTTTTGCCGCAACAACAAAGTGTGAATCTCTACCGTTCTGTTCATCTCAAGCCAAACAAAAAAAATGCATATAAAAACACAATATTAAAGTCATTATGCATTTTATTGAGTGGAATATTTGGTCTCCTACAAATCAGCCAGAATTTTGGCTCATATCAAAAATACAAACTATACTATATAATATTTTTTTTTTTAAATCCCCTATACAACTCGTGTATAAAGCACACGTTCTACTTATTTTTTATGTTTTTTTTTTTTTTTTAAATACCAACATCAATGAATGAATGAACAAATAAGGAAATTACATTTTCTAACCGTAGGGGGAGTTCTGGAGCAAAAAGAAAGAAAGAAAGAAAGCAATATTTCTTTGAATGCTACTTTAAGTGCTCTCACCCTTCAGGTTGCTCCTGTCAATGCTGTGGAGCCTTGAAACCATGGAGTCAGCGCAGAAACAAATCATTCCTTGGCTCACGGGTTGAGGTTCAATTAGATGCACCACCTCGAACTGTCTAGAATTCAATTATGTAAACAACGAGTTACGGTTGAGGGATGGAAATAAACAAGGTGCACTAATGTTTTATTCATCCCACACACCAAAATACCTCCTGCATAAAATACATTTGGAGCCCCCCACCCCACCCCAGTCCTCCATGTTTTGCTTTCAAATTAGAGGCGCAGCAATTTTCATATTTGCAAAGATTGTTGTGACTTTATGTGTAATAAAGTGAGCAGCAACAAGGATGTGCTCTAAGAAATACGTTCTGTGTTTCACTAGCTTGTCAGTTTCACACTAAAAGATCCTTGTTTGCTAAATGTATGTATGTTGACCCTAACATGCCTGTGTCGTCACTTTTGCCATGCAAAACTGCAGCTCTCTCCACCACCGCCCACCAACTGTGAATCATGCACACATGCATCGACACATAGAAAATTTCATTTCACCCTCATGCTTGTTCATTTTCCACTCCACAAAATGTGTGGAAAGCGTGGCATCAATATCTAACACAATCACACACGCTAAAACACGCAATCATCATAAATTATTTACGTTCCTAGAAATCCTTCAATTCCAAAGTCTTGCATATAAAGTACTTTCACAAGGCTGGTTAAGTTTGAAACCTAACGTAAGGAAGTAAATGTGTGTCATAATCACGAGGTGATTTCCCCAAAGAAGTAGTACTTGTGACATCCTTGTGAGAATTTTAGCAGGTTGATTAGGTCCTTGCACCAACAACTAATTTTAGGTTTCCTGTCCCATTTTTAGTTATGTGCAGTAATTACTTCCAGCTGCGGTTCTTTTATAAAGTGCTCCCTAAAGAAAGTTAAATTGAGTACTTATAGCTCTTGTCCTCATTAGGGTTACAATTGTCCCAGCTGGTTTTGGTCAAGAGGCCATGAACCCTGAACTGGTCGGAGCTGATTTCAATAAAAATAAGAACATTTGCAAAGAATATAACACTTTTGCAATTTTTGGAAACAATTGTGTGTGAATGCTGAAAGACTGAATGAAAAAACTTTGAAGCATGTGGAATGATGTGGAATTAGTTGGAATGATTTTAAATTATATGGAATGATGTGGCATGATAATGAATGACATGACATGAGCTGAATATGATGATGTTGGAATAGTTTGAACTGGTCAATATATGTGGAAACGAATGAATATGTAAATATTTTGCTATGGAATAATGTGATATGATATGGAATGACACGGAATTGATACGATGAGCTGAATATGTTTAAAGACGGGATGGTTTGAATTGGACAATATATGTGGAAACGAGGTAAATATGTATATTTAGAATTCTGGACTTTAGAAAATGTTGTCAATTTTGTGAATGGGAATAGTAAGTGAGATGGCTCGAATGATGTGGAAGATGATGTTGAAGATGTAATGGTTTGAGTCTGTGAATCAGTGAATAATGTAGAATGTTTTCTCAAATGAGATTTTTTTTTTTAGGGGGAGGGCGAAATCAAGAATTTTTCATAAACGCAACATTTTGGCATGTTGAAAATCCTTCCCAAAATGAATTTAATGAACTGAATGACTTAAATTTAAAATGAGAATGATGTGTATCTGTTTTGGTAATTGCCTAATTCAGAACAAATAGGGAATTCAAAAATGAAAATGTTAAATTTTTGGTCATTTTGGAATTTTTTGGCATGTTGAAAATTGTTCCCAAGGGAATTGAATTAGCTGAATGATTTGAATTTCAAATGGGAACGATGTAAACGTTTAATGTGCTATTGGGAATGAATGGTTAACAACTTTTGGAGGAAATTCGTCATCAGTGGGAATGAATAGTGAATTTTTGGGTGAAAAATTTAGAATTTCAGAAAAACTGTGAACATTTGGAATGGGAGAAATAACAGCCCACATGGAGTGAATTTGTTAAAATTAGAATGATGTGAATCAAATGAATTACTTGGAAGTAGCATGCCAAAAAAGTGGGAGGAATAAAAAATAGGATGAGTGATGCATTCTTATGTGATGGAATTAACTGTAAATCTGAGATTTGTGTTGGTTCATCCCAATGTACAGTATATAGTACTGTATATTGTTCATCTAACAGTGCCTTTATGAAGCTTGATTTGTGCACTATGGCACTCTCAGTATTTGAAGCCAGGGACCTAATTCGTTGGGCCGCAAGATCACATGCTTATCAAAGAGGTGCATTGAGAGTTCAGATAGTGAAACACACCTGGCTACTATTGCAATTTCAATAACTGTGAGTAATCAATAAGATCAGCGATATTGTGACAACCATATGATTTCGTGTGAGTCACCTTGTGGGCAGAAGAATACAGTGGAAACTTGAATGCTTCAAAACTTGAACAATTTGAAGTTCATTCAAAACTGGAATGATGTACATACAGTATGGTATTCCTTAAAGGTCAACCAACCTTAGAATTCTAATAATCATAATTTGTGACATCATGCTATTTCACTGTAGTTCTTGATTTCATAAAAGTCCTTTACAGAGGTTCTCAAACTTTTACACCATGTAACACCACAAACAATACTCTCCAAGTACTAGGATTAACGTTAAAATACAGTACAGAGTACAGTTGACCCTACATACTCGTGGTTCTGCACACGCGGTATCTTATTCAGTTTTTATTTTATTTTTATATATTTATTTGGTTGCCGTTGTTTTTTGAGGGTCTTTTCTGGGATTCTTTTCCCCATTTCGCTCCGGTTTTTCATTGAAAAGTATATTGAATATGCATCATCGTTTGTTGAAGATTTTTTTTTGTTAATAATTCCCGATGTTTTTCCCTGGTCATCATTTATATGGGTCATTGACGGAAAATTATTTTACCAGACCCAATTAATTTATTTTAAAAACACAGAAGGTATTTATTCTTTATTATTATATGTTTACTATTATCTATAATTTTACTATTATCTACAATTTAGGAAAACTTTCCACAATGGTCGTACCAGATGATGGTTGATCACACAACATAATATTTTCAAGTTATGAAGCTAACAATTAGCCATCTAAACAAAACAAGCTAGCTAGCCACACAAGTATATGTATAATGAAAATACATGTTTGTTGGACAAAATTAATATTAATTAGCTTTTTCAGGTCATACCACATGATGCCTGTCACGGTTGGCTGTGGTTTTGGACCCAAGTGTGGGGAGGCCGAGCGAGGAGGCAGAGGTAAAGTCCAAAACAAAAGGGTTTTATTAATTAAACAAGGTGGTGCACACCGTGCTGACAGGAAACAACAAAAATAACAAAGTCCTAAATTGAAGCAAACTCAAGTGGCATGACAAGGAACTGGCAAGACATGGGAGAAACGACTAAACGTGGAAACGACAATGCACCGACACAGATTGGACAAACACAACAGACTAAATACACCAACACTAATAAGACATACCTGAGGAACACAAAAGGCTGAGGGTACCCATTGGTCAGACACACTGGGAAAGGAAGAAACACACAGGTGGATGTGATCAGAAGACAAGACAAGGGGGGATATCAGGAACACATGACAAACACCAACCACAGACAAAAACAACAAACACAACCATAATAAACCAAATCCAACCCCTACAAAACCGAAACATAACAATGTCTAAATATGACTACTTCATACCAGTTGCTAAAAAGTGAACTTTTTTACATAGTTGTACTTTCAAACCTTATAGCTGCTCCCATGGGTTCTTAAAATTCTTGTGGATAACACAAACCTCTGTCGTTAAATGCATTTCAAAAATAATAGTCAGAAATTGGTGATTTCTTTTTGGTCGTAGAATGGGCATCATCGGACAAACTTATCCGTCAATGATAAGATTTTCGCTATTCGTAGGGGAAAAGAATAGAATACAATTATATAACCCATTCATAGTCATTTCTCTTACTGTATTTGGAAACTAATATTTTTATTGTTTGTTTGTATGTTTATCATCATCGAGAAGAAGCAGACAGGTGAGACTTGGTGCTTGATTGAAAAGCTCCAGTTGGTAGGATGATGAGAGAATTGACCTTCCCTTCTATGGTCGCTCATTGCACCTCAAAGGCCTCTGTGCAGCCATCACAGCAAATGAGTCATAGGATCATAGAGTGAGAACAATATACATGGCAGGCAGCACACACACAACCCCACACGGGAGGTTGGGCCAAACTGAATGGGTTACCTCAGAAGGTCATCGGATGGAAATATGGAAGGTGACACCTACCGAACACAGACTCCGCTCTCTCGTCTCCCCTCCACATCCTCAGAAAACAAAGGAGACAGCCAATGAGAGGGCGATGGAGTGGGTGCATGTGCGCGTACACATATACCGTGTACATGACGCCACAACTCTCTACTCGCTTTCCTTTCTAATGATAATGAAAAGCTGAAATCCTATCCAGCCTGTTACGTGGTCAGACAGAAAGCAGCAGCTGCTCATTTTCTGCTGATCATCACAGCCTCAGAATGTAACTCTATTGATTTGCCATAGCAGGAGCTTTAGGCTATTAAACTGAGGAGAATATCTCAGCCCAAGAAAAGATGGCGTAGATATACAGCTTTTGGATATTATTTTAGGATGAACCTAAAATGACGGAAAACTACAGGTCAACTTGAATATATCTTGTTGATATCGTCTGTAAAGCTGAGCGCTACTTCTTGGTTGCTGATTAATATAAAGAGCTAACAGTTTCATGCACACTTCTCAAATAACAAATCAAATCAACTTGATTTATTGAATGCTAATAAGAGATATTTTCATTTGCTATCAAAGTTATAGTATAGTGTTTTAAGAACTGCACAGCAAATTCTGTAGTGTTAAATTGAGTTAAAAATCTTATTTTGCTAGCTCTACGGGTGGTGTTATTTCAGCGAGTCAAACTCATTGACTCCAGGCTAAGTTACCTTATACATCCGGGCTCTTTTCTTTCTTTTCTCATTTTTCATCTAAATTTTGTGGCAATAAACATGTACTGTCTCGTGGCGTACTTGTTAGTGTTGTTGCCCTCCAAGTGCTAGGTACTAGGTTTCAGTCCCACTGTCTCCGTTTGGGTAGGAAAATACAAACAATAAAGTAAAGTAACAATAAAACTGTGAGAAATTAACACAAAAAGGAATGAAAATAACACTTTGGGGTTGAAAGTGACAACAAAATTGTGAGAAATGAATACCAAAAATGAAAGGAAGTAACACTTTTAAGTGTTAAAAAATAACACTGATAATGTGAACAAATAACACTGATAGGTGAAAGTAGATAATACTTTACACTTTTGGAAGTGTAACTGGTGAGAACTATATAAACTCAGGGAAAGTGTTACATTTAACACAATGGGAGTTAAATTTACACTTCCGATTTTACTGTGTGGAAAAAAATGTAAGATTTACTGTCCTTTCAGTGCTTATTGTTAAGTGGTACCAGGCCATTTCATTTGCATTTGGAAACATTGCTGAGTGAGACAACACTATTGCCCTTGTCCTCTGTGTGATGCTGCAAATCTGTCTTCTTTGAGCATGCATATGCATGAATGTAGACTCAGCTCAGTTACATAATCCTGTGCCCTTCCTTACATTGTGTCTGCTGTTCACCTTCCTCTGGTATCTCCACATGGCTATTCCCTCTTTCTGCTCACTCTATACCTGATTTTGTCTGAGTTCAGATCCCTCTGTTTCCCTCTCAGATCTCTCTTTCCACATCCTCCCTTTCATTCTGCATCAAAAATGGTAGCATGCATCTCCTCACCGGCCACTAATGGCCATGGCGATGCTTTGCATCCAAAGATGAAAGAGTTGATTATTTTATGAGAGAAACTGATGGATCTCTTTTGCACACACTTTGGAAATGTTAGTTTAGTTAGAGAGGAGGAGCTGTGAGATCGCGAGATGCTGTGACTATCGCGAGACCTACAGCGAGACCGGGAAACCCTAACATGGCGGCGCCCTGCTGCTAAGATAAAACGAGCTCTATTATGCTAAACTAATCCAAATTTAACCATCATATATCTTGGCTTTTCTCTTGTCTCTTTCATCCGGCAGATTTGAAATACCACCCAGCGTGGAGGACCTTGAACGTTTCATCGACGGATATTTTTACAGCTGCGCGATGGAGGATCCATCCGTCAAGAAACCTTCGAAAAAGAGGAAAAATGACTCAGCGACGGACACCTAACCACTACGGACGTTTCGGTCAGTATGCTGGAGTCCATAAATAAAAAACTAGATGTACTCTGCCTCATCCGCGAGGACGTCAAAGAATTAAAGGTAAGCCTGGAATTCGTCAGTCAACAGGTAAGTGACCTCCAACGGGATAATGCCGAGTTACGCTCTTCACTCGCGGCTGTTTCAGCCGAGTTGGAAACTATTAAAGAGGAGAATAAAACGCTAAAAGAAACTGTTCTGGATGTCCAATCCCGTAGCATGCCGGAGAATTTAATATTCTCAGGCATATCCGAGAGTACCTCTGACAACCCAGAGATTGAGATAAAAAAAATGATGACGACGTCGTTAAAAATTCCTCAGGAGACGGTAAATAACATCTCTTTTCACCGGGTACATCGGCTTGGAGCCCGTAGGGGCAACAAACCCCGTCCTATTATCGCAAAGTTTGAGCATTTTAAACAGAAAGAATTTGTTAAACGTAAAGGACGGGAGCTTAAAGGGACCTCATTTGGAATGAATGATCAATTCCCGAGAGAGATTAATGAGCGGCGAAAGGTACTGTTTCCTATAATGAGACAAAATAGGCAGGAGGGTAAACGGACTACGATAGCCGTTGATAAGTTATATATCGAAAGCCAACTATTCCGGAACCCCAACTCCACTCCCTGGCTGTTCTAATTGGCATTGGTGGAACTATACTTAGTTTGATTATTAGATGTATACATATACTGTATATGTGGTTATAAAACCAAAAATATGAATACTCATTATGTTTAGGCTATATTATAAATATAATATTAATACACAACTATATCTAAAGTATATTTAAACAAAAAAATCTCGCTTAGGTTACCAGCTACTGGTGTATTGTTATGTTTAATCCCCTGCTAATTTCCTTCACTTTCACCTCCCTACCCGTTTTTTCACTGTTATATTTACTTACACGTTACCTCATATTTCACACAAATTACATAAATCACCTAACCACTTTGATTCTATCCTATAACGTGCCAGTATTGACAAATGGCCTATACAGATATATACACAGGACTGAGTTTATATTGTTTGTATGCATAAATTAGTTCTGGTTTCCTGGAATGTTTGTGGCGCTCGCTCACAGACAAAAAGAATAAAAACTTTAGACCATCTCTTAAATTTAAAAGCAGATATTTGCCTCCTACAAGAAACCCACCTACAAAAATCTGAAGAAAAATTACTTATTGATAAGAATTTTAGCCAAGCGTACTCTGCCCCTTATAACAGTAGACAAAGAGGAGTCTGTATACTCATACATAAGAATTTACTCTAAATAATACAATAACGGACCCAGCGGGCCGATACATTATTATTCAGGTGACTATATTTAATAAAATATATACATTTGGTCATTTATATGCCCCTAATAATGATGATCCGGCCTTTTTCCATGAATTTTTCTCTAAGCTGTTTGAATTAGCAGCGAACTCTACTATTATTATTGGCGGAGACTTTAACACAGTCTTAAATCCATTAATAGATCGTTCTAATAATACAACATGTATAAGGCGATTACAATCTACTAAAGTAATAGGGGAATATATGGATGATTTTGGCCTCGTCGACAGCTGGAGACTTAAAAACCCAAATAAGAAGGAATTTACCTTATTTTCCGCTGTGCACCGGCCTTTTTCAAGAATTGATTTTTTTCTTACAAATAACTCTATTGCTGATAAAACTGTTACAAAAATTCTTAATAACATTTGTCTCCAGTGTTTACAAAACACTACAGACACTTATTTTCATGCTTTATGGTTATGTACTCCGGTTATGTATTTCTGGACTAAAGTCTTAGAAAAACTTTCCGCTATCTTGGATTGTAGGATACCGTTCTCTCCAAACTTGTGTTTGCTAGGTGACTTAACAACAACTGACTTACCATATAAACAATTTCAATCTACACTTGCAGCCCTTACTATCGCAAAAAAAACAATTCTTGTTAACTGGAAAAATAAACAAACTCTGAATATCGACCAATGGTCTAACCTCCTCATAAATCACATTTTCATGTTTTCATTTTAAATCACACCTGGGAGGCGGGTGGATCGGAGCGTGGGGATATCATTTCCCTCTGCTCCGGTTCACCTGCTCCCAATTTTAATGCACCCTACACACACACTTGTATATACACTGGGTGGGGTCACAGTAAAAGGGGTTAGCTTTCACTAAGAACGCTGGAGTGACGACCGGGGCCTTTCCCCGCCTTTCCCCGCTGGGCCTGAGGTTCGGGGGTGCCAACCGTCCTCCGGTGCCCCCATCTCCCCTTCTGCCCCCGGTGTTCCGTCCCTCCACGCGGCGGGGGGTGGGGTGGGCGCGGGGGCCCTCTCCGCTCCGCTGTCCGGCCCCTCTTCGGCGCCGATGCCTGGTTGCGGGGGGTCCCCGGGGGCTGGGGGGCTGCCGGTTAGTCGGGGTGGGGTCGGGTGGGGGGGCGGAATGGGGGGTGCTGGGGTCTTGGGGGCCTGGGGGGCGGCTGGGGCTGGGTTTGGGTGGATGGTGGGGGTGGGTGGGGGGCGTGGGGGGAGCGAGCGGGGGCTGTGGACCGGTGGGGTGCCTGGCGGGCCTGCAGTGCCCCGTCCTGCTGCGTTGGGTTGGGGGTGCGGGCCGTGTTGGGGTGGGTGACGCTCCTGCTCCTGGGTTTGCTCTCCGGCCGGTGGCCCTGGCGGGGCCGAGGGGTCGTCCTTTGGCGCTGCCGCGGCCTGGGGGGCCCTGAGGTGTTGCACTTGCTCTGTCCTGGCAGGGGTCGACGGCTCCCCTCTTTGGTGGAGATTTTCATGCATGCCAGATCCACCACACCAGCATCTATCGAAACTCAGACACAATCTGCTTCTTCCTCAGGTCATTGAATCGGTGGAGGCTGGTGTCTGTGGATCTCACTCTGCTTCGTTTGTCCTTCCTTCCTTTCCTCAGTCTCTCCTTTGGTCTCTTGAGGTCTCCCTGATTTGTTGGAATTTAGATGTTTCTGGGGTTGGTGAAGAACTCTGGTTGGTGGCCCGGTGGGTGGTGTCTGGTCGGTGCTGGATTTCACTTTCCTTTGTTTTCTTTGGTCCTTCCTCGGGTCTCCTGGCGGCGGTGTTCGGTTTAGGTGAACGGTATGGGATTTTTTTTAATGGGTTTTGGTGAACTAACGAATACACACACACTCGCACGCACACACACACACACGCACATGCACATACTCACCCGCATACAAAATAATAAAAAAATAAAATAAAAAATAAAAAAGAGAGCATTGATGACGACATTACCGAATGAACAATACTGAGCTCTTTAAAAAAAATAATAATGTTAGTTTCACAGTGTAGCTCAAGACTGACATGTGTCTAGTAGTGTAAGTTGAGGTAGTGTGGTCATTCTCATTCCAAACTGTACAGCAACGGCTGTCAAAGACAAAAATATATCAGTAAATCTTCTCATAGTGCCAAAAATGGACCAATAATCCTTTTTATTGTTGTTAATGACTTGAATAGGTTTGTTAAATACTAACACAAAGAGTTCAGATTGATTGTGTTTGCTCAAATGTCATGTCTAATCAACTCAACTTTATTTATAAAACAAAACAATGAACAACATGCAAACTCCACAGTAAGGCCGGAGCCTGAATTTGAAACTATGACCTCAGAACTGTGAGAGAAATGTGCTATACTAGTTGGTCACTCTGCTCAAATAATGGGAAAATGAAGCTTCATGAAGCACTTGTAATGTTTTTTTACTCCTTTAGATAGTGCTTTTGGTTTAAAGATAAAAGCTTGTTCAATGGAAATTAATTACATTTCCACTGTATCTATAAACCAAGAGTACCAACAAAAGGAGTCAAAAATAGTCCAAAAGATGCTTCATGAAGCTTCTTTGGTCCATCACAACCGTGCTACACCAAACCAAATAAAAGCTTCTTCTCCAATCAAAATTCACTATAGTTCCTTTCAACAGGTACTTTGAATACATGCGGGACAGTTTCATTCCCTCTTGTTGAAAGGATCATACTTTTTTTGTTTTATTGGTGCACCATATAAATACTGTAGGTACGCACGCAAAACAATGTCGAAGTTATGACTCAAGAACCCCATTTGAAAAAAAAAACTAATTTAAACCACATAAAAATGTACTGATTAAATCCGGTCATCTCGGTTGATGCCTGCCTTTTGATTGTGTTCCACTACTGAAAAAAAAATGTAGTTATGATGTTGATGCTGTGGTTACAGAAAAGGTATCCTGGGAACCCATTGTTCTCAGCCAATACGTGAGATTCAACGTGAGCCCAGCTAACTACCATGACACCTGTTGGCATTGAATGGTCCACTAAGCTGCTCATGTAGTTGTTAAAAATGCAGTCTATGAATGTTACATTATTTTAAGCATTGTCTGTATGCACTTCACACCAAGCAGAGTAGCGTCACAGATGCGTATAAGGGAGCTTATAATTAGCATTATTGTGTCTTCAAAATAGCATAACTGCGTTCCTCAATGGAATTTAAGACAGGGAACATGTTGTCCTTTTAGAAATGCAGTTATTAAAACAAGGAAATAGAATGTGGAGAATGTTGTCATTGTTTAGCGACAAAAGGATAGGGTGGAGTGTATGTGACTGAGTCTACTGAATGTCATCTTCATTTGGGCTGTTCCTTATGTAAATTAAATACACTGCAGGTGTGTGTGACACATCAAAAGTCTTTCTGCTGCCCTTAGGATCATGGTGATTGTGAGTCCAAGCCACAAGCTGCTTGGTGTAACAACACAGAATATTTTAAATCTGATCCAAAATAGCCGAGGTCAAACATATTCTGGTATATTCATGAAAATGTATGTTTTCATTGTTTTTATTTTTTAGCATGTGTTGAATTTAATTGGCGCCTTACGCAACAAATGGGAGGTGGTGTACATCGCATTGTTTCCAGGCTGCTCCCTAGTCAATCATGAGGTGTTTAGTGGGGAAAAGGGTGGGTTCATGTGTGTGTGTGTGTGTGTGTGTGTGTGCGTGTGTGTGTGTGCGCGCGTGTGTTTGCCTTTGTGTATTATGAGGACATGTCACCTGAATACACGCAACACTGCGAGGACATTTTGAATTATGAGGACACAGCCCATGTCCTCATAATTCATTCAATGCAGAAGTGCTTCTAGGGCTGTAGAAGGCTTAAATCCAAAGTTTTAGCCAATGTCCTTGTAAACCATAATTACATGAATTTGTGTATTTTTGTGTATTTGATGACGCCCCCTGTAGGAAGGTCCTCGTAATGCACCACTTCATGAATTATTCACACCAGTGTATATTTCACAGCATTTGATTGGCTGACCGTCACCTGTCCCCACAATTACGCACATGTCCCCATAATTCCGTTTTTTCTCAAAATGCTGTGTATTGTGAATGTTTGTCTGTAGACGCAGAGCCTTTTTTTTTTTTGCAGCCACCAATTCCTAAGTAGATAAATTAAATAATGAAATACACTATGACATTTAATTATATATTTCAGCATTTAATTCTTGCAGTGGTTGTTTATTTGAAAATATACAATGGTTAACAGCTGTTTATCACATCACTTTGAACAGCTGGAGGCAGAGACAGAGAAACTGTCAGTGCCGTATATTGATTCATCATTTAACATCCCACCCTGCCTTTACAATGTAACATCTTTCTGTACACCAGTGGCCAAATGTTTTGAGAATGACATTGATTTTCTAAAAATCTCCAGTGCTGACTTATTATTATTGTTTTTTTATGATGGCAATTTGCATGTACTCCAGAATGTTATAGTGATTAGATGAATTGCAAAGTCCCTATTTGCCATGAAAATTAAAGTAATTTCCTTTAGTGACCTTACAAACTTTAAGTGAAGAAGGCTTCAGGGCACCCAAGAAAATCCAGCAAATGCCAGGACTATCTCCCAAAGTTGATTCAGCTGCGGGATAAGGACATCACCACCAGTGTAGAGCTTGCTCAGGAATGGCAGTAAGCAGGTATGAGTGCATCTACACCCATGGTGAGGGAGTAAGACTTTTGGAGGATGGCCTGGTGTGACCAGTGAAAAGGGGATTCCATAAATACAGACCAAAATAAGAAAAAAAGAGTTGAAGTTATTTTCTCTGATTAACCCCCTTTCCAAATGTTTGGGGCATCCGGAAAAATGCTTGTCTGGAGAAGAAAAGGTGAGCGCTACCATCAGTCCTGCTTCATGCCAAAAGGAAAGCATCATGTGACCATTCATTTGCAGTGTTGCTTCTCAGCCAAGGAATTGGGCTCGCTCACAATTTTGCCAAAAAACACATGCATCCATTACTAAAGTATAGTACTAAAACATCCTCGGACAGCAACTGTATGACAGCAGCAAGGTTATTTTATTTACTAAAGCAAAAAAACATTTTCGTTAATGAAAAAAAAAACCTTTTTAAAATCTGAAACTGAAATCACATTTTATGATTACAAAATGATCTATAATTCTAGCAATAATATCCTTTGTTTTCGTCTGTGGTAATTCATTTAATATATGAGCCTTTGGGGTTCATTTTAAATGTGATCTATTTTTTTTTATTGACACTGTAAATCATAGAACAATAGCCACTCTTATCAACAAAGTTCATAATCCAACGACTGAACCAATTTGTTGATTTGAACGGGATTTATTATATTGCCCTGAGTACGGAAGTGACGTCATCTAGCAGCCCGATAGAGAACCGCCCCCGGCTCTATTTACTTCACGAGATGTGATGGCGTGTAGCTGTGCTAATGAGGTAGGTTTGAAGCTCGAATTTTTCCTGTTGTTGTTGGTCGCTTGTGTACATTGCTCCCTCTTTCGCGAAAATGATTTATAATGCAAGTCCAGTGTAAGTGCAGCTAAGCTTACGTTAGCATACCTAACCATCTGTTGATTATGATGGATGCAGCTAATTATTTAGAATTGCTACGCTTCTGTTAGCGACGGTTAGCATAGCAGAGCTAACCGTCTGTTGAGTAAGATGAATGCTAATTGCAATTTTTAAGAGGAAATCAATAACAGGCTGGTTTTTGATGTGAAAATATACTATAGCTTAGTATTACCAGTACAGTATAAATGAAGTATTGGTAAATTGCTGCATTTGTGTTTACTTAAATTTGTTCTTTCAATAGAAATATTTCAGTAAAGTCTGTTAGTGTTCATTACATTTAATTTATGCAAATATTTAGCAGAGCTGTGCTATCCACTGTATTTTATTTTCGTTGGCACATTTACTGCACACTGCACAGGCTATTATGGTACACTGAAAGTCAACTTCAAGACATTTGCACCAAGTTACCTATCAAACTGATTGAAACTCATTTTTTTCTATAGCTTTAGATCATTATCTTCAGTGAGACATGTCAGTCATGAGGCCACAGAGGGCAAAAGTTAAACCCAAAGAAGAGGTAGCATACTTTTCATCCTTAGGTAAAGACAAGAATGGCTTCACCATAAAATATATTAATTAATTCAAAGGTGAGTATTGGTAAAATATTCTTTAGTATGGGTCTAGTTTTCATTATTGTTATAATGAAATATTTCTGTTGTATCCTTTTTTCTTTGTAAGGTCAAGGAGTGTTCAGTTCCTGCTCCTTTCAGAAGAGAGACTTTCCTACTGAATATCGAGGAGAAGTTCTAAGCAAACAGGAACGTGAAAACAGGCTGAGAGTGTATCATGATGCCCGGAAGGTTTTCATGTTTGAATTTCGCTACAATGGAAAAACACTATGGTATGTTTATATGGTGTGTTGTCACACTTAATTTTGTTTTTTTGGGGGGATATCGTGCAAGGTTTGACAAAACATAAAAGATTAATTAAAACTCAAAAGCAAAAGTACATTCTTTTCTCAATATAATTTTTTTATTTTTTTATTTCATTTTTTACAATATTGTGACTTGTTTTTTTATTTTACTTTTACAGTTATCGTGAGTATCGCTAACCTCACAATATCATGTTAATTATCATATCGTGATTTCTTATGACATTTGGATATTGTGTCATACATGTGACATACTAGAATTACTGGTCGCACATTCATGATTACATGAAATTATATTATAGCAGTCTAGTCTTAGTAAGAATTTAATTGTATTGGTATTTTTCTATTCATCTGCCCCAGGTTTCCACTGAAGCACAACCTGATGAAGACACAGCTATCAGACTGCGCCAAAGTTGACCAGGTGACTAGATTTCTTTTTGAATGTTGTTGAAATCAGTTTTCCGAAGCAAGACATTAGTGGAGGGTGGAGATACTAGGGCTGCACAATATGTGGAAAATATCTTGCCGCACGAATGACTCATGCAATATGTGTATTGCAAAGACGTGCAACAAATGAATATTGGATTAATTGTATACTTTAGTCTGAGGCTAAGCGATATGGCCAAAAAATAAAATAAAAAGTATTTTAAACCAACCATCCAGCATTCTGCCACCACTTGTGCAAAATTACAACTCACAATAACATCTGGATGTAACAGAACATAACAACAGCTTTTAATAATCCAGAAGACAAAATACATTTCACGATTTAGCAAATTTTCAACGATTCAATTTAAATTTAATTTATTCAATTAATTTGATTTATTGCCAGGCCCTACTTGAGTCTGAATTTGACCAATCAGAGACAACATTAATTGCGCATCGCCATACAAGAGAATTGTATCGAGGAGCATTACTAACAAAAAATAACTTATTTGGATAAGACTAGATCACAATGAGCATGATTATTTTTCTGCACGTACGTGTATTTCTTTAATTAGATTATATAGATATATATATTAGGTCCATGTTCAATGTCAAAATAATCTCCATCACTGTATAAAACACCCATGTCGCATGTTTTGTCAATACTGTGCAGACCTCACAGGTGCATAGTCTTCACAATGTCGTAGTTGTGAATAACTGACACTCTGAGGACAGTGTATTTACACACTGCGAATGTAAAATAAGTTTTCAGGGGTTTGGAGTTACACATACAGTCCTCATAATTCATACTCTGGTATGGACACTCTGAGGACTGTGTATTTTCTATTAATTGTTTCATTGTGAAAAATAGACGTCACCAATTTACACAAACCACTAGTGCTGACGGATTATTTATTTTTCAAATAGCAAATAAAATGTATTTGCATTCACAATACTTTAACCTATTCATTGTTCTTTATGTACTGTAACTGTGTAAATGCACAGGTACAGTCGTGTTACTAAGAATTTAATTTTATATGTATTTTTCTCTTCATGTGTACCAGGTTTCAAATGAAGCACAACCTGAAGACATAGCTAAAGATGTAGCTGTCACAGACCAAGTTGACCAGGTGACTAGATTTGTTTTTGAATGTTGATGTTGAAATACATTTTTCAGAAGCAAGACGTAGCACAATATATAAAAAAATATTTTGTCGCACGAATGGCTCATGCATATACTGTATGTATGTATACAGTATATGTGTATTGCAAAGACATGCAACAAATGAATATTGGATTGTATACTTTAGTCTGACTTTGACCAATCAGAGACTACCTTAATTGCGCATCGCCATACAAGAGAACCGTATTGAGGGGCATTACTAACAAAAAATAACTTATTTGTATAAGACTAGATCACAATAAGCATGCTTATTTTTCCGCATTAACGTGTATTTCTTTCTTTGGATTATAAAGATTTCTCTATCTTTATCTCTATATCTATATATCTGTCTCTCTATGTCTCTCTCTCTCTATATACAGTATATATATATCTATACATCTATATCTGTATGCATGTGTGTGTGTGTATATATATATATATATATATGTATATATATATATATATATATATATATGTGTATATATATGTATATATATACATACATACATATATATATATATATATATATGTGTATATATATGTATATATATATACATACATATATATATATATAGATATATACTGTATATATAGAGTGTGTATGTATACAGTATATGTATAGATCTTTTTTTTAGGTCCGTGTTAAATGTTTAATCTCCATCACTGTATAAAACACCCATGTCGCATGTTTTGTCAATACTGTGTAACCCTTGCAGATACATAGTCCTCACAATGTCGTAGTTGTGAATAACTGACACTCTGAGGACAGTGTATTTACACACTGCGAATGTAAAATAAGTTTTCAGGGGTTTGGAGTTACACATACAGTCCTCATAATTCATACTCTGGTATGGACACTCTGAGGACTGTGTGTTTTCTATTAATTGTTTCTTTGTGAAAAATAGACGTCACCAATTTACACAAACCACTAGTGCTGACGGATTATTTATTTTTCAAATAGCAAATAAAATGTGTTTGCATTCACAATACTTTAACCTATTCATTGTTCTTTATGTACTGTAACTGTGTAAATGCACAGGTGGTCGTGTTACTAAGAATTTAATTTTATATGTATTTTTCTCTTCATGTGTACCAGGTTTCAACTGAAGCACAACCTGAAGACATAGCTGAAGACGTAGCTGTCACAGACCAAGTTGACCAGGTGACGAGATTTCTTTTTGAATGTTGATGTTGAAATCCATTTTTCAGAAGCAAGATGTTGCACAATTTATAAAAAAAAATATCTTGTCGCACGAATGGCTCATGCAATATGTGTATTGCAAAGACATGCAACAAATGAATATTGGATTGTATACTTTAGTCTGATTTTGACCAATCAGAGACTACCTTAATTGCGCATCGCCATACAAGAGAATTGTATTGAGGAGCATTACTAACAAAATATAACATTTGGATAAGACTAGATCACAATGAGCATGCTTATTTTTCCGCATTAACGTGCATTTCTTTCTTTGGATTATAAAGATCTCTCTATCTCTATCTTTATCTCTATATCTATCTATCTATATCTATATATCTGTCTCTCTATGTCTCTCTCTCTCTATATACAGTATATATATCTATACATCTATATCTGTATGCATGTGTGTGTGTATGTATGTATGTGTATATATATACTGTATATATAGAGTATGTATGTATGTATATATATATGTATATGTATGTATGTGTATATATACAGTATATGTATAGATCTTTTTTTTAGGTCCGTGTTAAATGTTTAATCTCCATCACTGTATAAAACACCCATGTCGCATGTTTTGTCAATACTGTGCAGCCATCACAGGTGCATAGTCCTCACAATGTCGTAGTTGTGAATAACTGACACTCTGAGGACAGTGTATTTACACACTGCGAATGTAAAATAAGTTTTCAGGGGTTTGGAGTTACACATACAGTCCTCATAATTCATACTCTGGTATGGACACTCTGAGGACTGTATTTTCTATTGATTGTTTCATTGTGAAAAATAGACGTCACCAATTTACACAAACCACTAGTGCTGACGGATTATTTATTTTTGAAATGGCAAATAAAATGTGTTTGCATTCACAATACTTTAACCTATTCATTGTTCTTTATGTACTGTAACTGTGTAAATGCACAGGTACAGTCGTGTTACTAAGAATTAAATTTTATATGTATTTTTCTCTTCATGTGTACCAGGTTTCAACTGAAGCACAACCTGAAGACATAGCTAAAGACATAGCTGTCACAGACCAAGTTGACCAGGTGACAAGATTTCTTTTTGAATGTTGATGTTGAAATACATTTTTCAGAAGCAAGACGTTGCACAATTTATAAAAAAAAAAAGATCTTGTCGCACGAATGGCTCATGCAATAGGTGAATTGCAAAGACATGCAACAAATGAATATTGGATTGTATACTTTAGTCTGATTTTGACCAATCAGAGACTACCTTAATTGCACATCACCATACGAGAACCGTATCGAGGGGCATTACTAACAAAAAATAACTTAATTGGATAAGATTAGATCACAATGAGCATGCTTATTTTTCCGCATTAACGTGTATTTTTTTTTTCATTGGATTATAAAAATATATAGATATAGATAGATCTTTTTTTTTAGGTCCATGTCGAAATAATCTCCATCACTGTATAAAACACCCATGTCGCATGTTTTGTCAATACTGTGCAGCCCTCGCAGGTGCATAGTCCTCACAATGTCGTAGTTGTGAATAACTGACACTCTGAGGACAGTGTATTTACACACTGCGAATGTAAAATAAGTTTTCAGGGCTTGGAGTTACACATACAGTCCTCATAATTCATACTCTGGTCAGGTATGGACACTCTGAGGACTGTGTATTTTCTATTAATTGTTTCATTGTGAAAAATAGACATCACCAATTTACACTAACCATTAGTGCTGACGGATTATTTATTTTTGAAATGGCAAATAAAATGTGTTTGCATTCACAATACTTTAACCTATTCATTGTTCTGTATGTACTGTAACTGTGTAAATGCACAGGTACAGACTTGTGTGTTACTAAGAATTGAATTTTATATGTATTTTTCTCTTCATGTGTACCAGGTTTCAACTGAAGCACAACCTGAAGACATAACTGAAGACGTAGCTGTCACAGACCAAGTTGACCAGGTGACGAGATTTCTTTTTGAATGTTGACGTTGAAATACATTTTTCAGAAGCAAGACGTTGGCACAATATATAAAAAAATATCTTGTCGCACGAATGGCTCATGCAATATGTGTATTGCAAAGACAAGCAACAAATGAATATTGGATTGTATACTTTAGTCTGACTTTGACCAATCAGAGACTACCTTAATTGCGCATCGCCATACGAGAAACGTATCGAGGGGCATTACTAACAAAAAATAACTTAATTGGATAAGATTAGATCACAATGAGCATGCTTATTTTTCCGGATTATCGTGTATTTTTTTTCATTGGATTATAAAAATATATAGCTATAGATAGATCTTTTTTTTTTAGGTCCATGTTCAATGTCGAAATAATCTCCATTACTGTATAAAACACCCATGTCGCATGTTTTGTCAATACTGTGCAGCCCTCACAGATACTTAGTCCTCACAATGTTATAGTTGTGAATAACTGACACTGAGGACAGTGTATTCATACACCGTGACTGTAAAATAAGTTTTGAGGGCTTGGAGTTATTATACAATTCATACTCTGGTCAGGTATGGATTCTCTGAGGACTGTGTATTTTCTTGTTTTTGTTTCATTGTGAAAAATAGACGTCACCAATTTACACAAACCTGTAGTGCAGAAGGATTTATTTATTTATTTTTGTAATGGCAAATAAAATGAGTTTGCATTTACAATACTTTAACCTATTAATTGTTCTGTATGTACTGTAACTGTGTAAATGCACAGGTACAGTCGTGTTACTAAGAATTGAATTTTATATGTATTTTTCTCTTCATGTGTACCAGGTTTCAACTGAAGCACAACCTGAAGACATAGCTGAAGACGTAGCTGTCACAGACCAAGTTGACCAGGTGACGAGATTTCTTTTTGAATATTGATGTTGAAATCAGTTTTCAGAAGCAAGACGTTAGGAGTGAAGAGTGTAGAGTAGATGCTAGGGCTGAACTATATAACTAACAAATATAATCACAACAATTTTTTATGCAATGTGTATTGCCAAGACGTTCAAAATATTGTATCCAACAATAAGCTTGTATGGGACTAAAATTCCTACAAGTCAACATTAAAAATATCTCAAATTGAAGATTTGTTGGCAGTTTGGTGATTTGGATTATGCACTGTAGTGATCTTTTGTTCCCATTAATTTATTTATGGTGGATTTTAGAGATGAACTCGCTATCAATTTTATTTTATTTTTTTAAACAGAAGTGTAAACATCAGGTAGTTAATTTACTTGTATCAAGCTTGGATAAATGTGCTTTATGTTTTGGACCTTTCGCTGCACTAGAATGGACTGGCATGATGGGTATTTTATAATTGTCTCAATCTTAACGACTGTCTGACTCGGTAAAATAGAAAAGTCTACTGTAACTGAAGGACTGTATCACACAATATCTGTTTTAGGGGCAATGCCATAGATTAAGCATATTAACTATCCCTCTTGTTAAATGCTTCATCTCATCTTTCGAATAAATGTGACTAGATTTATAATAATCTTTAGTATGTGCACAAACTTTAGGTTCTAAATGCTTTTCTAGTTTGCTCCAGCATCTGGCACATATCCCGTTTAAAAAAAATGCAAAACTGCTTGATGATGAAGACCTTTGGTAAATTAACTTTAGCACATTAGCCCATCAATGGCGGGAGCTACTTCTGCCGCGAGCGCTCGACACTTTTCTCAAGCTTCTACTTCGAGTGTAACATCACTAAGTAACAGCGAAGTAAAGCTAGTAAATATTTATGACCACCCGCCAAAATGAATTTTAACCCGCATCTGGCAGGTTAATTTTAGAGCCACTGTATATATGCATAAGTATGTGTGCATCTACTGTATATATGGATATCATTGCTGTCCTGTGAAAAACACGTTTCCATTTTTAGGTCGCGGGCTGCTCTCCGGTAGCTCCTATGATGGAAGTGTTTTTCACAGAACAGCGACAATATGTGTATGTATGTATGTATGTAATAATTGTTTTCGTTTAAAAAATTAGGTTGCTGATGTATCCAGTTCAAGTGAGGATTCGTTAGCAGAGGAATATGTTCCAGATTCTCACAGTACTTCGGACACTTCCTACATTGAACCTGTTTCAGAAATTCAGAAATCCGAAGGTATTTCAGGAATGAGCTATGAGAAAACTGCTCATCCTTTAAGATGAGAGGTAGTCATGTTTTAAAGAATAAAATGTTCAATGTTCACTGACTCTTTTGCATCTGGTTTCATGTCGAGCTTATCCATTACAAAGCTGTGTTTGACCTAGATAACCTGTTCACATAAGAAGCAGTTTTATTAACATACCAGTTTCAGTCTGTCCTAAAATTGTAAGTTGTAACATGAGCACCATGTTAAAACTTACAATTTTAGGACAGATCAGGTATGACTTTGCATTTCACAGTATTGTTATGTACAACAATGTGTCCTTATATCAGGTAAGTCATTACACATCAATGCCATTTTAGTTTGTGTAAAGTCAGAATGCCAGAACTTTCAAATCACTTCAGTGACATGGTTGCTGTGTGTTGTGTAAACTTTGTCCTTGTAATGTGAGTTGGTCCTCATAATTACCATTTTTGCAATGGGCGTGGCTTATTTAGGTCATTATCTATGTCCTCACAATTACGGATTTTTTCAGGTTTTTCTTTTTTTCGTGTGTTGAGTTTTTTCAAGTTTTGAAGTGAAATTTTCCTGGACAACCCCAAAAAAAAATTTTGGGTGCAAGTCCCATCTCTCTGGCATTAGCAGAAAGGGGTGTCCCTGTAATACACAATTAAACCGGTTTGGAAAAAATGTCCTCATAATACACAGAGGCAAGTATGTGTGGGGGTGCGTGTGTGTGTGTGTGTTATTATTGTTATATATCACAAACGTTTTTTAATAAATAAATAAATTAATAAATAAATAAAATGTCGACGGTGCAGACTTTTAGCTCACTGGTAGCGTTCTGCACTCCCAAACCGGAGACGTGGTCGCAACTGGGGCTCGGGAAAAAATGGTCAATCGCGGAAGGTTGGCTGCTTGGAAAGTACATTTTGGGGCAAATAAAAGGTTGAGCTTAAAATAATGTCATTATTAATTTGTCAAGTAAAACTTCAAAAGAGAGTTATGTTTTTTTGTATTTATTTTGCTGCTTAATTAAACAGTAAACGAATAGTGAACACAGATTTTGGGTGTGAGTCTGGGCTCTCGTAAATAGATGTATATACTGTATAAGTAGTATACTGTATACTCAGGCTTGGGTAGTAAGAGAATACATGTACCGCCGTTACGTAATCAGATTGCAAGAAAAATGTAACTGTATTCCATTACAGTTACAGGAAAAAAACATGTAATCAGATTACAGGTACATTTATTAAAAATGGGGATTACTTCGAGGGATTACAATTTCTACGATGAGAGAGAGTACGAAAGAGGGTGAGAGAGAGAGAGAGAGCGAGAGAGAGAGAGAGAGAGAGCGAGAGAGAGAGAGAGAGAGAGAGAGAGAGAGAGCAAGAGAGAGGGAGAGACAGAGAGAGAAGGACAAAGCAAGAGAGAGAGAGAAGGACAGAGTGAGAGAGAGCGCATGCGAGTGTGACCGTTGCTACATGTCGGGGAGGTGGGAACAAACGAACTGACTAGTCGTGCCCTCCACACACGGGCAGTTTGAAAAAGCTTCACGGACGGGAGGAGGAAATAGCGACCGGTATTCACTGGAACTTACTTGGAGCGAAAGTTTGAGCTAAGAATCCAGCGGCATGCTACGCGCTGTAGCTTCTTGCAAGTTAGCCCGCTAGCCTACAACCATAATGTGAGTTACACCTTCCAAACAAATCTTCCTCCCACCAATTGACTATTTAAACATCATGCACAACATATACACGGCTAAACTTGTGACTGGGATAAAAGTTCCTTTTGCAGTTGATCTCACACATCATCATCCTCATTGGATGACTATCTATCTATCTATCTATCTATCCTTCCATCCATCCATCCATCCATCCATCTATCTAACTGTGAGGTGTGGTTGCTTTCAGTGACAGTTCGAAAACAGCATATGGCCTTCACTCAATCAATCAATAGCCTGCATGCTTTTTAATTACACAAGGATTTTTGCTATTTGTAAACTGCCCGGGTCCCTATCACCCGCAAATAGCAGTGGCACATTGTATAGAATATATATTGTGGTGATATTTATTTGTATTTTGTCTTCATGAGCATACTCAATCATTACTTTAATATTATGGTACTTGGATTACGTTATTAACTAAATTTTTTACAGGTAACTTGTAATTGTAATGGATTACATTTGAAAAGTAACCCTCCCAACCCTGTGTATACTGTAACCTTTTATTAACAGTGCATGTCAAAAAGTGACTTAACTATTCTACAAAAAACTAAATAAGTTAAAACTGTTAATAAACGTCTTCCACAATTCATAGAAAAAGATAACATCCCTAGTTGTTATGGTAGAAACAAGGCCAAAGTAAAACAAATCAAACTGTAAGCACAAAGTTAATCATTTTATGCTAACTTAGCCTTATTGCACACTGAGTGGTGGAGCTGGAAACGACTGAATTGCGAAAAAAGATGCAAGTCAACAACTCACATCTGGCGATTGACCCTCACCCATAACCACAACATAACAAAAACTGTTACCTCCGGTGTTCTTATTGGGCAACGTTTGTATTTTATTCATTTTTTTATTGAACCACAAATAACAACGCACCATTGTCAAGAAAGGAGGGGATTGTCCGAGCATTGTAAGGTTAGGTTAGGTATAATAATAATAATAATAATAATAATAATAATAATAATAATAATAATAATAATAAGGTAGAAAGATGGACAAGAAACAATGGTACAAATGTGGATCTTAGAGGATCTTGGCAAAAAAAAAAAAAAGTGAATTGTATGACTTCAGCAACAAAAGACTTTAGAGTAATAGTGTAGTATTTTTATTTTTTAGTTGATAAAAGGCAAAGGTATAAAACCTTGGGTCAATACTGTTCTTTTAGAGGTGGACTGACATTAAGTAGTATTGACCCAAGAGCGCTGATCTGAAACTGATGTTCGTCCACCCGACAGATTTCCCAGCAGCACTTGCCCTTGAGGAATCCTGCAATCAGCACAGATGTGAATCCTTTCCATTTCACCTTGACCTTTCACAGCAAAACCTTGTCACGCATCCCAATGCCATTTATACCCAGCGAGTGAAATATTCAAACCATGGGAGATGACTGCTTTCAGCGCGGGAGAGTCTCCCCACCCGTGTCCCCTCGGCATCTATTTTAATAAGAACCATAAATGAAACATTGCTGTGGGGCGATGTAGTAGCCGCAGCATGGACCAACAAAGTGTGATTTGGGAAAGTCTAAGCACGATATGCTGTCAAACTCACCTCGCATGCTCGCTCTTTGAAAATAAAAAGAATCACACTCAAAGCATAAGGGAGAGCAGATGGAAGTTAGAACACATCACATCTGTTCATTCTGTACCTATCACATCTTCCGTCAGCCATTGCAAAAACACAAACAGACACCTAATAGTGATAAATGGTTTCCTCAAAATACCATTTAGAGTCTTTCTTCATTCTGTCAGGATCCATCCATCCATCCATCCATCCATCCATCCATCCATGAGTGTGAACAAAGCACGATACACTCACTCTGGCTGACGAGCACAATGACAACAAGAACGACAAGAACGGTCTTCATGTTGCTCAAATGAAGATCCAACAGGATTGTTGTTCTTCCTCGGCATGGCCTCCTTTAAATGCAGCCTTCCTACCCCAAATTACCCCAATAAAAGCCTGTAGCCAGTTTAATATTAATCTTTTCTTCTTCTTTTTTTAAGGAAATTACCTTCTTACACAATAGTACACAAACATGTTCTCCAGGTAAGAAAAAACATTACACACTTTATTGCGACACATTGTTGACAATAAAAATACAACTTGAAGCAATGTAAGAATGATTCCCAGTGTTTTAAAGGTTACCTGATACTTTTATTCTTAAGTATGAGAAATAGCCGAATCGACTTTGAACAGAAATGGTAGACTTCCTTTGCGCTTTCGAACAAGGATTTTTGAGACTTTTTTGTGTGTCTACTCATGATAGACATGCCCACCAAATTTGATGTTGTTAGGAGACACAGAGTTTAGGGACGTAGACATCCAAAATCATGTCAACATTTGCGCTTCAATGCAAAAAGATAGACTTCCTGTATCTTCTTTGGCTGATTATTATTTTAAAAACTCCCTGAAACATCCAAATTCACCCAAACATTTCCGCATCAAACCAAAGTCAAGTCAAGTCAGCCTTAGCTGTCACAAAGGGCTTTACAAAATCAAAAAGAAATGGCAGACTTCCTGTGTTTTTCCAGTTTAGCGTAAATTGGGTCAATTAATTATTACATCAAATAATTGGTTGATTCATTACAGTTAAGGTGGCTCGGGCATCTGGTTCGGATGCCTCCTGGAAGCCTCCCTGGGGAGGTGTTCCAGGCATGTCCCACCGGCGGGAGGCCCCGGGGACGACTCAGGACACGCTGGAGAGACTACATCTCTCGGCTGGCCTGGGAACGCCTTGGGATCCCGTCGGAGGAGCTGGCTGAAGTGGCTGGGGAGAGGGAAGTCTGGGCTTCCCTGCTAAAGCTGCTGCCCACGCGACCTGACCCCTGGGATCCCCTCGGAGGAGCTGGCTGAAGTGGCTGGAGAGAGGGAAGTCTGGGCTTCCCTGCTAAAGCTGCTGCCCCCGCGACCCGACCCTGGATAAGCGATAGACGATGGATGGATGGATGGTTGATTCTTTAATTGGAGGAGATGAAGTTTAATGTCTAAATTAATCTTGAGCTCGCCTTTCAGAGCACCACATCGGTTTTTAAGGCTATATTCCACTCAGCTGTGAACGTTGCCCAACGTTGCGAATGTTGAATTGGCCAATACTAAAATGGTTGTCTCTGTCATTTTGCAACATTTCTGCCCCTTTTTTTGCAACGCTTTAGTGACATTTGAGACTATGCGCCAAGTAACCTGAAATTTGAGTCAAATTGACCCACACAACAGATGAAAGTGATTATTTTTTGTTTCCTTTTTACTAGAAGATGTCATTATTGGACATTTTTCTCCAGTCCACATCATCACTGTGATATGTTATGTGCACACCACACTGCCCTCTTCATTTCACTTATTTCTTGGTCTATTGTGCTATAAAAATGAGTATGGCATCGACAAGTATTGCCATCATTTAACTATCACTCCTACCCATCTCAGGTTTCATATTCTTTTTTTGAGAAAGAAAAAAAAGACGGCGAACACGTACAGCCAACCCGTGTTTGTGTGTGCAATCACGGTTCATTATGGTGGCATACGAATAGCGTGACTGATTGTCACCAAAATGTATGAGCACATGTACAGACATGCTAATAATGGTCTGCTTCAGCTATCCTTCCTTCCTTCCTTTAGTCCTTCCTCTGGTCTCTTGATGTTTCCCTAATCATGTTGGAATTCAGATGTATCTGGGGTTGGTGAATGATTCTGGATTTGTAACTCTTTGGATGGAGGGTGATGCCTGGTTGTTGCTTCATCTTTCCTTCCTTTGACCCTTCCTCCGGTCTCCTGACAACTTCCCGACTCTGGTGGAACTCGGAAGTATCCGGTTTAGGTGAAGGGTTTCAGGTTTCAGGTGAATTAAAGAGTGCTCACATGCATGCACGCACGCACACACACACACGTATCCACACAGACAAACATACACATGCATGCACACAAAAAAAGAGCGATGGTAATGATGATGATGATGATGATGACATGTTTACTCGGCAAGGCTCCCGAATGAATAACACTGAGCTCTCAGAAAAAATAAATAAATAAAAAATAATAATAATCTGAAAATATTAGAATGAAACTGGCAATATTTTGGATAATAATTAAGCATATGCATAATAACGCTTTTGAATATTATCCAAAATATTGCCAGTTTTGTTCTAATATTTTCAGACTAAGATTAGTGCATGTCAAAAAAAATTGGGGATGATATTTTTGAGCTGTCCTGTGCACTGCCTGTGGTGCATGGGCACATTGAGCACTTGTAAAACATGAAATACAAACTAGAAAATATGTTCAAAACGTCTTCAAGCTAATTTTTTGTTTTGGAAATATGATTTCAATGCGTGTGCTACCCAAAGCAGAGCAGTACTTCTCCAAACAGAGCATGCTCCAACACAAGCACTTTTACCATAGTGTATGGGCATCAGGGTGAATTTATGAATGGGACCTTGGAAAGAACTTTGCCGACACGTCGAATGATAAATTACGACGGGATTACAATCAAATATTCATGTTGGCAAAACAATGGATTGGCAAGGAAATGTTGAACATGTTCAAAATGTCGCATTTCTTTATGAAGTTCCACACCTTAGTAACACATATCGATCAGTGATGCAGTGGCTGTATCGGTCATGGGCTTTCCTCTATGAAATTGACACATGCATCGATGCATCGGTGATGCCGGACCCATTGCTACCCAGCAGCACGCTTTACTCCAATGACGTCATAATCAGGTGAGTTTTAAACATTTAAAAAAACGTCTACCGCCAACATTAAGGCATCTAAAAAGTAAATGGTGGGTCAAATTAACTTGAAATCACCAACTAACATTAGCGTACAGCATGTATTGTAGCGTTGCAGAAATAATCAGGCCTAGCGGCGAGCTAGTATCCGTCCATCCATTGTCCAGTCGTGGGGGTGCTGGAGCCTATCCCAGCTGTCTTCGCTCGGAAAGATTACTGTCGGCTGTAACCACGCCAGGACAACAACAAAAGACGCTAACCGGTGCATAGTTGACAAAAAGTCTCCTGTTGCTTTCACGGTCCTTCCAGACTATCAGAAACCACAGCACCCATGAGCAACATTCAAGAGTTGTTAACACTATTTTTAAACTCAGCGAGCATGCATTGTTACAAATGACACAACCCTGCAGGCACATTGCTTGAATAGGCAGGTATGCGCTCTGTCTGTTGTTTTAATATAAAGCCACAGCAGTTCACTTCCTTCTTTCTGTAGGGGACCAGAATGGTTGTTGTACAGTGAACGTGTTTATTTAGATGTCAGTATCAAACAGATTACATCCACGTTTAATTATTCAGGTGACGAAAAGAATCGGATCGGCATAGCATCGTATCGGCCGATCCTCAAGGCTGCAGTATTGGTATCGGATAGGAAAAGGTATCGATCCATCCCTGGTTAAAACACTCACACAGTACACAATCAGGTTTAGGTTATGTGCATGTTTAATTTTTCTAATCTACTTGAAAACTCTAAATACTGAGATAGGAAAGAGGAACAAGTAAGAATAAAAAAGTTTAAAATAAACAACTATTACAAAAAAAATCTGAATGGTCTTAAGTGAGGTGATGGAATTTCTTTAATCAGGCAAACATGGGACCAGAAGTTAACCTTACCACCCAATAAGGGACTGGCTAATTAATTTACTTTTCTATTATAAGGCTTAATGACAGATGTGCTCTTTGGATGCTGAAATGGATAGTGGGCTGTCTGTCTATGCCTTGGTTCAATAAACGGTGCTGAACACTTCTAATATATTAAAAACACACACACACACACACATACACACATTACCCATTGACAGTTGAACCATGTTTTTATTATTTATTCATCATGTAGGGGTATCTGTTGCACATGTTGGTTCTGCAGCATTCACCTGTGGAGCTGTAGGGCCATTTCTGCAGGATGCAGTCAATATTCGAACTGCAGCCTTTAAAGGTGTCTGCGGGCAAAAAATAACCACACATATTATATATATATTTCCTCGCACACATTCTCACACGAACACAAAAAAGTATATTTCACTAATAAAGCATAATTTTTTCCAAGAAGAATTGGCCTTGTATTTTTAGAGATAAAATCAGACTATAACAAAAAAATGTCTTATTCTTTTCTGCAAAATGTCAAGTCTTAACATAACATAACTTTGAAAAAAAAATCTAGAAAAAAAGAAAGAATTCTGACACAAAGCGTTTTCTTTTTTCTTTCTTTTTTTTTTAGAAAAAAACGAATTGAAATATGAAAATAAATGTACATTTAAAATAAGTTTAATATTACCAGAATAAAGTAAGAACCGTTTGGAGGGAAAACTAAGATGGTAATCTTCCGAAGATAACATTGTATTGCTTGAAGAAAAATGCAAATGTTTTGTTTTCTTTAGAGAATAAAGTTATGATCTTCTAATAACCAAATTGTGTTTTATAAAGAGGGAGAGAGAGAAAAAAAAATCACATTTTGGACAGAAAACACTGGTGTAATCTTACCAGAAAGAAGTCATAATTAAGGGTTAAGTTCAAGAATTCGGAGAATAAAGTTTGACTTTTCAAATAGTTATATATTTGATTACCGGTAAGTGTATTTTATTTTAGAGAGGGAAAATGCATAACATTTCATTCATTTTTTTCTCAAGAAAAAAGTGAAATATAAATATATATATTTTTTAAACATGACCATAATTTTTTTCCCCTAAGAAAGAGTCCTAATCTTCTGAAGATAAAAGAATAAAAAATGTCACTTCCCCCGGTGCTGCCTGAATATGAATACGACATATGTGACGTGAATATGACAACACTTGTACAAAATACTCACAGGAGCCAGTTGCATCGGAGATGCTGACACACCTATCTTGGAAAGATCTGCAGGTCTCCACTGAAAATGGACATAACCTATCCTCTCCTCCGCAGTGACAGACCAGGGCCTCGCCTAGGCAAAGACATATGTTTTTCAGAAACACACCTAAACGCGCTTGAGTGTGAACGAAGCACGAAGCACGATACACTCACCCTGGCTGACGAGCACAATGACGAGAAGAGCGACAAGGACGGTCTTCATGTTGCTCAAATGAGGATCCGACTGGATTGTCCTCGACGTGGCCTCCTTTTAAGCAACTTTCCTACCCAAAACTTCCCCAACAGGCGTAAAAGCTAGTTTAATATTAATCCTTTATTTATTTATTTATATATATATATTTTTTTTTAAAGTAAATTACCTTCTTACACAATAGTACACAAACATGCGCTCCAGGTGAAAAAGCAATCAAACATACTTTATTGCAACACATTATTGACCATAACCCAAAAAAATACAGCATGAAGCAATGTGGGGATGATTCCCAGCTTTTTAAAGGTTACCTGTTACTTTTCTTCTCAAGTAACTATTTTACATTGACTACTTTGACTTTTTAAGAGAAATTAGACAAAATCTCTACTCTGGAAATGGCCAAATCGACTATAAACACAACGGTAGACTTACTTTTCATTTTCTGACTTTTTTGCAGGTCCGTCCACTCACAATAGACATGCACACCAAATTTGATTTGGTTAGGAGACACTGGGTTCAGGGACTGTCTTTAAAGACCGTCTAAGCATCCAAAATCCTCCTAACATTTACGCTTCACACCATAAAGGCATACTTCCAGTGTCTTCTTTTCAGGCATGGATTGCTGAGAGTTTTTTATTTATTTTATTTTTTACATCTACTCATGACAGACATTCCTATCAAATTTAACGTTGCAAACCAAACCCAGGGTCCAGTAGCTAATTTTTCTTTTAAAGCCTCCCTGAAACATTTCTGCTTCAAACCAAAATGGAAGACTTCCTGTGTTTTTCCAGACATGGCTTCTTGGGACTTTTTGGTGGGTTTACTCATGATAGACGTGCCTACCAAATGTCATGTTGATAAGAGAAACTGGCTTCGGGGGCTCCATTTTCTTTGAAAGACCCAAACAAAGATTCAAGAATTTAGAGGAAAAACTGACTGAACGTCAGTGAGAACATTCGGAATCCTTGAAGGACAATACTAAATTGGAAAGTATAAACCGAAAGAAGGAACTAGATTAATTAAACACACAAGAAATAAAGAACTAAACAAATACTATTAGAAAAACAATATTAAATGATGAGGAAACTCACTTAAACTTGTATCATATCAACTAAGAAAACAACAAGCAGAAAGAACCATACATAAGAAAACCCTGAAACAAATGCAATAGAAATCAGCCTGGAGAAGAAAAAAAAGCTTCCAAAAATACAATAGAATAACATTTTCTTAACCACAGATAAATAACGATACTCAGATTAAAATGTTATTAACCCAGATACCTCTACCAAGGGTTACATGTGACCAAAAAAATTACGTAGGCAATTATTTTAAGAGGGTGGCGACATGGTTTTCTCTGCTTATATGTCGTTATAGTGTTCAGTATGACTAACAAACTCTTCTTTAGGCCAAATCACTTGCAGTGTTATGCGTATTGAATTGTTGGACCTAATCAAAAGATTGCATCCAACTATGCAGCTCCCCTTGGCACTGTAGAGCCTTTAGCAGAATTCAGCTGATTGTTTTGGGCCATAACTTGGCAGGGTTTGTTTTGCTCAGTCACATTGCTCTCATTTATTTTTCCAGGAGTAGACCGTGATTTTCTCTGGAAAATGCTTGGAGGAAAAACAGTAACAGCAACAACAAAAACAAAAACAAACCGGATGCTTGCTGTCAGCTTAGCCAAATGGCATACTCATAATTTTACAACCAGCCAGTAAAGATTGACTGAGTGACTGACTTGAGAGTATGGTATATGATTCAGTCTAATGTGCAAATATCATCAATTATCCTAACACAAAAATTAAACATTATAATTATTACCCAGTAAACAAATAAAACCATTTTGCGTCATGTACCTGCATCGATTTATTGGGCCATAAAGGAAGAATGAATGTCTTCAATAGATAATACAGAGAGCAACAAAAAAAAAAACAGTAATCACCTAAACTTAAATAACTTTAGAAATAATTAATCAATTCTTTTTATTTATCACATTTACCAAGAAGAATTATTGTTCTAAAAGTCTACCAAATTTGATCTTCAAGATGCCATGGACTACTAAGGAAAATACATTTATAGTTGAGGCATATTTTCAGCTCTCCCATAGAGATAGGATGAGAAGTTTGGCCATCTGGGAGGGACTCAGTGTCCAGCCGTTACTCCTCCGCATTGAGAGGAACCACTTGAGGTGGCTCGGGCATCTGGTTCGGATACCTCCTGGACGCCTCCCTGGAGAGGTGTCCGCTGGCGGGAGGCCCCGGGGACGACCCAGGACACACTGGAGAGACTATGTCTCTCGGCTGGCCTGGGAACGCCTTGGGATCCCGCTGGAGGAGCTGGTTGAAGTGGCTGGAGAAAGGGAAGTCTGGGCTTCCCTGCTAAAGCTGCTGCCCGTGACCCGACCCCGGATAAACAGACAGATCTGCGATCAAAATTCTCCGCACAGACTCCCGGTTGATTCCAAGCACCTGACTTCGCCGACGCACAGACTTGCTTGGGCTGCGGACAACAGAGTTTCTGACTGCAAACCAAACCTTTAAAGCAACACTAAGGAACTTTCAGTTTATGTTATCTGTACAAAAGCAATAATATTATGTCTGAAGAAAGACCACATTTCCCATGAGGACAAGCGCGTTGCCTCGTTTTTTTTAAGCTCACGCCAGCAGTGAAAGCCGGGCCAATGTTGATCCTTGACTGTCCTTTTACCCGGGTAGCTTACATTTTTCTTTTTTGTCTCTTACACATATTGAGGAAATTTATTCTGGTAAGATATGCACCAGTATTGTTTGTCCAAAATGTGATCCCCGCTCCTCGCTTTAAATTATAATTTGGTCCTTAAAAGACCATGACTATTCTCTGAAACAAAAACAAAGCAAAAATAGCACTCTCTTGTCATAATATTACACATTACAACTTTTTAAAACTATAATATCTCTTTTGTTCTTTCACAAAATAACATTTTGGTAGTTTTGGCATTCCATTTTTTGTAAAACAAAAAAAATGTGCATATTTCTTCAAATACAATGTTATCCTTGGAAGATTACATATTTTCCCCCCCAGTGATTGTGACTTTATTCTCTTTGAAATGCGTTTCTCTCTCAATCTCTTTCTTAACTGTTTTTTTCGTAAACTACACTTGTTTTGTTTAAAAAATACATTTATTTTCAGATTAAAATTATTTTTTCTTATTGTTTTGTGTCAGAATTGCATCTTTTTTCTTGAAAAAAAAAACTAAAGATTTTGTGCAGATTTGACCTTTTGCACAAAATAATAAGACTGAAGACCATTTTATTTGTAAAAACACAAGATTGATTATTTTTCATGACAAAATAATGCTTTATTTTTGTGATGCACTTTTTCCGTCTCCCTGAATAAAAATATGTTGTTTTTTTGTCCACAGTCACCTTTAAAAGCTGCAGTTCGAACCTTGACTGTCTCCTGGAGAAATGGCCCTACAATTTTACAGGTGAATGCTGCAGAACCAACAAGTGCAACGGATTCCCTTATGTGATGGATAAATAAGAAAAACATGGTTTGACTGTCTATGGGCTTGTCTTTTGTGCTTTTTTTAAAATTAGAAGTGTTCACCAACTTTTATTGAACCATTATCCGATTAATAGAAAAGTCAATTAATTAGCCAGTTACTCATTGATCATGTTAACCATGTTGGAATTTCCAACACATTTCTTTTAGAATCAATTTACCGTAACATCTTATTTTCAACTGTCACATCACACATTCAAACTACGATGGTAGAGAAGAATCCTAAAATCAACATTGACGCCATTTAGCCTGTTTTCTCACTGGCTCTGCTTTTTCTGCATCTTGACGTAATATCAATGTCTCTAGTTGTCAGGGTTTGGGAGTTGTGGACCCAAGTGCAGAGAAGCAACACAAGACAGGGATGAAGTTCAAAAAAAAGGCAAAACGATGTCGAGAAACAAAATCAAAAATGTCCAAAAACATAGGTCAATGCTACAACTAAATCAGGAACACAACGAGACAACTAACAATAGGACATGGCACTGGCGTGAAAACAACAATGCACCCACACTGACCAAACCAAAACAGCAGACTAAGGCCCCATCCACACAAAAGCCAGTTTCAATGTATCTTCACAGGTTTCTTACCGCTTAGGCCGTTCGTCCACACGATGGCGTGGTTTGGGAGCTTGAAACCGATCACTTTTGAAACCGGGCTCCAGAGTGGAAAGATTTCATAACGCGCCTCGTACGCATGCGGTGTTGTACTTGAATCACCCGCCATTGTCACTTCTCCTGTGTTCGTCTTTACCATGTTGTTTCGATACATGCAAAGCCATGTTTGTTCTGTAGATTGCAATAAAGTTAGAAAAAAAGTGTTAATCTCCTTCGTTGATTCTTCTTCTAGGCTTTGTGTTAACTCCCCGTGGCTGCGCTACAGCGCCACTCTAGACTTGGCACATACATTACAGCATTAAACATCCTCAGCGTCTCTTTTTTTGGACACACGCAAGTCTTGAATGCTTCTGTGTGTACGAGATTTGTTTGAGGAAGTGAGGAAGGAAGCTTTGCTTTCGACTGGACAGGTGCTAAATCCACTCACACTGATTGACACAATAAGACACACCTGGGTGAGACACAAGTGGCCAAGGGCACTGATTGGTCAACACGCGGGAAAGGGAAGACAACATATACAGGTGGACGAAGACAACAAGAACTCCCAAAAAACAAACAAAAACCCAACCCAAAACCGAATCATGACATTAATGATTGTTCTGTGATCTTGGTTAATCACATGTAATGTTTTCATAATGCTGTCTTTAGTTTTGTCTTGAAAACCAGTCTGTTCCATGTGTAAAACTGAAAGTCTGATATCAGTTCCATTGTTTTCAACATTATTGAGGTAAACAGTTGGTAATCAATTATTAGAATGCTAGCCGGACACGAGTACTTCTCGCACCCCAATCTACATCACCTACTACTCGAAATATTTGGAATTTTTGCATGAATTTTTTGGGATAAATACAAAAGAAGGGCTGGATGGATCATATGTTGTCTCTACATACAATATCGACGGAATGCCCACCTCTGGATATTAGACTGCTGCTGTTAAATGCAGCCTGGCACGCTCATTAAAAAAAAAATAATAATAAATTCAGGCTAATGAAAACACTGCAGAAAAAACAAATCATGACAGTTAAAAGCAGCCAGTACAGAATCTTGACACCATTATTTCCTGTATAAAAGCTTCAGAAGATCTCGCTCACAGTTATTATTCCATTAAAGGACATTTTCATTTATTTACCTTTGGTGAATTGCTGCCTCTCTTTCTGCTTCAACAAGCTATAATCAGTGTAAGAAAAACTAAATGAAACGGTTGTCATGGCTACAAGGTTTGCCTGAAATGTATTTGTGCAAACATCTTTGTATCACCCTGCTTTGTCTCTGTCAGTTTCTGTCTGAGCACACGCCTGCTTTTCAAGCTTCTCTTCATGCCTTTGCCTTGAGGTTGCAGCGCCTGGCCTGTGTTTGTACCTCGTCACGTGTTACGTCAGCAGGTGTGTGAGGGAAAAATTGTTCCCTCTGCTACTCTGCTGTATTTGCATATCCCTCGCTGGCAGGTGGGCGGGTCGGTTGGGGGGGGGGGGGGGGGTTATGTTCCTGCAGTGAGGCAAGGATTCTCCTAGAATGACGCAGACACACTGCAAGGTCTATTTTTAAACCTATTGAAGTGTGTGCTACACCCTCTCTGTACTCTAACCTTCAAATGTGCCTGCAAACCAAAACAAACAGACACTCAGTGAGAGAGAGCGTAGAGAAAGTAAGTAATGGCGACAAAGCTTTCTTTTTAGCCGTGTGAGAGCAATGAAATATGGATTATGACTCCACGGTGGATTGATGCGGTGCTTTTAGCCTGAACGATTGTCAGCCACGGAATAAGAATAGGGCAGAATGGATGATCCCCACTAAAATGACTTGGCAGCACTTGAAAGCTGCAAATGACTAAAGTTCTATCCTGGCCAAACACAGAGCAGCCTGTATTCATTTAAATCTCCCAGAATTGGGGTTTATCAGTGGATAACACAGGCTAGTCGGGCCTTTTAGATCCTCTTTATCTTTGCTCATGGTCATGTATTTTCAATCAAGTGTGCAGCTCACAGATTTGCAGTCATGCTTCCCACTCACGTGGCGATATCTTTGGCTCACACACGTGCCAAAATCCAAAATCACATACAGGTTAACCTCTTTTTCTTTAATTAATTCATGATGGCAAATATTCCTTTCTCGCCTAATCTACTCCAGAAAATTGTACATTTTAAAAGGGATATGTTGTGAAAAATTGTGACACTGGTTTATTTGTATTTATTTATTTAAAAAAAAAACATCTAAACTCCAAAATGTGATGTCCTGTCCAAAACATGCTAGTTTCCCTGTTCCCGGGGATTCTTGGAACACTTGGGCCAAGCAAGATTTAAATATAGCCTCATGCTACCTAGCATGCACTGGTAGTGTACATGCTGATGCCTTTCACACTAATGCCGTAGGTCTGTTTCCTAGTCAGTGCCTCGAAACTGTCAAACCTAGATGGAAGTTAGGGTGGGTTGTGTTAGGAAAAATGGTGCCAAAACAAATCTGGTTGATTTAAGTGACTTGGAATAGCTGAAAGTCACAACAACTTGTAATAATAACTTCATCTGAACAGGATCTTGTGCACTTTAAGCATCAGTACTAAGTAGAATCATTATAATAATCATTAGACCACAACTTCAACTTTGAGTCAATGATGTAAGAAACACCAAAATAAAAATAAAAAGTGGAATCTTGATTTAATGTGTCCTGAACCAACACTCCCAATTCAATGGGCAGCAAATTATGTCTATTTCACTAAAAATGCCTCTTCTAAAATAGCTGTTTAAGTCAGCTAGCTCCAGATTGGCTGCAAATCTCATTTGTAGCTAGTCACATATTTCCAGGTTGCGCTGCTTTCTTTTCACAGGGCGAGTTCAGAAATATGCTTTGAAGTTTGTGCACTACACTTCCCATTAATTTCCAAAAGAACAACCAGTGTAGCAAGATTACTGTTTGTATTTTTGTTTACAGCTCAGTAGTAATCAACTCGCTAGCTGTTACAGCTAGCTAACGTCAACGTCAACAACCACCAACTTATAGTCAGGAACCCAGCTGCTGCCAACAGGATCGAGCAGATTTGCCTCCAATGGGCACTAAGGGTTAATATTCGGATTCACTGCATGCCAGGGGTTTAATTCTATAGGTGCTGCCCCCCCCCTGGCTGGGCGTGGGTGGGTCTGCCCCTCTGTTGGCTGCTGGGTGGCGGCTGCGTCTTGGCCATTCCCTGGGACTCTTGGGGGGTGCTGCGTTGCGGGGCTCTCCCTGGTGTCCGGGGCGGCGCCGCTCCGGCGCGGTCCGTCGCTCTGGGCCCGGCGACGCGGTTCGGGGCCTGTGGGCCGCCGGGGTGCCCCGTGGTTCCCTCTCCCCTCCCCCTTCCTCCCCCTTGCTGCCTCTCCCTCCTCGCCTCTCCCCGCCCGTCCTCCGCCTCCCTGTCCCTTCTCCCTCGTCACCCTTCCTCCTCCTCTCCCCCTCTCTCTGCGGCCCTGCCACTGCCCCTTGCCCTTCTTGTTGTCTCCTTCCCCCTTCCCTTCCCCCTCCCCTGTCCGCCTTCCTTCCCCTGGGCCGGGGGCTCCATCCGTGGCCCGGGTCTCGGTGCTCCGGGGGCCGGGAGGGTGGGTGTTTTGCCCGCCCCGCTCGGGTGGACCTTCTGGCACCTCGGGCGGGCCCCAGTATCCGGGGGGCGAGCCCTATCGCCCCGCCGTGCTGGTCCCATATGCCCGCCGGTTGAGGGGGGGGGGGGGGGGCCGCTGGTCGCTCCTCTTAACTCACTGCACTAGTTTTGCACAATACACTTTTATAGACATATAAGGCACATAACACACTTTGGGGGGGGGTGGGGTAGGGTGGAAACACCGTCTTCGCCCTACAACTCCCCTCCAATTTTAATGCACCACACAACTTAGCGTGTGTGTGTGGGGGGGGGGGGGGGGTGCCATCGGTTGGGGCAGACCGCAGTATAGAGCAGTTCTGCGGTCCCCTGTCCGTGTCCCCGCAGCGCCGCCCCCCCCCCCTATTTATTTTTTTAATGCACCACATACACTCACTGACATGCCTGGGAGGATCGGAGCGTGGGGGTCGTGGGAGGAGCGGGGGCTGTGGACCGGTGGGGTGCCTGGCGAACCGGCAGTGCCCCGTCCTGCTGCGTTGGGTTGAGGGCGTGGGCCGTGTTGGGGTGGGGGGCGCTCCTGCTCCTGGGTTTGCTCTCCGGCCGGTGGCGCTGCCGCGGCCCGGGGGGCCCTGAGGTGTTGCGCTTGCTCTGTCCTGGCAGGGGTCAACGGCTCCCCTCTTTGGTGGAGATTTTCATGCATGCCAGATCCACCACACCAGCATCTATCGAAACTCAGACACAATCTGCGTCTTCCTCAGGTCATTGAATCGGTGGAGGCTGGTGTCTGTGGATCTCACTCTGCTTCGTTTGTCCTTCCTTCCTTTCCTCAGTCTCTCCTTTGGTCTCTTGAGGTCTCCCTGATTTGTTGGAATTTTGATGTTTCTGGGGTTGGTGAAGAACTCTGGTTGGTGGCCCGGTGGGTGGTGTCTGGTCGGTGCTGGATTTCACTTACCTTTCTTTTCTTTGGTCCTTCCTTGGGTCTCCTGACGGCGGTGTTCGGTTTAGGTGAATGGTATGGGATTTTTCTATAGGTTTTTGGTGAACTAACGAATACACACACACTCACACACGCATTCATATTCACATACTCACCCACATACCAAATTTAAAAAAGAAGAAAAAAAAAGAGAGCAATGATGATGACATTACCGAATGAACAATATTGAGCTCTTCAAAAAAAATAAAAAAAGTTTATTTATTCAAACAGACTACTCAGAAAACACGATCTAACTCGCATCATTGACGAGGGTAACATGGACATGATTTGATACATACAAGGAATTGCATTCCCATCCCAAACAGTATTAGGTCATAGAAATTTGCATATGTGGGTACACAATAGTGGCAATGATCCCGACTGAATACCAAAAGTGACTGTCTGACATTTGAAATGTGCTTATTTACTATCTTGCTGATAGTAAAGCGACAACAGATGCCGCTCATACTTTGGAATGGTGAAGTGACAGCCACTTGGCTAAAAGCATTTATAAGACTGAAAAAATATGACAGCCTTTGTCTAATTCATTAGCCAAGATATATTCCCATTGGAATTTAAGATGTTACAGTGGTGTTGATCTGAGGGGACATACTGTATTCCACTACATGGAAGCAATCACATCAAAGTTAGCTGTCATTAGCAATCCCTTCTGATAACCGATTGCTTGGCTGATCTTAATCGATGGGATTTGGGTTTGCCCTTATATCCACCGTATGCATCACATGTATGGATTGGTGCCACTAATTGACAAGTCACTTTTTGGGGAAATAATTTGCTAGAGGGTTCGCAAAAAAGTCACTGAAAAAATTAGCGCGGAAGTCAGTGCTGCTGAGTGTTATGGATGTATCTAGAATGGCCAACTTTGTGAATGATCCTTATAGTTCGTTTGTTTGCAGCTTTGTTCGCAAACTGACTGAACTTAAGTAGTTATGACCCAACTATTGCCACAGTTATTAAAATATGGCAAAATGAGCCTACCAAATGTGGAGTGAATTATGATCGAGTACATGTTTAGTTTTTTTCTAGTTAGGTTTCTGCTTGATGTATGACTTTCACTGCAGTAACTAAATATAAGATACCTTTTTCTGAAACGCCTGGGATCTGTTTTGAATTGTGAAAATGTGCATGTCTCCTTTAAATATTTAATGTACAAAAATGTAAATTCCATCTTGCATCTCTCTTGATCTATGCTGTGGTGAAACAGGTGAGTGTGCACTAGAGAAAGACAATATGGAGTCACAGCAAGGCAATAACCTAACCCTGGGAGTCTCCCAGCTGGTGTGTCAGCACACCATCTGTGGGTCTGTTTGTCCCAGAGATGTTCATGCTCGTATGAAACTATGCACATTGTACTGCAAGTCTGCTTTGCATATAGCTTTTTCATTAGGACCGCAAGGCCTTGAAAAAAGGATCCTATTGAAAAAGCAACAATGTTAGCTGGGAACAGAAATTGTTTGCCCATGTGTTAGCCGACTCAATTGATTACAGAAGTGAACACAAATCAAAATGGAGCAATAGGCAGCTTGGAACATGAACTATCCACATTCATACAACAAAAACGTGCCACATTATTTTTATTTTCTGCAATCCAGTTTATACTGTTACAAAGCAAAGGAGGTGCCAGGCTGCATTTACATATAATAGGGATGAACGAGGACCAATAGGTATACCAGGTATCGGGCCAATAACTGACCTTTTCTATCAGTAACTACAAATTAGAAATTTGCTGTTAATTTCATGCAATTTTAAGAAAATTGCTATATTGTGATGTATGTCTGTCATTGTATTTTCGGGGGGAAATGTTATATATCAAATGACAAGTATTGCTGTAATAATGTGATTGCTTTTTAATTTGACTTTTATTACTCAAGTGAAGCCATTAAATTGCCTTGTGTATTAACTGGATTACATAATCTACTATACCTTTGTGATGCTTTGAAATAAAAATACTTCTTTCATTTGAATTTCTACATACAGTATATATATGTGTAAAGGACTAACAGCAAAAGTCTTAACACAATATAGTAATAACATTCTTGCTCGTAAAAAGGCACTTTTTAAATAAATATCTGATTATGTGTACCATGCTGTGTGCTATGAAGCCATGACACAAAGTGAACAAGTGAGAAGGCAGCGGAACTTTAAGCAGTGTGATTATCTCTTTAACGGCTGAAGAAGTTATAAATGTCTAAACCTCATAGCATGCCAATTTCCTTCCAACAGCCTTCCATTTTGTTCAAAGTTGGACAAGCAGCCTTCCCTCTGATAGTTATGTGACAATAACCTTGGCCTGCATATGCCATGTTTACAGGACATGAGCGTTGCAGTATTAAGTTCGAGGTGACCCTATGACACAAGCACGTGACTACACATCTCGCTATTATTAAGTGTGCTAATGGCTAAATAACCATAACAGATTGTTATGTGGAGGCAGATGAAGAGAGAATGAGTTCATTTTCAACAAGATCTTCCAATTGTAGTTTATTTTATTAAAAAGACCAGGGTGCAAATACGAAATTAAAAAAAATAAAGACAAGCATATAATTTTTAAGCATTTAATACAAACTTAACAATATAAACTATTTCAGTCCCTCTTGACATGTAAGACACTGACTCAAAATACTTTGTTATACCGTATTTTTCTCATCAAGTATTGCACAATGTAGGTACAAAATTAATATTCATACGATTACATTTGTAGTCCATAGTATAGCAAAATTTTGAACCTCTTAACAGAAAATACAATTCATCTTTCAGAAATAGCAAATATTCCTACACTTGAGTTCCACCACTAAAAGAATACTCTGTACACAATCTTTAGAATATCTGGTGTATTTTTATTTTATTTTTTTTATTTTTTTTTAAAGATGGTTTCTTTAACAATTCTTTTAAAAAAAGAAAAATAAGGAAAAGCTGCTGCAGCCATCACAGATCACTGGAGTAGTAAAAAGATATAAATGCAACACCATGTCATAGAAACAATATATATTCTTATATCTTACAAACTTCGTACTAAATTAAATTATACAATTAGAAAAAGACCAAGTAACCCCCACTTAGTAGTGCCAATTCATAAAAATCTGCCTCGTCTTACCAACTGTAAAAGGCCAAAACTCGAAGCTTGTGTTTTTCTTTTCCTTTCATCATTTTTTGGAGTATTTTCCTCAACATGGTTAAAAAAAATAAAGAAAGAATATTGTGCTTGGTTGGCAAAAAAAAAGGGAAAAGAAAAACAATGATGCATGATGAATTGAAGTAACCAAGCTTGGATGTGTTTGTACAACAAGCTTTCTGAGTAGAAACAAACTCAACGGGTTCCAGTAAACACACCCTTGGGCACATGCGCTTGACGGGACGAGTTGCTATCAGTCCAGTTACTAAAGTGTGCGCTTTGTTTTCTCCCTCTCTTCCGAGCCACCTTCATTCATAATAACCATAAGTAAGTTTTAGTTGGCCATGACAGGCTGGAATTGCTGGTTCGAATACTGCATGGTGCTCAGACTGAAGTTGAGGCCATCCACGAGGGACTTGTCGTTGAGGCTTTCGTAGGCTGCAAACACGTCAAAGGCATTGTTGTACGGCAGAGGTCCGAGCCCCAGAGAGGCCTCAGCGGGGAACGCTGGCCCGGGGCTGGCCTGACCCTGGAGACTGGGAAACACAAACTCCTTGGCGTTGGGGGACAGAGCGGAGGCCTTCTGCTGCTGTTGACTGAGGCCCAGCCCGTATAGTGAGTGCATGGAGGTGGAGATGGCTTTCTGCTTCAGCAGGGTGTTGACATTCAAGCCCAGGTTAGAGATGGGAGACGACCGCGACGCTTTGTTGCTACTGCCGCCATTGGTGCCGTTGTTGCCGCGGCTGCTGCTTTTCATCTTAGTGGAGCCGAACTTGGTGGCGGCGAAGGTGGCGGTGGTGAAGGTCAGCGGCTGGGCCGAACGCGGCATGAACGAGGGGCTGTCGGCGGCCGACTGGCCGAAAGGAGGGGAGGGCGAGCTGGACTCCGATGATGCCCCGGCAGATTCCGTGATTGGCATAAAGACCTGGGCCTCGGGATTAAAGCTGTTCTTGATCTCCTTGTCCAGCTCGGAGCCATTCTCGCCGTTATCATCCACATACAGCACTTTGACCGCTCCCTTCTCGCCAATCTGGTAGGAGACCTCGAACGGGTCAATCCACACACTAAGGTCCTGAGGGAGATTATTACGGACATCTTCGATGGCCAGCCCGCTCTCTTTAGCGGCCTGCTCCACCACGGGGTCCACCTTCTCCCCTACATGGATGCAGCGGAACCCCGAACCTTTGTAAGGCTTATCCGGATACCAGTGGCCTTCATACTTTTTCCTCAGCAGGCTCTCCAGCTCCTCGCCAAAGATATTCACACGTCGTCGGGGGAGTTTGTTGTATAAATAGGAAATAATAAAGTTGAGTGCTACTTGAATTTCAAGCTGCATAGCTGCTTCTGTGGCGATGAGATTTTCGTCTCAGTAGTTTGCTTCCCCCCACGGCACTGAGAACAAAAATAAAAATCTTTAAAACAGCAGTGACCGGTGTGATGGAAACACGGATGGATTGAGTTCTTCTGGGTCAAATGAATATCCTTCCTGAAACGCGGCGAGGTTCTGGAGCCTGAAAGACAAGACACTTCATTTAGCAACTATGCATTACATTTGCTAAACTGAAAATGTTTGACATCTATTCCAATTAATGAAGTTCAATACCAGTACTCAACAACTCTAGTCACCGATAATAAGTAACTAGCAATAACATTTCCCTAAAAATCAATTACATAATTTAAAAGAAAAACCTAAATATACCAATATAGCATTTTTTTTCTTAAAATTGCATAATTATGTCAAGGTGCGGCCACGAAAAGGTGGCCGTACCTTGACATCGCCCATGCCTAAAACTCCATACTTTATTTTAATATGGCGAGATTTATCTGGGCCCTTCGCAAACATTTCATTTTAAAGCATTAAAATGTCTGGTTTTTTTCTAAGGCTGGGTGTTGACAACCTCACGACAATGTATAGCACAATAAGATATGCATCACAATATAAATGTTAGGGCTGTGCTTTGTAGTGCATGCATCTGACTGCTAATGACAACAGTAGGCGGCACAGGCGGTAACAAATAAAAAATAAATTGTACAGTGAATGCCATTTGACATTAAGAGTCATATCATGCTTCATTTGAGCTTTTCCAACTACTAGTTGTGCTAGGTATTAGTGTAGCACAACATGTAGGCTTCAGTATCGTACTACGTGGCCTGAGTGCAGAGAGCAATAATTTGAATGAACCTATATTAAACTGGCAACTGTATTTAGTTGGTATCGATCAATACCAAAATCTCAAGTATCACACAGCTCTAATAAATGTATCCCAATACATGGCCTTCAAAGCGATACGCATCCTGATATTTTACATTACATACATGAAAACAATCATATGTATGCACAAATAAATAAATAAATTAATTAATTAATTAGATATTTAATATGTTGGATGGCAAAAATTCATTCCTCTTCAAATATTAGCAGCGCTTCCAGTTTGCTGCCAGCACCATGCCTGGTCAAAATATGTGTGCAATGCATAGCTTTAAGGGACGCTATACATTCCCATTTTTTTTGAGCACACACACACTGTATTGTTTTCCATATAGGAGGGCTTTCGTTATTGAAATAGATCATTGGTGGAGCATAAAATCAAAGCCTCTCACTCAGCAGCATTCCTCCCTGGACAGTTGTAATACAAATAAGCAGAGGACAAGTTTTACCGATCAACACAAAATTTGGTGGCCATGTCAAGAAGGCAAGAAGGTCTGAAAGAGAATGTCTCAATTTGAAACCAAATTTGGCCAGTTTGGTATGAAGCAGCCATTTTGGGTCAATTCTGTTGCTCCTACTATGAGACAAACTCCATCCTTCCATTTTATTTTTACGTTCTGAGCCACAGCTGACTTCAGGTCTAAGGCAAACTACACCACAGACTGCTCACCAATCAATCACATGACAACTGTGAAACTCCTATTTGCCCAAATAAGCCTGATGCGGAGGCGGGTATCTTGAACAGATAACACTAAATATTGAAGCAAGGATTTGTCATGAAAATGTCTCTGCCATCATTATTATTGCTGGTACAAACAATCCAAAACGATTTATAGTTTGGGGTGGGGGGAGGGGGCGGCGATTTATAATTGGTAGTGGGGGCAGACCTAGTCTTGAATATGCATGAGTCGCAAATGTATCTGTCAATTGGACGATATCAGACCCACTATAAATAAGCCATCGAGTCACTAACGGTGTCAGCGGTGTGTTCCTCATTGGCCTTGTGTGGCAGGCTAAAGGCAAGCGTTTGTGACCTCTGGACAAACGGAAAGTGTGTAATAATCACGCGGATGTGAAGACATGTTCGGACAAAACGCCGAGCGAGAGCTCTCGGGGTGGATGCTTATTTCTATGACTCTGGCTTGCATTCACTGAACTATAACCGGACACAAGCGTGAATGCTGCCGTTACATAATCAACACGGGCTCCATCTGCACCCATCTGTTAGCATATTGGAGGACAAGTATAGAAATATGCGTGTTTTGTCGTCCTACATGACAACGTCAAAAATTAACATAACTAGCATTAGCTTGACAACTTGCCGTGTGGGGTGTGAACGCCAGTGCAGCATAGCTTCGTTTATTATTTTTTTTAATCAACCGTGAGCCGATGATGTTAATGTGTAGCTCAGCAAGGGTGGTTTATCATTGTCGGTTCGTCGTGTTCACAGAGTAAGCGATTAAAGGTTTGAGACGACGCAAATAATAATTTTAAAAAACGTCAAATGAAGTAAAGTCACGTTCATCGGGTGCCTACTCCACAGCTTTGCTACGTAGCTTGTATGAGCTAGAATATTCGACAAATGCTGCGTGACTAACATTTAATAGCGCTGTGTCACTAATTAAAAATGCAAGGAAATGTTAGAAAACACACACCTAAGTTTACATTATTTATCAAACGATTACGACATCGCCGTGGTTGACTTAAGATGTACTTACATGGAAAATTACAGCACGTCCTTCTTGCAGTAGCAGGCTTCTGCGTGGAGTATTATAGATTTTCAAAGTGCAGTGTATAAAATGATTATGTCGACGTCTTGTCTCTTGCTTCCAGGCGAGTTTCCTTCTGTGCGGGGGTTTAATAGTTGATTCCGATCCCCAAATTTGCTCAGATGACTCCCCACAAGCCTGGGAGTTTGCACAACTCTGCCCTTTAAACAGCGATGGCGATTTGTTTATATAGTATCCCTCCGCCACGGACACGGAGGAGGTGGCGATGCGGCTCACAGAGGTCGACACCCATCCGAGCGATTCCACTGGCTGAGCGTATTACGTCATCGGCAAACCACCAAACGCCGGCTTTCTATTGGACAATGTTTTGTTCAATCAATGGCAGGGTTCTATTTACGGCAGTGGTTTGCCATTCGGTAGGCTTTGAACTATTTGTGCTTTATTTTGAGTCATTAAAAAAGCTTCCTATCGACCAAAACATGACATAAGTAAACAAATGGGATATATTACATCAACGAGATTATACATTGTAAAGTTGAACACTGTCATGTGTGATTTTGACTTTAATGCGACGCTAAGCCCTATTAAAAATAAAGAGGCTTACTGTAATCACACTTTAGGAGATTCTATTGTGAATATCGGGTCTAGAATATATTATACTTTCACATCAAACTTGAAAGTAACAAAATATTTCAGTGACAGCATTTCATTGTGTGTGAGTGTCACACATTTTGAATCAACAGTAGCCACTAGCGATACATCTAAACCAACAACATCCATTTGCAACTCCCACAAGGTCTGCACCACTGTCTACTTGTTATTATGATTACAGTATTTTCATTATGATCTGCAGATTGTGAAAAACAAATACTTGTCCAATGATTCTGGGCAGCATTGTGGTTCCTGTATCCCGGCTACTTTTTCAGAGCAGCTGAACAGTGCAGCAGAGCTTAAGTTCTCTCCTGACAGGCCCAGGGTGTTTGACGACACAGCCTATTCTTACCTAACATGGGCTCCCGCACTCCTGTGTTTGCACAATAAATATAATGCCACATGAATCTCACAGGCCAGAGGCAGGGTAGCACTGTGAGGGAGACAAGACAAAGCGGTTGGAGAAGGAACGGATAAGGTTAGAAATCAAAGTGTCTTACTGTCTACTCTTTATGGCCAAATGTTACCAAAAAGCTTCTATTCATCAGCTAAAATACTGCACATGGGTGATACTAGAAATGGAAGTTATTTTCTCCCTCTACCTCCACCATGAAGTACAAAATGCAGAAACATGTACTTGCTGAGTAAATAATCATTGTCGATACAAAATGTTATAATACCGTAGCTGTTAATAAAAGTAATTCTTAAATATTATGTGAAATAGCTCTTGAGCATTCCCTAAAATTACTTTTCTCTTGTCACTCCTTCTTGGTGACCAACTTACATATCAAATATAACAGATGAAATAATTTTTAAAATCAATCATCATTCATCGTCAATGAATTTTGAGCGTCCGTCGTTAGGCAATTGTCAACAGTCAGGCACGCTTTTGTCATCGTCAGTTCATCAACATCATTTTAACCAAGGTTCTACTATTCTTTATTCTGATGCAAAATAAATGAACTGCACACTAAACTATTGCTTGCATAAACATAGCAATAACGAGGAATTTTCAACAGGAGGAGAACATTATCATCATGGTCTGTAGTCACCCGAGCTTTACTACACGGCCAGCTATGAGTATTGGGACCAAGGTTACTTTAGTTAACGAAAACTAACAAAAAAACTAAAACAAAAATTCAAAACAATAATTTTGTTAAGAAATAAAATAAAATCAAAAATTCTTTTTAAAAACAAAAACTAACTGAAACTATATTTTATGTTTACAAAATGAACTAAAACTAACTATAATTATAGCGAAAGTGTCCTTTGGTAATTAATTTAATATATGAGCCTTTGGGATGATTTTAAGTATATTTATTTCAATATTAACTAGAATAAAGACGTTTGAAAGTGTGTCACACAGAAGTGATGTCATCTAGCAGCAGCCAATAGAAAAGCACCTTCAGATGACGTTGCTCCAAGGAGACAAATTTGCCAACTCAGCCGAAATGCAACGCTAGGTGTTAATTTTTCCATTTTACCATGGTGTTTATTAAATATTGCGCACTAGTAATGCTGTTTTTTTTATAACAAAAACGAAAACTAATAATGAAACAAACTAAAACTAAAACTAAGCATTTTTTTAATAATAAAAACTAACAGAACCACCCTGAAAACTAATTAAAACTAACAACATTTAAAAAACAAAACTCAAAACGAAATAAAAACTAAACTAAAATTAAAATTCCCAAACTATAATAACCTTGATTGGGACAGAGCCAGAAGCGAGGTTAGGAGAATGATGTGCAAGGAAGTTAGCATAACCTATGTGGTAAGTGTATATTTAATTGTTTGCTGCAGGAGAAAAAGAGTGGCTCGTAAAAGTAGCTAAGTTTGTTCTTGATCATTAGCATAGCAGCTAAACTAGCTAGCAAGTACGTGAGTAAAAACTCTACATTAGCACTGATTTGTAATCCTGTTACATGCAACTCCAGTATTGTAATTACAATAATACTCAAATAAAATAAACATTAAAATAAAAGTTAACTTTTAAAACTTGATTGTGAATAATTTATTCAGTAATATTTTTAAAATGTTTTCCAGGTACCTATGCACCTGTAAAAAGGGTTACGGCAACCACAGCAAAATGTGTTATGACAAATAAAATATCTCAACTTGTGGTTCATTACCTGGTATTTCAATTTCAATTAGGAAAGCTGATACTTGTTCTCAAGCAGCTTCTCCTTTGAAGACTAAAAGCTTCATTTATGTTTTCACTCTTGGTCGTGGAGGCAGCATTTCATCACCAGTTTTATTGAATCAATATTGTTTTGTTTTGTTTTTTCCAACATATAGGCTGTATGCTTATTCATTTACCATACCTGTAGGACATGTTGTTACTGAGATTTTGGGGGAAATATTTCAGGACACCCTAAATTATGTATGCTTTAAAGTACATTATTCATTATTAGATTCTTTTGAATCACTGATGTGAGATACAAAGACACAATAGACATTTCGATCACTTTGCGTGCAAAATCAATCATGAGCTCATAAAAGAAAAATTGCATTGTGTACATGAATGCGATTGAGGTTTAGCTTTGTGCTATATTGCTATGTAGTCAGGTCATAGCTGCAGGGACATCAGCACATCACACGATAACTCAGTTTATTAGCACTTACTTTTTATATTTGTATGACAGCTAAAAATTTTAAAATATTACTTTTTTATGGATCTTCCGTTTTTCCACCTTTGCTTTTAAATGTCTTGAATTATTTTGTTTTTCAATGCCTTTAAATGTATTTTTAACTATGTGAAGCACATATTGGCTACTTTGTATATGAAATGTGCTATATAAATAAAGCTGCCCCGCCTTGCCCAGTTTACCACGTTTGGGAATTTAGCAGACCGCATGCTGAGCGTTCTGGCGGACAGAGGCCGTTTTCATTATTATTATTATTATTTTACTACACAACCTCGGCACCTGACAATTTGATGATTGAAAGTTGACTAAACTTTAGACCAGCTCGTAGCTGGTCAAAGTTGTGGCATATATTTCTGTTTCTGCAATGTCAAAGACTGTGTGTCTCTGGCGCACTGATATTAAGTGGAATGAGAGTATTCGCCATGAAGCAAGTCAGCTGTTCACTCCCACAACAGCACACATGCACATTTCTAGAAACGTGCAAAGAAAACTCCACCGATGTGTACAGTTAGACTACGCTTTGCGTTGGGCATGAAAATAGGGCCTTTACATGCTGGTGAGATCAGAGCGAGCGTCTATAGTCATAGTAGGCACTCCGCCCCTAGTTGTCATGGTAGGCAAAAAAACATACTAATAATAGAGTGTACAAAGTGTACTGTAATGTTAGTCTCAGGGGTATTTTGACAAAGGTTGTCATGAACTGTTTTGAATGAGGGGAAAAATGCATATTTCGTATAATTTATTCTTGATGATCACGTCTTGAAACATTTGCATTAGAGGTGCATTAGTCTATTAATTGACAGCTAATTTAGAATCAGAATCATATTTATTGGCCAAGGATGTAAAACACAATGAATATGTGAGAAACACCAAAAATAGTTAGTTGTCGATTATTTTGATCATGTTCCCTCTTTACCACCATTGGCATCATTGATTTAGACAACACAAGAAGCAGTGAAAACATAAGAACATGCATACTCCATGGCTGAGCCAGACATGCTATCGCTCCACCCTGCTGCCCACTACATTTCCTTGAGTTGTTTTAAAACTAGGTTTCAAAATATGTTCCCATTTGCGTTGGCATCCCAAGGCCACTTTTCAATTCAGCAAGCGATACAGCAGGAGGAGGCCAAGAATCATTTTGCTCATTCTCCAACTTTATATAGCCAGTGTGTGGGTGTTTGTCTTGGCTAGAGGCAGGTAGAATAATAGTCCCACAGCATGCCTAACAATGACTTATTTGTTATTCCCCACTAGAGAATGGCTCGTGAGCAAGGTGAAAGTTTCCTTTTGTTGTTGAGAGCAGTCTGGCAGCAACTCTGAGGTAAACACAGCTAATGAAGTGAAATGTTTTAGCATGACTCGTAAATTTTTCAGTGAAGTCAGTCCACATAGACATTTTTTCCTATACTCTCTTCACAACAGTGTGAAAGAAACCCTTTCCCCCCTCAGTTTGGTGCTTGCACATGATAGTATGCAAAACATATGCAAACTCCCACATGTGGTTGGCGGGTTTGAATCAGACATGAGGCTCTAAATCTGAAACTCAATGACAAAAGATGGAATTAGAACAGTATGAATCTGCGTGTATGTGCTTGTTTACAAGCAGGAAAACATGGAAATAACCTTGAAAGACTTTTGGTGTTATTGCATGGGTAAGTTAATTTAGTGCTGGTGAGCCAAAGCTCATGTGAATGCACTCAATAATAAAAGCTGTAACACACACACTGTATTCATTTCTCTTGGTTGTTTGTCAAGTACTGAGAGATGGATTTATTAGACCATGCTCTTACTAGTGGCCTCCGAAATATGGCTTCAATCTTTCTTGTCTTATTGAGTGCCACTTATTGGTTTCATAACTTTTTCCAATTTACATCTGAAACACCAAGCAGATCATTTTTATTATAACAAACAGCACACGTGAGTTTTGCAACTCCAGCGTTGTCTTTATTTTGCTTTCACATGTTTATAACTCCCTGCAAAGTGTAGATAGAATAGCTGTTTTTATTTTTTTTTAGGGATGTTCGCTAACATTTTTTTCAGACTGACACCAGTACGAGTAGTTTAGCAGAACTTAGTTTGTGCACGACATTCACTGATGTGTGACGTGTTCAATTCAAGCTGAACTAAGATATCCTATTGGCCCTTGAATGCTCTGAACCAATGGCCGGGCAGCTTTTTCATGTTGAACCCCCCCAGGTATCGGTACGGCATCTGCATCGCTCGATACTGCAAAACTGGGTATCAGAATCAGTATCGGGGGCCAAAAAAACGGTATCGGAACTACACTACTTTTGAGACATAAAATCTCTCCCAAAAAAACAATGACAGATCATTTTAAAGAAATACCGATACCTTCAAATAAGGCTGGGTATCAGCCCGATACGATACGTGGTATCAGTACTCGCCCATCCCTATTTTTTTAACATATATTTTTTTATAGCTGGCAGCTAATTCATAGGGCATTTCAGGGTCATTCAAGTTGTGTTTTATTACTGAGAACACTCTTTCAATGAAAGGTTGCTTAAAGGATGATTAAATGCCAATATTTTCAAATTGGAGTGGTGGAGGGTGACGTCATGCTTGTCCCCGCGGACATTTAGTGTTAGCACACGACACTATTGGGATGGATTGTAAACTAACATAACTAATAAGAGGTCGGCTTCGAGCAGAGTCCAAACTCCAGCTCAGACTCCAAGAAAAGTGAAGGGGAAAAAAACGAGCTAAATAATGAAAAAACAAAAAACAATTTAAACAGGCTCTATGTATAGCTACAAGTAAAACTCACAAGTGAAGAGAAGCCTTTCTCACACAAACAGGTGGTCGTAAAGGAAAGGAGAAGGCTTTGGTGAAAAAGGTCAACACAGTGGCTCTCAACTGCGTGGGGCTTACCGGGACTGAGATAGGCCCTTGGCCTGTCTTTTTGTTTTTGCTACGCACTTCTCACTGGCTGCAAAAGTGGTTCTGTGATGATTGCCACAGTAGCCACTTTAGCATCTGCTTGGCTCCAGTCGATATCGTCCTCTTAGAGGTAGCACTGTGTTGGCTTGGACAAAGGAACCAGGAATTAGCTATCAACAAAATATTTACCGTTGGCCATAAATACGGCAAAACATTAAACTAGTACTGCATTCCCGTCAGTCCACAACTCCTCAAAGTACATTCTACTTCATAACCTCGAAGACAATTAAAAATTACACAACTTATTAACATTCTGTTCAATGCACGCTTGTAACAATATTCAGTGATTATTATTTAGCATTGCACCAGAGAGAGGGTACCTGGAGCTTTTTTGACAATTAATGTTTTACAGCACTCCGTTTTTTTAGGTAGTCAGTGTGGCAAATCTTGATGTTGCAATATTTGCCTTCACTTATATGCAAAGATTGTAAGGGCACCTCCTGAGTCCAGCCCGCTCCAGATCATATCACAGATTAGCGTGATACTACCACCGCACAGTTTCACTGTAGGTCACTGTAATAGGAGATCCCTCTGTTAACTTCAAAAGCATTTTTGTCGTTGGCTTTTTACCCTGATACATTTGTAGGACATCTCGTGGGCTCACAAATTCTTCTTTTGTGGACTGGCTAACAATTAATGGTGGATTTTTTTATTACCTGCATGTGTTGGCCTCTTAGCAACCTTTCTGACCCGTTTTCCTCTCCTTTGATCAATTTTGGACGGCTGTCCAGTTTTTGTTAATGCTACTCTTGTGCCACACACTTGATAAAAGTCTTCACTGTGTTCCATGGTATATTTAATGGTTTAGAACTTATTTTGTGCTCTTCTCCTAAGCAATGGCCTCAGTGAGCTTCCTCTGTATTGTGGTTTGATGTGGTTGAGGACCTCAGTGCAGGGAAACAGGAAGGCAGGACAGGAGGAAAAAGGAAAACAAGGACTGTGGAAATATCAGAATACTTCTCAGCTCAACTTTTATTATAGGGCACTTTAAAATAAACATCGCTGCAGGTGAAATGCTGTACATGGACTAAAAATTAGTCAGACAATAACAATGAGTTAAAAACAACAAATTCACATAAAAACAGTAAACACCATACCACTAAAACAATGCCAAGTGCACAGGAGCAGCAAATACAATGAAAACAGCAGGGGCCCCAAAATTGAACCCTGTGGAACACCATACTACACAGAAGCAGATTCAGAACAACCAAGGCTAACACGAAAAGTTCTGTCTTCCAAATAGGATCTAATCCACTCTAGCACTACCACGAATGCCTACCTGTGCTGCAAACAATACTAAATTAACAGAAGTCTAATAGGTAAGATGTGAAGTTTTTTTTTTTTTGGGGTGCACTAACACATATATGGTCTCCCAAATGGGAAGCGAACTCACGCCAAGCTGCACCGAAGGGAAGTGACAGTAACCACTCCGCCACTCGGAGCCCCAGGTACGATATGAAGTATCAAACAAACAAACAAGGACATGACATAACTTGGGGGGGGGGGGGGGGTAACTACTGACAGGGACCAAGCCAACAAACACAAAGAACCAACAAAGACAGAAAGAAACCAGGGAACTAAATACACTCACAGGGGTTTTCCCCATGTTCCCTTTTTCATGTCAAATGAACAAAAACGGAGATCATGACGCTGAAGCTGTGGATGCTCTCTGCAGACCATGCCGCGAAGACGTGATTAGAAAAATGTCACGAAAAGCCTACTGGATTTTAGTTGGTGTTAATCAAGGTTACTTTAAATAGCAGCAGGTATAGGGTTGAATGTGATTGATTAATTTGGAAAACAGCAAAATCCCCAGTGAAGACGGTGTACAACCACATTTTCTCAATTATCGATATTCATTTGCCCTGCAGGGCATTGAATCATTTGCAACCCGACGAAAAAAGTAAAAAAAAAACATTTAAAAAATATATATATACAGTGTTACCTCGGAGTTTGAACATAATTTGTTCCTGCGAAGTGTTCAAAGTCCGAATTGGTCAACCTCCGAAACATTTTTTTTCCATAGGAAATGCAATTAATCCGTACCCAAGCTCCGAAAACAGAAAATTCCTATTTTAATTCATATTTATGTTTTTTACATTTACAGTACAGTACAGTATTTAAACAATAAAAAATACCTTACCTGTTTTGTTGTGGTGTGATGGCATCAGTGGATGATAAATGCTATGTTAATGCTAGCTTTAGTTCAGTGCTGATTTTGTGTATTTTACATTGGGCATATTTTTAGACTACTAAGCGGTCCTTGTGTGTGTTGTTTAACGTCAGGCATGTTGTTGAACAGCTAAGTGGGGTCCTCGTGCCAGTATTTAAAGAAGTAGTCACGGTAGTTACAACGACGCGATAATCTCCTTCCTAATTCCACTGCGGTTTGTAGCACTGTATGTTTTTCCTTGCTGCCACTGGCATTGTTGTCTTTCTCTCGGCCCATGGCAAATAAAATTCCATCCATCCATCCATTTTCTTAACCGCTAGTCCTCACAAGAGTCGCGGGGGGCACTGGAGCCTATCCCAGCTGGCTTCGGGCAGTAGGCGGGGTACACCCTGAACTGGTTGCCAGCCAAACGCAGGGCACACAGAGATGAACAACCATCCACATTCACAATCACACCTATTGACAACTTGGAGAGTTCAATTAACCTGACATGCATGTCTTTAGAATGTGGGAAGAAACCGGAGTACCCGGAGAAAACCCACGCAAGCACGGGGAGAACATGCAAACTCCTCCCAGGAAGGCCGAAGCCCGGACTCGATCTCACGTCCTCAGCACTGGGAGGCGGACGTGCTAACCAGTCAGCTACCGTGCCGCCCGCTGCCCGAAGCCAGCTGGGATAGGCTCCAATTTTTCATCAATAACTATAAAAAAATTAATATATGTAAATATACATATGGCTTTTTTGTGGAATTCTTCAATGCATCTACTTTAAAAGATTTGCTGAAAAAGTGTGATCCTCCGTCATTTTATGGCAGTGTTGCAGTCTGATGGGGGGGGTGGTGGTCAATAAGTATTCATAGCAGCTCCATCGTGATAGCAATCGAAGATTACACTGCTCACTGGAATTTATAGCATCGTGCACACATGCGCAAGCAATCTGCTTTATTTTCTCCTTCAATTCAAACGAGTGATGGCACCGATACGCTCAGCTGTGATGATGTTAGCAGACATAGAGTTAGAAAAAGTGATCTATCACACCAGTACTGGTGGCATGAGGAAATCATTTAAAAGTTGAGAAAAATGAAGCCACTTTGCTACACCACATTATAGCATTTGAAAGTGTGTGTGTGTGTGCATGCACAAAATGCTAATACACTACTGCTTCGTCTTGAAGTTGTTTACAAGTGTAATGGTGATCTCAGAGGGCTGTCTTTCACACCAGTGCAAGGAATGTCATTAATGTTGCTGCAGGGGTAATATTTGCTCCTAAATGTACTAATATTCTCATGCATCACCCTAACAGGCAGTATGGTAGGCTAGTGGCTAGTGTATCACAGTTTATCAGATTTGGGCTTTAAACCTCCGCTCCAACTTTCATGTGTTGAGTTAGTATGTTCTCCCTGTGCTTGCGTGGGTTTTCTTTGCAAAACATGTGCCCTGAGATTGGCTGGCAACCAGTCCAGGGTGCACTCCATCTATCACCCAAAAGGCTCAAAAGCTCACTTTCAACCCCATTGTGTGTCAAATAAAATGCATTTCTAGTTTACTTTTCAGGAGACCCCAAAAAAACATTAACATTGCATCATTTTTAGCACTTCAGATTGGTCAATAATTCATAAAAATGACACCAACATGTGTGGACTGATCAAAAGGATAGATTTTTATTTTTTTATTTTAGTATGAAATTTGCCAAATTGTGACTTACGAGGTTTCGTCCCAACACTCACAATATATGGATTAAAAAGAATTTATCCTGAAATTGACCCTTGGGGTACACCACATTCAACTTCCCATGCCCTGGACCTACAATGAAGCTTCCATCTGTGAGATGACCAGTTAAAAAAAAAAAGTACCAGAGAGGCCAACCAGGTTTCGAAATCTGTTTGATCAAATGTGGTGATCTACTTCATCAAAGGCGGCACAGGGATCCAATAGAACTGAGAGTAAAGGAGTTAAAAAATATATATATTTTTTTAAAGACTGTCGCAGTGCTGTGGTTCTCTTAAATCCAGATTTCATTTCATTTCTGTAAAATATTGCTTCTGTTTAAAAGAAAGAAAGAAAGAAAGCTCGACCAAGTGTCCTTGCATCAATGACGAAAAAACTCTCTAGTGCCTCTTCAAGTAAAAGTGATGGTTCGGGTGAGACCCATAAGACAAAAGACTGGATTTGATACCAGTGATCTTGTTTCTGAAGCGGTTTGCAAAATCATTGGAGAGGACCCTTGAGCAGGGAGCTTTAAAAAATATGGCATTGGTTAAATGGTCAAAGATGAAGAAACGGAATTTGGGATTGGCTTTTATTGTCTGTGAGGAGTTTTGAAAAATGGGAAATTCTTGCCTTTTTGACTTATTGTAGGTCTTTAATTGTTTACAAAATATTTCATGTTGCTTTTACTGTCATTTATTTATTTAGTTAGTTTTTTTCCCATCCGCACAGTGGGATGATGCAGTGTCGATGTGGAATTATCAGTGAGTAATTTAGCCCTCCAGTAATTTGATATTTGAGGTGGCTTCCTGCGTTTTCACCCCCAGCCAGATTCCTATCCAGCCATCTCAAGGAGAATAGAAGGTTGCACAATAGGGGATCAACTATGCTCTTCTCATTTAAATACCAGTGGGCTCTTTGGAGTCATGTCAGAGGATTATATTTGGCTTGCTGTTGTTGCTGTGTCATGAATCAGAAGTGAGCCGCATTAAGCTTCATAATAACACCAGGCATGAAATGCAACAAGACCACGTTATGCTCAGCAGCTGTTATGCTGCTGTTATGCTGCTGTCAAAAACAAATAACATATAGCAGAGGTTCTCGCAGACTTGGAATTCTATTGCTGTCACACTCAGCAATAAGATTTATATATTGTAGTGGTAGTGGAAATTTGTCACATTTACATGATCTGTGAATGAGAGCAAGCATCAATCACGGTGTTACAAGTAAGCAACATGCATCATCATCACATGCTATAATCAGGAAGATTTGCATATAAAGTCCTTAAAATATGCTAATTTCAGATGAACTAATAGAACCTCTTGTCATAATTATGGAGGTAAATATGGTGCAAAACTAACTTGTAAAAAAAAATTGTACCTGTAGAAAAAAGTCTATAATTTGTATCTGTAAAAGTCGTGATTTGTACCTGTAAAAAAAAAGTGTGCCTGTAAAAAAAAATTGCACCTGTAAAAAAAAATGTGTATGTGTAAAACAAATTTGTATCTGTAAAAACAAATTTGTACCTGTAAAAGTCATGAGTCATAACAAAACGTTTTTAACTCGGTCAAATGTTAGTTTATTTATTTTTAAGTAAATGAGAATCTCATAAGTTTCAAAGTCTTGCTCAAAAGGTGGAGACAACTGCTGGAGACACTGCTGAAGCATCAGTGAAAAGGATGACCCACTCCATCAGCAAGCAGCCAAGAGACAGGAGATGACACCTGGGGGGGTATTCCATCAAGCCGGATTATGGAAAATTATTTTGCAGATCTTCTGCTAATGTGAATGTAGCAGGCTGTGGTCCCGCAGTGGTCAGTCTTTTTTTCTGGTCGCTACAATAATCGGCAACATATATTTACAGCTCAACACCTATTTAGTCTTATTTTTTATATATATTGTTATTAGGCTACTTGCCGACTTGTTGCCATGGTCGCTTTTGGTACTGTTGAGATGTAACAGTGAAGAATGAATATGTAGGTCAATTCGAAGTGCTTTACATTAAATCAATAATTAATAACACGATTAATGTGAAATACACATCTAACATGAAACAATTATAACATATTTAGTCTGTCGGCTTTTTTTTTTTTTTTGCCAATGATATTTCCCTCGTCTTAGTGATAGCAGCAGTATTGCCTTTTTTGGTGAGTCTTGAATTCCTCATACAGCTCCATCAATAACTTTTGTTCTGTTAGTGAGAAGAATGCTGTTCTCGTCTTGGATGGATGCAGAAACGGCTCTTCTGGACATCAAATAAAACATTTCAAATGATGCACAATCTTGTTTATTGAATGATACATGTTGTTATTTGATCTGACTATTTCAAATAACTCTCAATATGGATTAAATTGTACTCCTATTTCAAACTCAAAATTGGAAGACATTTAGAAAGCATAATTTCTTCACTTTCCCAAAGGTGTTTGCAGTGAAATTCTCTCAGAACAGTAACCAGTGTATCAAGGATTCTCATTTGTTGGACTTCACAGCCACTTTGAAGCAGGTTTGATGTCACACCATGTGCCACCGTCAAGAGATGGATCAAGAAGTAGCTTTGATTGACTGCATGCTGGCATCTGTGCGAACAGAATGGTTGGGTCAGCATATTCATACAATAAAAAATAATCATAGCTTCCGAGCTGGGTCATTATCAAAACACAGCCACTGACATTATCTTGTTAGCCAGAAAAAACCCGAAGATTTTGTCACATCTTAATATCAGAAATAGTGGTAATACTGATAGACACAGACATTGTTTATAAACATTCTATTTGCATTATTTTTATTTGGCTTCAGTGTTGAAAGCAAATGTGTATGTTTAAAAGTGTAAGAGCCTTTTATTTTAACTGTTTGCAAAGCATACATTGCAAAAATACTGACATTTATCAATAAATTGTAATATTTAAAATAAAATGATTAAATACAGAGGATAAAGGGTTGAGGTTAAAATACCTGTAGCGGCTTAAAGATCAACTCGCAGTAAAAACTTTTTGTTTTCATTTTATTATGATAGTAAGAGTACAGATGCTTAAATATAATGTTAGTCAAATACAAGTAGCGGAGTACTGTCCACTTTTGGTCATAGGTTTAGGTTATCTTGTAAAACATTCAATAGGGTTCTGTAGCTCTATAGTAATTTTCACATCTAAGCACTAAGCAGCAGTTTATGAGGTATTTCTGACAACAACATGAGATGAGCTAGCTAGCTAGCACCGGATTACGAGCTATGTTCGTACAATAAATCTTACCTTCATACTAAACTTCTTTCTTTCTGCCCACTTGGAGTGCTCTGCATGTCAACCAACGTTTAAGCCGTTCCATACGGTGTTTGTATATTGAACCATGTTGAAATGTTCACGCCTGGGACGTCCTCTTCTTCCAAAATGATGCGTAAACTAGTGTGGCTACTCTGTTTGTTCGGAATTGCAGACTTGTGCATGGGCGTCATTTGAGTTCAACCCACTGCCGTTCGCACAACCAATGAGGTTGAGCTTTAGCCCGCCCAAATCCTCCAGAGCCCGCCCTCTTCTTCTACGAGTACAAATCACAGCTCTCTACAAGTACGAATCAGTTTTGCACCTTTTGTAGCGAGATATATGGTGCAAAACTCACGTCACTGGACAGCAGCAGAAAAAACACTTGTGACTCCTAGTGGCGACTTCTTTGACTACAAGTTGTCATTTCTACAGGTACAAATCACAACTTTTACAGATACAAATTTACACTTTTTGTACAGATACAAAAAAAAATTTGTACAGGTACAAATCATGACTTTTACAGGTACAAATTTGTTTTTACAGATACAAATTTGTTTTACAGATACACTTTTTTTTTTTACAGGTACAATTTTTTTTTACAGATTTTATTTTTTTTACAGGCACACATTTTTTTTACAGGTACAAAAAATTTTTACAAGTTAGTTTTGCACCATATTTACCTCAAAAAGCCTTCAATCCTGCTGTTTGTCATAAACGATGTCAATGTCGCCATGGGAACTACTCTTACACACAACCTCCTCCTTTTTTTTTGTTCTTCGTTTAGTTAAAGTAGCACTTAAGTGCTGTTTTTCTGACAAATGTCAGAGATACACACGGCAGGTGAAGGCAGGAGTGAACGCAGCTCTGCTTTGCTTCTTTCTGCAATTTCTAAGCAGGTGGCTGTGAGGATGGAAGAAGGCTTAGTTAATTAATTAGCCAGAAGTCATGCTCAGTCATGTGCAGACTTGATCATGTTTAGTGCTGGCTGTGAATTGAGTACATATATAATATAGATAGTTTATAAGCAGACTGAGGCAAAGCACTCACATTACTGTTGACTGTATAGAGCAACTATCAGCGTGTTGGGAACATTACTTTATAAAAGTAATTATAGTTACTCATTACTTGATTAAAAAGTAACTGTGTTAGTAATTGAATTACTTCATAATAAAAGTAACTCATTTCCAGGCAAAGTAACTATTTTCACTACTTAAAAAATTGTTTTATATCAAATAATTTTGATTTTTTTTTGTATGTGTGTGATTTTTCATGTGACTATTTATCATACAAAGTCTCACTCCATAATGAAAGATATTATATATGTTCTACCAATGCCAATTACTACAGTAATCAGAATAATGATTACATAAATAAAAACATAGATACAAAAATAAATAAATAACTGCCTGAAGCCAGCTAGGATGGGCTCCAGCACCCCTGCGACCCTAGTGAGGAATAAGCGGTTAAGAAAATGGATGGATGAATAGATAGACAGACAGACAGACAGACTGACTGACTGACTTGATGTTAATTACACTAAGCGAGTGTTTCACAAGTGAGTCACTATGACTTATCTTTTCTTTATAGCTGTCATGGTGCTTGTGGAGACGCAAAGTCCCGTAATGGTTCTTGGTGGAACAGAATTGTCAACAAACTGCTCCTCTTGGCAACTGTTTTTCGGCATATCTCTTACAATGTTATTTTAACTGATGTCAAACTTGTCAAACACCGAATCAGTTTGCTTTTTCAGACTCTTCCTAAATGCTAACATACAACAATTCTCAATTGACTGACCTTCCTTCTACTGTACGGATTTACAGCAGTACTGAAATAAATACATTTAAAATGAATTGCAAAAGCTTGTGACGAAAACAAAGGACATTTTCACTATAATTATAGTACGTTTTAGTTTTAATTTCTTAAAAACATTTTTGTTTATTTTATTTTGTGAGTGATTAATTATTTCCAATCAAAGAAAAACGCTAAATATGGCAGTAACCAAGTGTACATATGTGACCTTAAAATGTCATGATTGAGCACCTTCGTAAACCTAGCAACCTCTCCATCAGCGCCATCCAAAACCAACAGTGGCATTAGCCAGTGCTTTCTGGTTCACGGAGCTGACGCAGTGCTGTTGGCGTAACAAGAGAGGGTCGAGCCATATTTCGCTGATCAAAGTCTTTTGATAGAAATGGGCAAAGGTGATAGGATAGACAAAAAAAATGCCTGAGAATAGGGGAAAAAAGAGCCGCGGTGTAGAAAAAAAGTGTTATCCCGGCCCGCCTGCATGCATGCAACTACATCAGCAGCTCAATGTCTGTAATCTCCAGGGAGAGAAGAAGGAGGAGTCTGATTGTGACATTGTTCTTTGGCTTGGAATTTCTACTGAGTGCAGTACAGCCCAGAAATCACACAGTGTCAGGGTGACTAGCCAATGTACTGCTATCACATTCAGTTAGTTGGAGTGGTGAATGTGAACTGTTCATGTTGACTGTATTGTTGGTTTTGGTCATTTTTAGACATATTTTGTGTTGAATTGCCAGAAGCTTTTCAATATAAAATACCGTAGTTGCGATTAAGCAGTCAGCTGGGATAGGCTCTAGCTCACACACCAACAACAGTAGCTCACATAAGTGAGCACAAACCCTCACATTTCTGCAGATACGTATATCTTTGCAGGGGACAACATTGAAGTAGTCAGTATACATCTTACATAACGGTGTAAATGTATTGTTAATTCCAAATACAGCCATTAGAAGTTAAACCCTTGGCAACAACGTTGAAAATTTCCAAAATGGGCTCTGTTAGTCATTTTCCCTCCCCCAGGGTCATTATGTGACTTAGTGTTACAAGGTCTCAGGTGTGAATAGGGAGCAGGTGTGTTAAACATGGATGTAGCAGACATTTTGGAAATAATCATGTTCAATGGATTGCTAAGGGTCAAGGCTTTTTTTTTTTTAAACAAATGCTCTACCGTCGTTTGAATGGAATGCCATTTCTTGCCCTTCTGACCCACACACCTTCATTTGAGCCCCACTATTCTCCAGTGGGATCCTCCAGAGCTCTAAATGCAGCAGTCACAATTTATAAAATGAAACATTAGATCATGTTGTTAACATACAGTACGTTACATAAGCTAATTTTGCTCAAATAGCAACTCCGTCTGGCATCAACCACTGTTTTAAGTACTTTAATTATAACTATTCCTAATCTTCAAATTATATTAAGTTTTCTGGCAGTTGATTTCCTGAAAGTTTTACAGTTCATTTGTTTTCCACTTTAGTGAATGGAGCAGGAAGCTACCTGTAAGCTAATTTGCCGAACACTGGCTTTGGTGCATGTAGTCCATAACGTTGTGAAGGTACTTTCACGCTTACCTAACTATTCTATTCTATTAAACCAGGGGTCAGCAACCTTTCCTGTATAAAGTCATTTTAGACCAAATAAATAACCAAAAAATCTGTCTGGAGCTGCAAAACATTTGAACATTGTGATGAACAAAACAGTGTGTTAGTGTAGTTGCTGAGGGCCCTCTGTAGCGCTAATTAAAGCTGCACCAGAACAGAACAATATGAGAGCAGCATCCAATATGTAGAGATTCATTTTCTTCTACCTTTTGTCTTCTGTTTTTGGATTTGTGTTTATAATGTTTTTTTTTTCTTACATTTTTAGACTGCTCTGCCTTTCTGTCAAATTTCTGACATTTTTGGGCAATTTTATGAACATTTTATGTCTTTTTTTTGCTGCCTTGTTTGCTCTCAATTTTCTGACATCTTTTGGAATTTTATGTACAAACTCAATTCCCAAAAAGTTGTTACACTGTACAAATTGTGAATAAAAACTGAATGCAATTATGTGGAAGTGCCAAATTTCAATAATTTGTTCAGAATAGAACATAGATGACAGGTCAAAAGTTTAAACTGAGAACATGTATAGTACAGTACAAAGAAGAAGCCATTTCTAAAGAAGACCAAGAAGTGCAGGCGTTTCTCTGGGCCAGGGGTTATTTAAAATGGAGTGTGGCAACGGGAAACCTGTTTTGTAGTCAAAATCACAATTTTAAGTTCTTTGTGGAAAACTGGGGCGCTATATCATACTGACTAAAGAGGACAAGGACAACCCAAGTTGTTATCAACACTCAGTTTATAAGCCTGCATCTGTGATGGTATAGGGTTGCATGAGTGTGTGTGGCATGGGCAGCTTCCACATCTGGAAAGGCATCGTCAATGCAGAAAGGTACATTCAGATTGGAGAACAACATATGCTCCCATCAGGCATCATCACTTTCAGAGAAGATCTTGCATTTCTCAACACGATAATGCCAGACCACATGCACCACCAATTACAACATCATGGCTGCGTAGGAAAAGGATCCGGGTATTGAAATGGCCAGCCTGCAGTCCACTTCTTTCACTTATAGAGCACATTTGGCGCATCATAAAGGGGAAGGTGCAACAAAGAAAGCCCAAGACAGTTGAACAGTTAGAGAGACGCGTGTTGGACAAGAATGGGACAGCATTCCTATTTCTAAACTTGAGAAACATGTCTCGTTGATCCCCAGATGTTTGCAGACTGTTGTAAGAAGAAGAGGGGATGCCTCACAGTGGTGAAAATGGCCTTGTTCCAACTTTTTGGAGATTTTTTGACACCATGGAATTTAAAATCAACATAGTTTTTCCTTAAAATTATACATTTTCTCAGTTTAAACTTTTGACCTGTTTCTCTATGTTCTATTGTGAATAAAATATTAAAATTGCATTCAGTTTTTGTTCACAATTTGTATAGTGTCCCAACTTTTTGGGAATTGGGTTTGTACATTTTATGGTAATTTTCTGGATTTCTTCTTTTGATTTTGGACTTTTTATGTTTTTTTTGATGTACCTTTTGTCTCTCTTGTTCTGACAACTTAATTTTGACTCTGACATTTTCTGACTAATTATTTTTTTAAATAGTTATTCGTCATTTAAATCATTCATTCATTGAAACATTTTAACAAAAAAAAACTTTTATTTTTATTTTTTATTTTTTCCAGATCCACAGGGTGCCACAGGAGAGGGACCAAAGAGCTAAATCACCTGAATAGCTTTGATTATTTTAGAGTTAGCCTATAGCGGATTATATTTCACTTTTCATTCTGTTAATGGTATTGTTCACAGTTTGTGTAAACCTCCTTATAATCTTGAGATTTACCTTAGTGGGTCAGCTGCTCTCATATCTCCCACCATTTATAACCAACGTCAGTCTCTTGTTACGCCACCATGTCTGAATAGAACAAATTAGCCACACAAGGCTACTCCAGTTCTCAGCACAATGCAGCCAAGTTGTGTCAATCCCATAAAGCTGCTGTGTTGGGAAATATCCGCTACCTAATGGGACTCTATTTCTGTACGGACAGCTTAGCTCAATGTGTGACATAGGAACACTCTTTTTGCTGTAATACGTAATCACCAGTAAACAGATCTGTTCAGTTAAACCTGCTTGATCTGTTTTCATTCAGTCCTATTTGTGGTATAACTCCACACATTTGTTGTAAGATCCGCGCTCCTCTCAGGTTACAGCACACATAAGAAATAAGTGGATCTTTTTGTTGCCAGGTTTCAAACTATGCTAAATTAAATGTAATAATCATCATTACAAATCGACAGCGCAAATTTGTTCTCCTGACAAAGACTAGAGGGTGGTAATTATGTAAATTGTGATGACACAATTTGTAAAATTTAGAAACAAGCAGATAATAAAATATCTATTCAGCTGATGTCTGTGAATCTCACTATGCTTCATCTATCCTTCCTTCCTTTCCTCAGTCTCTCCTTTGGTCTCTTGAGGTCTCCCTAATTTGTTGGAATTTGAGATGTTTCTGGGGTTGGTGAAACACTCTGGTTGGTAACCCGGTGGGTAGTAGGTAATGTCTGGCCGGTGCTGGATTTCACTTTCCTTTCTTTTCTTTGATCCTTCCTCGGGTCTCCTGACAAACTCACGACTCTAGCTGGATTCTGAAGTATTCGGTTTAGGTGAACGGTATGGAATTTTTAATAGGTTTTAGGTGAAATAATAAGTACACACTCACACACATGCACACACACCCCCACACACACACACATACACACGCACATACATACGCACATGCACATACTCACACACAAACAAAATAAAAATTAGAAGAAAAAAAAAGAGAGAGAGCAATAATGATGACATGTCGAATCAGTAAAATTACCGAATGAACAATACTGAGCTCTCCCTCAAAAAAAAAAAAATAATAATAATACTAAAGAAAAAAATATATCTATTTAAATAATTCAAGTTCACAGTTGATGGGTGAGCAGACACTCCAGAAACCCGATGATTTGTACAATATGTAAGTTAACTAAAAAGACAGCTTTCCATAATAATATATGTCCTTTTTAATGTTGTGAATGTTGTCATCACAATGAATCCTTCTGAGAGAAATGCATGCAAGAGAAAGATGTTGTCTAGCTGCTTTTCCTTATGTTGGAGGTAGAGAAAATGAATAATCTTCAAGAGGTTGAGTTGAGCCTGATCGAGTCAACCTTCTCCCACTGCTGCCTTTGGGTGTTTACTTACTGCACTGTTTACTGTCTGTAGTGACCTGCGGTGTGGGTAGAAAGGCAACCACAGGCCTGAGCTGAGATCAGACCTTGAAAACAGGCAACAGATTGGGAAGAATGTCACAGGGTAGTGGTGGGTGATTCCATGCCCATGTGAAAAGCCATTAATCACAAATTGGGCCTGATCAAAATGGGAGGTCAACGAAGGAACCCAAGCATGCGACATCACCATCAGTGCTCCCTCTATTCATTCCACCTTTTCCCTATATTTCCCTAGATACTGTCAACTTTGTCACTATATATATATATATATATATATATATATATATATATACAGTATCAATGTCAGTGCTGTGTGTGAAGCAATTAATTTTTTTCAACTAATTATTTGCACTTTCCGTAATTAATCACAATTAATCGTGATTAATCACATTTGCCTTCTTCTGCTTCTACTTTTCTTCAAAGCTCGTAAAAAAATATTTACTTTACTAAAATCTTGGAATTTATGTAAAATCATCAAATAGCACGCAATAGCATAGCACAGTTCTAATATCTTTCTTTGATTCTTGAATAGCATACTTCTGTAAAATACAACTGTTAAACAAAATGATCAAAATGGACTCAGCTTGCCATCTTTTTCTCATTGAAACATTTCTCAGAACTTCTCGTTTTCAGTTTTAGTTCAGAAGGGTTGATTTGTGAGGCCACGTGGCGGAAACTTGAGCAGGCTATATTGCTCTGAGATGTTATGCCAAAAACATACAACTAATTAATATGCTATGTGAAATTGGCTTTGTAAAGTGCAGTAATTATTTGAAATTTCTCCAACAAGCGTCAAGTAAAATTACCCTGAGTCTGTGTTTGTCCATCTTTGCACCAGTGGCTAAAATTGGCTGCAGGTTATAGGCCGTAACAGGAAGTAAATGAAACTCAATTAACTGAGTTAATATTTTTTTACACTTTAAATAATTTAAATTAATCCCCAGAGTTAATGCTTTAATTTGATATCGGAAAGCAGCACGGTCTCTCACTAGTCTATGCTAACACAGTAGTGAAGTCAAAATTGCAGGAAATATTTAAATTAATACAAAATAAAATATGTATAAAATAAATGAAAAATAGTTAGCATGATGATCACAATGTAAGAGGCGCTAATGTGTGACTTCTTGTGCCAAGTGACCATCTCTATGTATTCCTATACCACCTAGTATACAAGTTCATTGTGCACCATTCATAACATTGAAACGTCATGTGTCTGTACTGTCACAAACTGAGGACACAGACCATGTAATTTTTTACTACCTATCCACGACCCACCCAAAATGGCCCAACACACCAGTTGAGAATCACTAACCTTTACCGCTTCATAACATGTTCAATATGTTCTCGACCTCCCAGCATTCAGTCACAGTGTGACAGCCTGAAGTTTGGAGGCATGCCAGTACAAACAGCTTGGGCAAACCTGCTTTCAGAACAGAGTCCATGGGAGAGATAGTCTCCCGCTAACACACACGTGTGTGTGTGTGTGGGGGGGGGGGGGAGGGGTCGTGCGTGTGGGTGGGTGTGTGCGTGCGTGGGTGTAGCTATGTGGCTAATTTGAGGGCTTCAGTGACACAGTGGCACGAGCCTCAATTTTGTCAAATAGGACATAAACAAGTAAATCAAGTGCCCACCAAAACAAACAAACAAAAATAGCCACTTAGCTTTTTCTGTAACATTGAGCTACCATGGTAAAATTGTTGTTGTGAAAGTTACAAATCCAAAATGTCATACATTAATAAAGATAAGATAACATATTACTAGTCACTGTAATTTAAAGGTTACATTATAATATTACTGTCTCCAAATTGGAATTCACTACTGATGTGTTGCTTTAACCAAATCAACTTGTCATTCTAAATGTGACTTAAAAAAATGGTTGAGTATGAGTACAGGTTTGGTAACCGTGATGATTGTGGGGATGTTGAGTGGAACTCAGGGTCTAAAAGAGCAAATGTGAACTAGAGAATGCATGGGTTGCATTTTTGAACGTGAAGTCAGCACTTCATCGCCGAACAGCTGATTTACACTTATCAGTTAGTGTGTAGATCTTTCCCAACCCAACAGCCTCGACAACTTCACCGAACAATGAAGGATGTTAGCTAGCTAATCTACAATATGTATCCAATAAAATTCATTGAAGCATTGCTTACCTTTTGGCTTTGACATAGTGTTTCAAACAGTGTCATTGGGCCATGGCAGAACTTTGCTCAGGCGTGGGCAGAGAAACTTGGTGTGCGGTATTATGCATTTATTGATGGAAATTCTAAATGTCTCGCTCATTTTCAGAAAAAGGCAGAAAGATTTCTTGGTTGTTTAATTTCACACTTGATAGATGGGCAAGCCCTCTAGAGACCTCACTATTTGTAGATGTATACAAGTTATTTTCCAGGAAATATCCCCTAAGTGCCTGGCTGGTCCTTTTGAAAACACGCTCGTTCCCAGATGGATTTGTGAAAAAAAATCCATCTGGCATGTCAGGCTGAAATTATGCAACAATTTTAGCATGAACCCAGATGAGGTTAACTGAGGTTTAAATTGTATTTTAATGTTAATATTTTGACTAAAGAATGACCATTAAACCAAGTAAATGACACACATCTGCATAACACCCATAATTATTAGTTTGTCACTGGCTTCCTGTAATAGTAAATGTTTATATTTGAATGTTTATATTTGAATGTTCCAAATGGACAGATATTCCCACCGACACAATTTTCTACATCATCCCAAAAGAGCGAACACTGTTGCAGAATATTCTTTTCAATTTTATTTTATATTGTTTGAAAATTCAGCGGGACTCTGTAAGTCCAACTGAATTAAAATGTGAATTATTTTCAGGCTCGGCACACTTATTTTAAAGAACATATAGAACACCTAGGTGGGATTCAACGATCGACTTCAGCAGGCGTGTTTTTATGAATGTCTGCATGACACAATCGGCACCTGCAGGCAGTAAATAAGGTGCGAGGATTTGGATATTTTCACCTCATTCCTCACTGGTCCGTGTAACGATATTCATTTGTAATTTGCCTGTCACTGAGACAAGCTCAAAGCGCTGAAATGACATTTGGAAGAATTTAAATAAGAATTATAATTATGCACATTTAAGGCAGTTTCATGTTCCCTGTAGTTAAAACACAATTTATGAACAGCTTAAGTGAGGCTCACTTTATTTTAATCTTATTTTGCTGTTGTATTATTTAATTGTATTTAGTTAGTTATATTATTTATCTAACCTTGGTAGTACACCAATGCTTTAGGAACTCTTTTGTGGAGATAAGGTTAATAACTGATCACTAAAGTCGACACATGCTGTTCTTCTGTAGTGTGCGTGTGCACCAAGTGTGAGATGCTACTTTTAGTTTCCACTCAGTGTTCTGTTTCACACTTGGCTCATTAATTATGCATTATTGAGACACAATGTAAAAGCCATCAGTGCACTCCTGAACAAGCCTAAATGATGACTTCTCTGTGTTTGAATGCATGCGTGTATAAAGGTGGGTCACCCAAGGTCGGACAAAAAAGAAGAAGACCTTTATTTTCCTTGCCTTTGTTTGTCACTATACAGATGAGTTGACTTGTTCCAAAGCGCCCAAAATCAGCCAACATTTATCAGTGAGTGGCAATTATCCAGATGCATTTCCATTTATTTTCCTCTCCCTGCTCACAGACATTAGCTTGTGATTGGCTGTCTCGCATGGTTGATGATATGACCCAAAACAGAGCTAATCCCTCTTCATCTTCTTCCACATTACACTGGTGAGCAGCAGTTAGACACTTAGCCTCATAACCTACAACCTTGCTTGCACCCAACCCCTCCCTCCACCCGTCTCTCTGTGGGCTGGGCTGGCCTGGCATACACATGCATACAGAACTCCTTGCACATGCACACAGACACGTACAGAGCCCCTCTGGTGCCAGGGTATAATTTTTTGGGTGTAATAATTTGTACCCACAGTTTAGTAATCTGTACCCACAATTTAACAATCTGTACCCACAGTTTACTAATCTCCACCCACAGTTTACTAATCTCTACCCACAGTTTATTAATCCGTTCCCACAGTTTATTAATCCGTTCCCACAATTTACTAATCTGTACCCACATTTTAGTAATTTGTACCCACAGTTTAGTATTCTCTACCCACAGTTTATTAATCCGTTCCCACAGTTTACTAATATTTACCCGCAATTTAGTAATACGTACCCACAGTTTGCTAATATGTACCCACAGTTTAGTCATCTCTACCCACAGTTTATCCATCCGTTCCCACAGTTTAGTAATCTCCACCCACAGTTTACTAATCTGTTCCCACAGTTTACTAATTTGTACCCACAGTTTACTCATCTGTTCCCGCAGTTTAGTAATATGTACCCACAGTTTAGCATGTCAATAAGAAACGAAGAACACACGAATATATATATATATATATATATATATATATATATATATATATATATATATATATATATATATATATATCATAACATAACATAACATAATATAACTACGGAGCTATTCTTGCCAGAATAAAGTTTTAGGGTTTAATCAGAGGCAAAGGTCTGAGAAATAACACATAAAGCAGGTGGCGGTGAGGTGAAGCAACCCACTTAGTAAGCACACAACATTTCCATCTAATCAAACACGAGGCAGTAAATTTGAATTTAACTGAAGTGATGCTGAGGAGCCATCTGCTCATTGATTAGCAGGACGCCACAAACATCAGTCTCCTCGCCCGTAGTGGACACGACATGCATATTAGAAACAATATTGATTTCAACAGAGGGTAGGTCTGAAAAATTGGTATGACTTCCATGTATGTGTGAAGGATGGTGACATTTTACACTAATTGGGCAGCCACAGTTGCTGATCCCGACACGTAAAATTGGTATTCAGTCACACATATTTGCATGTTATACAGAAGTCATTAATTTTTTTGCCATTTAGGTCACTGGAAGAAAACATGTACTCCTATATAGAGCAAGGAACCATATTTGCTTACGTAAAGGGGACATATAAGGAAAAACTGACTGACTTAATAAATAAATAATTTGTTGGCCCATTTGTGAAAATCTAAGTGAGCTATTGCGCTCTTGTAATTCAATCTAGTGTATTATCTTAGTATTTCCCTAATAGAAATATAATTGAATTTTCACTTTCAAAATACCCAAGATATGTGTTGTTGCTTTAATACAAAGAATTTGTTTAATTACAACCGTAACAGGTGCTTAACCATAGGTGTGAAAATTATATTAATCTTAAATGTTTATACTCCTTCTATAAATATTCCCTATTTAATGTGCATTTGTGTGAGTGTTCTTCTATTTACTAATGGACTGAATTAGGTGTCTGTAATAGTTACAAATACATATTAAGTTGTTCAGCAGTTCCTTCGGGTCCATAGAGCCATATAGAAAGTTTTATCTCATTATTAAGAGTTAACTGCCTGCAACTTTATGTTCAGTCTCATGGCTCCCATTAAGCACTGCAGCAGCCAATGACTGTTAAAGCAGCTATATGCTACCTGACCAAAATTAAAAGGACAACTTGGGGAAATTATTGGAGCAAATAGTGAACTAGGAAGCACTTTTAGCAAATAATGCAATTTTTATTCTGCATGTACTGAGAGTCAATAGTGGCTACGATAAATTAATTATATAGAATGTTAATGAGGTGTGACGCACATAGCTGGAACAAAATGACTTAGAGACAATAATTGTAATTTTGCCTGCAAGAAGCCAATAGGATGGATATGCAAGAACGGTCAGCCTTATATTTTTTTAAATATTTTTTAAAACACTTCAATAGAGCTAATATAATGAGAGTTGTCCTGGCTGGAACTCTGATATTCCCTATTGAAAGATAGCTGAAGATATACTTTTGAGTTGCAAATTGATTGCTTCTTTTATTCATGTTTTTTTTTTTTTACATGAGGTTTGTGAGGAGAGGAAAGCAGTGCACCATTAACACTGTGTATAGTGAAGATGGGGTGCTGTTGACCTCGACTCGGGACGTCATGAATCGGTGGGGAGAATACTTCTAAGACCTCCTCAATTCCACCGACACGCATTCCTTTGAGGAAGCAGGGTCTGGAAACTCTGAGGTGGGCTCCCCTATCGCTGGGGTCGATGTCACTGAGGTGGTTGGAAAGCTTCTCGGTGGCAGGGCCTCGGGGGTGGAGGAGATCCGCCCGGAGTTCCTAAAGGCTCTGGATGTTGTGGGGCTGTCGTGGTTGACACGTCTCTACAACATCGCGTGGACATCAGGGACAGTGCCTCTGGATTGGCAGACCGGGGTGGTGGTTCCCCTTTTTAAGAAGGGGGACCGGAGGGTGTGTTCCAACTTTAGAGGGATCACACTCCTCAGCCTCCCAAGTAAGGTCTATAAGGGTGCTGGAGAGGAGGGTCCGTCGGGAAGTCGAATCTCGGATTCAGAAGGAGCAGTGTGGTTTTCGTCCCGGCCGTGGAACAGTGGACCAGCTCTACACCCTCAGCAGGGTCCTCGAGGGTGCGTGGGAGTTCGCCCAACCAGTACACATGTGCTTTGTGGACATGGAGAAGGCGTTTGACTGTGTCCCTCGGGGAGTCCTGTGGGGGGTGCTTCGAGAGTATGGGGTACTGAGCCCCCTGATACGGGCTATTCGGTCCCTGTACGACCGATGTCAGAGTTTGGTCCGCATTGCCGGCAGTAAGTCGAATTTGTTTCCTGTGAGGGTTGGACTCCGCCAAGGTTACCCTTTGTCACCGATTCTGTTCATAACTTTTATGGACAGAATTTCTAGGCGTAGCTGAAGCGTTGAGGGGGTCCGGTTTGGTGGCCTCAGCATTGCATCTCTGCTTTTTGCAGGTGATGTGGTGCTGTTGTCTTCTTCAAGCCGTGATCTCCAGCTCTCACTGGAGCGGTTTGCAGCTGAGTGTGAAGCGGTTGGGATGAGGATCAGCACCTCCAAATCGGTGACCATGGTCCTCAGTCGGAAAAGGGTGGAGTGCCCTCTCTGGGTCGGGGATGAGCTCCTGCCCCAAGTGGAGGAGTTCAAGTATCTTGGGGTCTTGTTCACGAGTGAGGGTAGGTTCGAGCGGGAGATCGACAGGCGGATCGGTGCAGCGTCTGCACGTCTCTCGGCTGGCCTGGGAACGCCTTGGGATCCCGTCGGAGGAGCTGGTTGGAGTGGCTGGGGAGAGGGAAGTCTGGGCTTCCCTGCTAAAGCTGCTGCCCATGCGACCCGACCCCGGATAAGCGGAATTTAAGACGGAACAGAACGGAAAGGTTTATGTGTTTTTCTCATGAGACACACAATATGTGACAAATGACATTTCAGTTTTAGGTTGGTGACCAAATAAAGACAATGGAGAGTTGGGCCATTTAGGCCATTCTCCCCTTTGCACATAAACTGTTTTGTTGTTGTTAATACATGGCTTCAATGAAAAGTAATCAGTGTGCAGTTTATGTAACTGTAAAATGTTATGTCCTCTAACAAAGCCAACAGACAGTCACGGATGAGTACACCACAAGCAACAAAAGTGAGTGCACCTCTCAGTGAAACTGTCCAAGTTGGGCCAAATTAGGCATTTTCCATCCCCCATGTCACGTGACTCGTTATTGTTGCATGGTCTCATATATGAATAGGAAGCGGTTGTGTTAACTTTTGTGTTTTCAGTCTCATACTATCGTACTGGTTACTGGAATTTCAATATGGCACCTAATGGCAAAGAACACTTAAAGGATCTGAAACAAAAAATCTATATTGGTTGTCTATATACTATAAAGATGGCAGAGCACCAGGCTTTAGGAAAATTTCCAAAAAACAGAGCTTTCCCAAACTCTGCCAACAGTGTTTGACTGTCACGAAAGAAAAATGTTTCTTTTTTTGGGCTCATCATTAGAAATGTGCGGCGTGATCTAATGTAATTACACTGTAATTACAGTCATTTCTAAGGCCATTATTACCTTACATGTGATGATTCGATTCGGCACGAGCATAACTTATACACATTCAAAAATAAATATTCAATCATGTTGTCTCTCAGGCTCCACAAAAGTTGGTGTCAATATCTCAACATGCGAGACCAGAAGCGTCTGATGGCCAAAACACCTTTAGAGCCAGGTTATGGAGACTGATTTTGAGAAAAAAGAAAAAAAATTGTGTAAATATAGATCTCTCTTTTTTTTTTGCCCCATAAATGCAAGATTAATGTGAATTTTAAGTACGTGTAGACATGGACTTATACGACTTATTGGACTTTGTTGTAGAAGTGACTTGATGTTATCGTTACTGATAGCAACATGAGCGCAAAGTAAATAATGAACCAAAGCATGACAAAAAGATTCCTGAGCGCCGACCACCAGCGTCACATTTGATGTCAAAATCCTTTAACGAAGACATAAATTATGGAACATTGATTTTTTGGATTGTTTGTATGAAAGTAGTTTAGTTTCTGGAATGCTTTGCCACACATCAAGTGTGAAATTTAACACCCAAATAAATCTTTTGTTTTCTGACTTTCTAAAAATGGGTCTGGGAATGAGCCGTTCTGCACTTCTGCTCCACTGTTACGTAAAAAGTATGGCTAATTTACATAATTACCCCCACGCAGAGTTTCTCCGCCTATATGACAAAACTAGGCTGGGCGAAGATTCAGATTGGGGTGGAAGGTGGTCTACGAGTGCCATGGCCACAGTGGCCTTTCAGAGTGGCCTTTTATTGTGGGCAGTCTAAGGCACACCTGTGCACTAATCATGGTGTCCAATCCGCATCTTGATATGGCACGCCTGTGAGGTGGGATGGATTATCTCAACAAAGGAGAAGCGCTCACTATTACAGATTTAGACTGATTTGTGAACAATTTTTGAAAGAAATGGTGATATTGTGTATGTGGAAAACGTTTTCATCTCATATAAAAATGGGAGCAAAACCAAGTGTTGCGTTTATATTTTTGTTGAGTATAGAAGACCAAAACACTTATGTGATTAATTTATTGCTTGTGTTTGACAGGAAAGAGGAACTTGAAAAAGTTATCACATATTCCACAAGGGTTAAAGAAATGTTGTGCAAGCCTCACTTGATGTTGGGGCACGTGGGTCTGCCCAACCCAACATTATCAGTGAGCCGTTCTAAAAGGGAGCAAAGTATAGAGCGTAAAGAGAAAGCAAATCGGCTCAGCTCATCTCTATTTCCTGCTCTGGTTACACACTGAGAGGTGAATCTCACTGCCTTGCCACTCTTCATTTCAGGAAGTGTTCAAAGAACTCACTGACAAGCAGGTGACCCCAAAAACGTGACCGGCACATAAATGCAGTGGAGTGTGATGTCAGATTCTTAGGTTATCGTTTAATAGCCCTAAAATTATCCTTTACGAGCATGTGAGGGAGTGCCTCATATCTGGTACAGAAGGTACTGTAAAAAGAAAAAAGAAAATAAAAGAAAAAAAAGTGTGTGTGTTTTTAGCTGCATTTTCCCAAATGGTTAAGAAAAAGTATCTAAAATATATTAAGTACAGTGCTGTGCAAAAGTTAGATCACACTAGCTTTGTTTATTCCTGCCAAAGAGTTCAATCTTAGTCTCATCTTTCACATAGTCTAAGAGTCTTTCAGGTGCCTCCAGGAGGGCTGTCATGTGCCTTTCACTAAAGAATGGCTTCCCTTTGGCCACGCTATTATGCATGTCGGATTGGTGGAGTGCTAGAAATCGTTGCCTTACTGGAAGGTTCTCTCCTCTCATAGTACATTTTTCATCATCTGTATTTCTGATGTGTCTTTTCGCTGCTCTTGCAAGCAATACAACACAACCTTTATGGAGCCACAACACTGACAATAAGATTTGGTATAAAAAAATATATATATCATTGTGGAAAAAGCTGCATTGACATTGAAACAAATATTGACATTGTAAAACAATTATTGGCATTGTAAAATGTTGTATTGAAAAATAAAATACAGACATTTAAAAACACTATTTTCTTTAAGCATATTTTTTGTATTATAATGATCATCAAAAACATGCAGGACCTCTCTAGGACCAAAATTGCCTACCCCTGTGTTAGACAATCGTTTTCCTGGTATGACGCCATGGTTGGTGTCCTGATATTTTTCAAACAAGAACAATAATGGCATAGCACTGTTACCAGCAACTGGCAGTAAATGCCGCATCACACTGAACGCCTCTTGATCCCCTTACGAGTCTCTAAAATATATTTCACTGGGACATGAGCGATAAAACTGTTCAATTTGGAAGCCTGACTTGTAATCTCGCTCGTACAGCTGCGGGCAGTGCTTTGGACATTAATGAGAATATGATTGATCATATGAGGTTGTAATTGAAATTGATTAATCATTTGAGAGTTGAAACTTCATCTTTCCGACACTATTGAGGTTATGAGCAGTAAAAAGTGACAATCGGCGTTATCAGGGCTAGCCCAGGCCGGCGTCGTGATCAATACCAGCAGAGCACAAGTTTTGAAGGATTTTACCTACAATCTTCACTTCATGTATGACATGCCTTTAGTAAATGTTCATTCATTGTTGTGTGCCAAAACACAAAGATTTGCGTGATACAAACTCCCAAGCCGGATGTGTTATCACATCTGGCCGGAGCTACACGTTGTGACAGGAAGTGGATTAGGGTGCCGGTTGGACCAGCTATGACCGGGCTGGAGAGTGTAGGTTTAATCTGCAAATCCACAGATCTGATGGAGATCATGGCAGCAGCATTGAGTCACACGGAGATCGGAATGATGCAGCCAGCTGTTGCCGAGGTTGCGCCAGATAATGGAGGACTGCAGGCTAAAAAGCAGTTTAGACTCATCTTATCCTCACAGCAGCACTGCTTTTTTTCATCATTGGACACTAACACTCTCAGACCACGTTCACTATACCTGTGTGCAAAGTCTATTAGCAGGCAGTGATGCGAAATGGCCCCTTTGATTGCTTGGGCATCCATTTGCTTTTTACAGTTGCTATGTTCGCTCAGTCCTGCATGGTCGCTTGGCAGATGAATGCACCACGGCTAAAATAAACCATCAAGGTCGCATATCGGGTGTGCAAAGGGAACTTGACTTTTTTTTCTTTTTTTTTTCTCTTTTCTTTTTTCCTAAAGAGCTCAGTATTGTTCATTCGGTAATGTCATCATCATTGCTCTTTTTTTTTTTGTATGTGGGTGAGTATGTGTATGTGCGTGCGTGCGTGCGTGCGTGCGTGCGTGTGTGTGTGTATTTGTTAGCTCACCAAAAACCTATTAGAAAAAATCCCATACCGTTCACCTAAACCGAACACCGCCGTCAGGAGACCCGAGGAGACCAAAGAAAACAAAGGAAAGTGAAATCCAGCACCGACCAGACACCACCCACCGGGCCACCCACCAGAATTCTTCCCCAACCCCAGAAACATCTAAATTCCAACAAATCCCAAAAAATCAGGGAGACCTCAAGAGACCGAAGGAGAGACTGAGGAAAGGAAGGAAGGACAGACGAAGCAGTGTGAGATCCACAGACACCAGCCTCCACCGATTCAATGACCTGAGGAGGAAGCAGATTGTGTCTGAGTTTCGATAGATGCTGGTGTGATAGATCTGGCATGCATGAAAATCTCCACCAAAGAGGGGAGCTGTCGACCCCTGCCAGGACAGAGCAAGCGCAACACCTCAGGGACCCCCAGGCCGCGGCAGCGCCAAAGAACGACCCCCGGGCCCCACCAGGGCCACCGGCCGCAGAGCAAACCCAGGAGCAGGAGCGCCCCTCACCCCAACACGGCCCGCGCCCCGACCCAACGCAGCAGGACGGGGCACTGCAGGCCCGCCAGGCACCCCACCGGTCCACAATCCCCGCACCCCCCACGACCCCCACCCCGCCCCCCATCCACCCCCGCCATCCACCCCAACTAGGACAGGGACAGGGGACCGCAGCACTGCTCTATACCGCGGTCCCCAACCGATGGTACCCCCACAAGCCCCCCCCCCCCCCCCCAGTTGTGTGGTGCATTAAAATTGGAGGGGAGTTGTAGGGTGAAGACAGTGTTTCCACCCTACCCCACCCCCCTCAAAGTGTGTTATGTGCCCTATATGTCTATAAAAGTGCATTGTGCAAACCTAGTGTAGTGAGTTAAGAGGAGCGACCAGCGGGCCCCCACCCCCAACCGGGCGGGGGCAGGAGGCGCATACTGGGGGCCACCCGAGGCGCCAGGACGCCCACCGGAGCGGGGCGGGCACAACACCAAACCCCAGCCACCCCCGCCGGCCCCCGGAGCACCGAGACCCGGGCCATGGATGGAGCCCCCGGCCCAGGGGAGGGGAAGGAAGGCGTACCGGGGAGGGGGAAGGGAGGGGGGAAGGAGACGACAAGAAGGGCAGGGGGCAGCGGCAGGGCCGCAGAGAGAGGGGGAGGAAGGGGAACTTGGCTTTTAAAGACAATTAATTTCCAGTTTTAAGGCAGAAATGATATTTTAGCAATAATTCAAGTGAGAAGGAAGAACCAAACATATGACTTCACATTTATATTTTTAAAATCAAATTGTTTATTTATTTTTAATTATTGTGTCAACGAGGGGGTAAAGGTGGGCTTGAGAATGTTGAGGCCCGTTATACAAGCGCATTCATCCACTATCGACGGTGGGCATGCACCAAAATATTTTCACCCACTCTTTAATGTAATGACACGTTGACGGACCATCGAAGCTGCAACAAGACCGAGGTAACCATCTTGTCTGCAATGTGCAATGAAACTCGTGACTTGTGAGTCAGCCTTTTCAAATTCTTCATCTAAACGCAGTCTCCTCTCACTCAAACCATCCATCCACGCCAAGTACATAAAATAAAAAGCAGAGAAAAACAGCAACCACCTAAAGTTTTTCTCTTTCCTCGCTGTTGTGGTTTTCGTTGCGCGATGCTTGGGTGACATCACGGGAGAAACCTTCGCATGGCGTTTACGTGTCGATCAAAACTCGTGACGTCGCGAAATGGGTCGTACTCCGCAGTGGAGACACAGCCACAAGCAGGCCGGCTGAGAGGACGGTTCCTGTAAAAGTCCCTACTCCCCTCCCCATACCCGAACGTCCTGCGGTGGAAACGCGGCTCTTGTGCCGCTTTATCCAAACGAGTAAGTCCGTCCTTCTGGCATGTACCGACAGGAACCGCACTTCTGGAGCGAGTAGGAAACCGACTACTTTATTTAGCGTGGTGAGTGCCATGAATATATATTTTTTTATTGACCGTTTAAAGCTAGAAGGAAATGACGTCTATTTCTGCCATGACGTCGTCGGTCTTTCGCCCCCTTACATCAAGTTATTCCAAACGCCACGTATACGGGGGTAACTCTGTCAACTTGCCCATGTAAACGTGTTATTCCGATTGTTCCAGAAATCCAAATTCTTACCATAACCCCAATATTGCCTGCATGTAAACGTAGTCATTGATGTTCCTTGCAGCATAAATTTTTAGGTTGTCCAAATAAAAAGGATGTGCCGTGTCATATATAATCCACCTCCATTATAAATCTCTAATCTTCCATGTTCGCGTTCCTAAATCTATCTCAGAATCAGGATGCCATGTGACAGTTGCCTTTCGCGTTCCATTACGCCTTCAAATGTCACATTGTTTCAGCAAGTGCCTTTTCTAAAATTAAATTAAATCTGACCATATAATAAAATGTCTTAAATCTGAAATAAATCCAACCTAAGTATACTTCGTATGTAAAATTGCCCTGATTCATCGCCCTATATGATAAAATGTCAACATCCTCTTGAATGCTTTGAACGCAGTGGTTGGTTTAGTGGTAACGCACTCACACAATGGGCTGAGAAAAACATCCGTAACCCATGTTCAATTCCCGCTACGGGTGTCACGTTCTTGCAGGTCATTCTTTTTCCTCTCTAATACTGTCTGTCAAAACTTGATGCCCTGTCGCCAAAAAAAGCCTTTGAAATGTAGCCTGTTAAAATGTAGTTTTTGATTAAATGTGATAGCACTGGGGGGATAGCCGCAACCTGAAACACAAAAAATAACAATGACCAACAAAGATAGAAAGGGAAGTCTGGTTGTCTGGACCCGAGCATCTTAGATGGAAAAAAAAGAAAACATGAGGAAGGAGGGAGGAGGGAGGGGAAAAAACAAAAACACCATACAGTATATTTGGTAGTTTGTTTTATTCAATTTTTCCTTTCGGACACATTATTACAGGTTACATCGATCACATAATATCATTTGTAACATTGACATCCTAAAGAAGGGCTGACGGGTAGAAGCCATGGCTTATTAGTAACCCGTCCTCACCGATTCTTACTATACGCATCAGTCATATACATTGATTATGAAGATCATTGATTCATATCGTTATCAATCCCAACATTTAAGTCTGCACACTCCTCGCTCAGTTCATCTTGAGTAATGTCCGTGTATAAGTTGCAGCTAGTACCAATCATTTGGAATTGGTCAATTGGTTCCCGGACGCCACCAACAGGCCCACCCGTTCACCAGTAGCGTCTTCGCTGACCTTGGATCAGCTTTCACACATTGTGGCTTCCAAAGGAGTGGATCGGCTTGCATTCTGCCCATTCCGTCCACAGCAATGTTCACTCCATTCTGGTGGAGTTAAGCCACCACTGTTGCCACCATACGATGATGCTTAGATCTTTATACTCCTGAGCGCTCACCAAAGCCAGCCCAAAGTAAGCCCCGCCGGCTCAATCCCGGAACCATGTCTACCAAACCATTGTAAATATTTACAGCAGATACATTGCAGCCACAATACAACTTTATCACGACAGCCTTGCATGTTACAACAAATGTCCAAACAGAAATAGAGCCAGACAATGTTTACATTCTTGCAGGAACAGCAATACAATGTAGGTGTATAAACAAGAGTTAACCTTGGCAGTGTCAGCCAGTAATCATATGCTATATTTACATTTTTCAAAATCATAACAGCTCCAGTTTTGGGTTAATTAGTAATATGTTACAATAATTTCATTTGGGTAAGACATAATACACAATTTAATGATGTGAGTTACTGATAGCAGTTATTGTCTCTCAAACTCCGCCAATTCTTCCACTCTTATCATGATCCGTATTTTCTTCTGAGAAGGTGAGTCTACTTTTGTTTGGATGAAGATCCGACAGTCTTTTGTCCATGTGTTCTCGATAAATCCATTCTTTCTCAATTGTCGCGTCCTTCTGGCAATGTCAGCATTTCGTTTTGTGAGATTTTCATTGACGTAGACATGCTTACCTTCAAGCTTGTAGCTATCAATCAAAAGAGCAATCTTTTTCTTCCTGACAACAAACCTGATCAGAACTGACGGTGATCGTGTCCCCCCATTTGGAAGCGAAAAACACATCTGAATGTGCGCTGGATCCACAATTAATCCCAAATCTCTGAGTCGAGTTGTTACTTGCTGTTCCACAGTCTCGTTCGCTGAAGTTTGGTCAGAATCAACTGCACTTGTCCCGCAGCTGTCGCCGGAGGGCCGCGGCGCGGTTGAATCTGGATACCTGTAACTATTACATTGTTGATACGAAGATGCTGTTCCAAATCATCCACTCTTTGTTCCAAGGTGACACTGCGTCGATCTTTCTCTTGTGTCTCTTTCTTCAACTGCTGAATTTCCTGCAGAAGTGGCTCAATGCTCTTTTTAATTTCAAGTATTGTGGTGACCACAAGAGAAGATTTGATCTCCTCCGCTCTTTTCCCACCAGGCATATTGCAACAATGTAGTTAAAAATCCCAATGTCAACAAAATAGAAGTCACAAGCAAGTGCAGGAGCGAGTACAGATGCATCCTTGATGGGCCTTTCACTACAGTAACAACGTAAAAAAACTCTCATCCATTTATTTTCTATTTGGCTTGTCCTCACTTGGGTCATAGATGATCTGAAGCCTATCCCAGCTGATTGTCTCAGAAGCACGGTACAGCCTGGACTGATCACAAACACACATACAGTATACAGTGTTGTGAAAAAGTATTTAAGCACCTGCGGATTTATTTTTTATTATTTTATATTATTTTTTTTTTTGCATATTTATCATAGCCTACTATTCATACTCTAAGGATGCAGTGGTTCACTGCTCCATGTTTTTTGCTTAATAATGAAATCAGTGGTTAAAACATAGTGGATATCATACACAACATTGACCAGACAAAATCTGAATTTCCACAATCCACAACATCCAAAATAAGACAGCCAGAACACGAGGCCCTTCATAGGTTGCTGTCGGAGCCAATAAGTGGAGGAAGAGGAGAGAGAGAGAAACAGATGTGAGGATGTTGCAAAGGTGTGCTAGGGGTCAGGCAAAAAAAATGGCTTGAAAACACAACATATTGTTGTCTAACTTTGGTATTTTCCCAAGCAATTTATATCCGGGAAGAAGAAAAAAAAGAAAAAAAAGAAATTATAATTTTTACCGTTCGATTTTTGCAAATAAGGTGGTTTGAGTGAGTAAAATACATAACACAAATTCACATTCATGGACCAGAGATCTGTCAAACTACAAGTGGCAGTTTTCAGTCATTATTATTATTATAATCACATCTATGGAGAGACTTAACAACACTTCTGTGACACGCGCTTCAAAAAGACTCTCTTGTACGTCACACTCCTGTCCTAATTTTGATGAGATAATCAACCCCAGTCTCCTACTTGAAATGCAAACTGCAGTGAAAAGAAGAAAAAACAGTAACGCGGCCTCAAATAAGATCTGTATGCATGATTCGGGCTTCTATTTTGACAGTACTTTGAACTCGACGGCCTGGAGCAAATTAGCTCGCTAGCTGCAAAACACTCTCTCCATACACATGTATTTAATCTTCTCTCTGCCGACAGTCTTGATGAGGAAATCAGAATTTTCATCAGCCAAATGAGGTCTGCTGAAATTGCTGAAATATGAGAAGCAAAGCTGCATTTTCAAATGATTTGCTGTCCTTTAACAGTCATTTTAGTGCTATTTAGCACTGTTCCTATTCAAAAGCATTCAAACAGCATGGGCAGTGTTAGAGTAGACAATATTAAGTATTGTACTCTTTGCGTGTTCAATTAACTGAATGGTGAGATTCTGGTGAAGAAGTCCCTTTGCAAAGGTAAATAATTATCAGAAGCTTCTGAGGACAAAAGGCTGATGACACTGAAGCCGTGTTCTATCAGGTTGTCTGTCTCGTCCAACGTGGGGCATCAATACTTATTCAGAAAAGTGGGAGACTAGAAGTCTCCTCCCATCAGCCCACAACACACCCGGCCACAACTCAGCGAATACAAGAGAATCTGTTCCCATGGGTATAAATCAGATTAGAAAAAATACAATAATAATAAGCCTGACTCCCTTCCGACCAGTAGAGACCGGCCCTCCCATTTAGAGATAGCGAATGAATGTATGAACTCGTTGCCCTTCCTCATGAAAGTAACACAGACAAGAATACAATTCCATTCCTTGAGCCTACACTGAGTCAACTAAATCCAAAACGGCCAAAACACAAACCGAAACTGAAAAACAATGTTAATAACCTAACAATCCCTCATTTGAGCTCATGAGAGCTCAACACATTAAAACATTTTTTTTTCAATGGTTGTGTGGTAAAAATAATTATCCTTAAAACATCCCTTTAGCAGAAAAGGAGGTAGTTTAGCAATCATATGACATTAAAAAACAATTTGATACATTTAAAAGATTTTTAGTGGAATAAGCATAGCATATGTGAGGCTTAACATAAAATGTTGTTCATTAAAAAGTGTCGCAATGTATCGGCAGACGAATATGTGTTCTTTGAAGCCATCTTGTGATGAAGTTTTGTTGAATGAAAAAAGTGACGCAATAGTTATTTCTCTTCTTTAAGAATCTGGGGTAGACTACCCAAATTCTTCGATTTGTCACCGGGATTATTCTGCCCGAAAATGTGACTCTTCGTGGAATGATTGCCCAAGAAAAGGCACTTGACTTGATCCGTTGAATGATGTCAAAACGATGTCGAATGATGTTGAAACGGCCGCTCCAGAACGAACACTGGGTCAGCTGACGTGGCTCCCAGGTCGGAGGTGATAAAATTGATGATCATCAGTTGATGAGATAGCCGAGCCTGGCACGTCTCCGGAAGCCTTATAGACCAGATGTGGAATTTCTCCATCCTTCTTTCTGTGCAGAGAACTGCACAAGATGTCCTCACCAACCCCCTGGGGCCGTTCTCCTGACTGCAGAAACTTTTCATTTTTAGTTTCTCATAAACTCACATAAATTTTATTTGGAGGAAAAAACCCTGATAGTTTTTGTTAGTTGGGATTAGTAAATGTTATTTGGTTAAGATCCGTAGGTCCTGTGCTGTTGGAACAGGAAAAGATCTTTTTTTTTTTTTTTTTTACATTAAAATAGAGCCCAGCCTTTGATTGAGTTGAATGACATTCGCTTATTATTAATATAAGACAGAGCTTGTAAATATTTATTTTTCAAATAGGTTTTGTTCAATAATAGGTAATTTTTTACCATGACTAAATTTGTTCTAAATTTGCATAACTTTGCCTTTCACATATATTCATATTATCTATACTTTTGCACTGGGCTCCAAACATTACATTTTTCAAATGTGATTCTGAGATAAAAGATATAATATAATGTAATTACCTTCATTCGGCGAATATGCATTATTGTCCTCTTTCTTCAGACTTACTTTGCGATCGATTTCCTCTGGTAGATTTCTTCATATTCAAACTGTGAATTATCCCATTCAAACTCATCCTGTCAATTGGAGTGTAGGCCGATACCCCACAACCTTTTTAATTTTGTTTTTAAGTTTGATTTTAATTTTCTAACTCGTCTACATTGGTTAATTTCTTAAACATAAACTCCCTCATTTGACAAAGATCCACTGATTTTTTCAAAAGACGTCATAAATAACACAATAAAAAGGAGCACAAGCAGATACAATGTAAGACACTAATATATGATGACTTTGGGGCCATAAAAAATAGAGGTAACCATATTACTGTAATTCTCCTAGAGTCCCGAAAATTATTTAAACTGCCAATCAACCTCACCTCTTTTACAGATTAGTGGGGCTGAGGATAAAATCACACAAAATTCACAAATATCTACCATTTCCTTGATTTAATCAAACTAAAAATTATCTTCAAACTGCTAATCTTTTACATATTAGCGGGGCTCATAAAAAACACAGCACACAAAATATTTCTGGGATTTATAAATCACAGTGCTGTGAAAAAAAAAATCAAACTTAGCCATCAAACTCTCAGTTAGTCTTTTACTTGTTACCACTTGTGTTATTCTATAATGTATTTTATACTATAGCTGCAGTTGGACGAAGTCCAAAAAAGTTTCTCACGGGGAAAATAAAAATATATCGTATCATATCATATTAATAAAATTCCCATTGTACCAATTCAGAAACTGATTCTCCCAAAAATATAGGCAAAAATTTAGTAGGCTATAGATTGAAATAAATTTTCTCAATCCCTCATTTCAAATTTACATATGTCGTTTTCAATTTCCTGAAATATCTTGCTATAGATCACAGTCCCCCACTCAACACATTAAAAATGCCCTGCATACTCCGTGCAGCATTTTACTGAACAAGGATCACATCCCATTCCGACCACCAACTTTCTTAGTCCAGTCCCCCAGCAGAAGGCAGGACGGCAGCTGTTGTCAATGTTCAGGGCGGGGCTGTGTCAGACAAAGTTCGATGAGAGGAGACATCTCTGTAAAGAGGCTTGTACACAGTCACTGGGCATTTTGGAAGTTGAACATCATGTTCTTTGAGGCACAGGACGAGAAGACTGTTGCTCTGGGCTTTTGACCTTTGATCTCTGCCACATCCATTCAGACGCTGTCTGCAATGTGGATCCGATGACACACAGTCTTTCTGAGAGCTCACCTGACCAAAAAATGCACACTCGTTGATACAATGCATTAAAAATGCCAGACTGAGGATATGGGATCATAGCAAGACAGTTCACTCCCTGCTTTCTCAAAAATGTTTCGTAAAAAAAACACAGCCTCTTTATTTATTTTTATTATTTTTTTTCAATACCCCTTCAAATAGCTACTAGCCATACTTGCAAATACAACGTATAAGCAGCTGGGGCGCATCCCGTTCGCAGTTTGTAATCAGTGAAGGCCATCAAACCCTCATCTGCCTTGGAACTCAAACATCAGTTTCTGAAATGACACACTCAGAGAAAAAACAAATATTAAAAATCATTATCATTATGTCAATTTCAAAAACATTCATAACTCCTTATTCAACTATCTTACTTCCAGCCACAGCTGTACAGATGTAGGCATAATTATATCAACTCAACATAGCTCAAACAAAATGCCATTATTTTATCATTACTCTTTATTCATTTGTCCCGAAAAGGGAAAGTTAACAAATTAACCATCTTCCTGAAATTATTAAAGTGTAAAGACTATTAGCTCAGTCACTAAAAAATAAAAAATAAATAAAAAATAAAACACTAATTTAATAGTCTTCTACAAAAACTCAACAATATCTTTCAAATACTATTACTTATTTTATATTGTGTATCATTCCTCTCTTACCATTTTGACAAAGAAAAAGTCCCATTACGAGAACACATTATGCTCTAACGCACAACCCCCACCTTTTTTCCTAACCTAGAAACGGGGGGGGGGGGGGGGGGATCTTAACATTATAAATCGCAAAACCTATTTTATCACATTCCCATTAATAAAACAAACGCCACTATCACAACAGTCTCATCTCACACAAAAACAACACCAAACTTAGTTAAAAATATTGATTAAAAAACAAACAAAATCCCCATATGCACATTTCTCACTCACAAACAAACAATAATAGCCCCCACCTTTTAAAAGCTAGGTCACACACTCAAAAGCATACGCACACACTCTTTAGTCATTATAAAATAATAAACGGTTCCTATCAATTCGTTGTCTACAAATCTTATGGCATTTAAACCGCAGTTTTATACGGTGATTTCAGTAAACGGGTTAACTTCGAACAAACCACCCGTAAACTGCTCCACAAATGCTGGAGTCATTTTAGCATCAAATTCAGCCACTACATCATTACCACCAAAGAAAATACAAAAGTCTGACATACCATTTTGTCCAGCGAAAGCTTTTTATACAATCGATCCATAGTTCGTTTTTTCATTGTTCATCGACGCTTTTATTTTTCCGCTGAACCGGAAGCGCATTCAGGACAAACCATTCTGTATCCGGGTCGAAATCGCCTCCATTTTGTTTATAGGCTATTTTTACTTTCGGTTTCAATACAGTGACGTCTCACTTTTAGTATTAATAGTTCAATATGTTAACACATATGGCCACACAACAGACACACATAAGAATCACGTGACCTCTCGTTTATACACAGCGGTTACCCAATCCCGCTGAGCTAAACTGTTCTCCATATATTGCAAAATTTTTGCAAGGCGCTCATTTTTTAAAGAAATTGTCACGCACTAACGAATTCAACCGTGGAACAAAAGGAATTCAAACGGGAATCCTGACCTCAAAACTACATATTGTAGAAGCGCCAAAAAAATAAAGTCACGTAATCTCTCGATTGCAAATACAGTAATACAAATCCAATTATTACTGTAATCAACCTGGACCCCTCAATACTGTTCAATTTCAAACAGGCGCTTTTTCAAAAAAATATATATATATTACGTGTTAGGACGTTTTCACCAAGAGCCATGAACAATTATGATAGTAGTCCTCAAATCGGCCAAAACTGCCAAAACTGCCAAAAAAGACAGAAGCGCAATACTATAATCTACAGGCTGCATTTACGTCACTTCTAAATGCACCACCCCACGACGTGTTTAGTTCAATATCGTCGGAATTATCAACTCCCTAACGACATCAAACTATAACTTGTTCACACAGATCTCATTTAAAATTTAGACAATTTGGAAGACGAAAAACCAGCTGCAGCGGACCCAAACAGACAGAACCTCCCTACGTGGATTAAAGTCTCCACTTACCGTACTTTATTTATTTAGGCCTAGAAGTTCCGCCCGTCCGTAAACGCCGCAGCTTGTTCCACGTCAAAATACCACCATCCGTTCGAATACAGCGGAGGAGACCATTCGTTATAATTCAGCGTCGGAGGTCACCATTTGTTAGAGTTGACAATATTAAGTATTGTACTCTTTGCGTGTTCAATTAACTGAATGGTGAGATTCTGGTGAAGAAGTCCCTTTGCAAAGGTAAATAATTATCAGAAGCTTCTGAGGACAAAAGGCTTATGACACTGAAGCCGTGTTCTATCAGGTTGTCTGTCTCGTCCAACGTGGGGCATTAATACTTATTCAGAAAAGTGGGAGACTAGAAGTCTCCTCCCATCAGCCCACAACACACCCGGCCACAACTCAGCGAATACAAGAGAATCTGTTCCCATGGGTATAAATCAGATTAGAAAAAATACAATAATAATAAGCCTGACTCCCTTCCGACCAGTAGAGACCGGCCCTCCCATTTAGAGATAGCGAATGAATGTATGAACTCGTTGCCCTTCCTCATGAAAGTAACACAGACAAGAATACAATTCCATTCATTGAGCCTACACTGAGTCAACTAAATCCAAAACGGCCAAAACACAAACCGAAACTGAAAAACAATGTTAATAACCCAACAGCAGTCAGGCATGAGACTCATTAGACTTACAAAAGTAGTTGCTTGATTGTTCTTCACTGGTAATGAAAATGAATTAAGACTTTGTGGGTGAGGCAGAAACATGGGAAACTATAACACTACAGACACATCTTGCGCAATATTAATATAAACAATTATCCTCAACTGGTGGGTCAGGAGTCCGGACTAGGGCTGTTAATGATATGCTCATTGTGTATGTCATAGCTATGTGGGGAGTGCGCGTGCATTGTGTGCGGGCAAGCAGTTTTCCAAACTGCTAATAGTGAATAGTTAGTTAGCCAGCTAATGATCAACTGTTCAGCAGCAGTATGGTCTAAATGGAGCTCATCTTGGCAGTGTTTGACCTAAAAGAGGGTCACGAACAGCAAGTTCATGTATAGTATTTATATTCAGATTTTTTTATAACAGTACGGAGGCTTACATACAATATTGAGTAAGTGTCAGGAAATCTTAGTCACTTGGGCTCTAGTCACTAGCTATTCGGTAAACAATAAGTGCAGCTTAGCATTTGGCTAATGGACGTCATAGCTAGCAATATGCAATGTCAGACTCATGCTTTAAGGATATGTTTAAAAATTTAACATACTCTACATGTATTTTCAAAGCCTATTCTTAAGCAAAAATCTAATGTGTTGTGTGTTATAGGAAGATTTGGGTCTCAGGGTGAGAACAGTTGATAATCACTGATTTAAAATATTCTGAACTTTAAGCTTGCAATTGCTTCTCATCATGCAAATATATGAGCTGACAAAGCTGTCAAACTGCAGATAGTTTTTTATTCTCTGTTTGTTGTTTAACAGTGGATAAAATTACTTACACTCTGTATAAGGACAGATATAAAAACAGATCTGGTAAAGGTAAAAATACTAAGTCAACTTATGTAGGCTACTTAAGCAAAATGTAGAAAGCTAATGATAAAGAATACTGAAAAATAAACCTTGCATGTACTGAGTGTTTTTAAGATTAGACAGAAAATTCTTGAGTGCCAGACATATATGCCTCGAATCATTCTTGGGTCCCCAAAAAAATGTTAAATAATGAAAGCCGTGAGTGATTGAGTGAGTGATTGATTGAGTGAGTGAGTGAGTGAGTGAGTGAGTGAGTGAGTGAGTGAGTGAGTGAGTGAGTGAGTGAGTGAGTGAGTGAGTGAGTGAGTGAGTGAGTGAGTGAGTGAGTGAGTGAGTGAGTGAGTGAGTGAGTGAGTGAGTTGGGCTGTTTTGTGCCAGACGCTTTTCAACACAATCCAATCTTGCAAGGCACACGGCCTGACAAAAATACAAGGTGACGCGCAAATGTGACAAGGCCTTGTAAAGATAAGTCAGTAATAAGGGGCGACATGGCTCAGTGGTAGAGTGTTCATCTCCCAACTGGAAGGTTGTGGGTTCAATCCTCAGCCCTTATGACCATGTGGAAGTGTCCTTCAGCAAGTAACTGAATTCTAATTTCCTGCCAGTGGACCTGGCCATGCCCTGCATTGTAGCAGCAGACAACTAATGTAAGAATATGTGTGTGGATGTGGGAAAGTGTGGCTTTGTATAGCACTTTGGGCACCATATGGTGTAGATAAAGCACTATATAAAAAGCTGTCCTTTTACAATTTATAAATCACTATTCCCTGTTTTGTGCCTGCCTACGAAGGCCACATTATAATTGGATGAGCTGAATGGTGATTTTTCACCTAATATCAAGACTTCAACTACATGTCAACTACAGTCATAAAGCAAAGGCAATTTGACTGTCAAAAATAATGAAAGCAGTGGAAAGGATTTTTTTTTTTTACTTTTAATCTATAAATGGCTTTTAAAACAAATGACAAGTCTGCTTTTTCCTATGAAGGGTCTGTATCACAGCACGCTGACAGCTCAGTCAGTGAAATGTCAATTTAGTGAGGAAATAAAATCTGATTTAACAGGATTTGCAAATGTTGCGGTGTACAGTGACAAAAGTTGAGTATCATGAGTGACAGCCAGCTCAGCACAAGTTGGATGCTGGAGAAGTGCAGAAACAGCAGCTGACTAACTAAAGCTGCTTGAGGCCCATCAAAACGCCTCGCTCAAAAAGATGCACGGTCGCAGGTGATAGGATGATATCGACATTAGATTATATCGTTCGGCTGAAATACCACCATGTGAATAAGCTGCATCTTTGCTGCTTTTCAAACAAATGAAGTTATACAACAAATACTGTATTTTTAATGGTCCACAGGTGTCTGTGACATGCTTTGCTTATAGTGACCTATATTATAATAAGAATGTGTGCAGAGATGGGATCAAGCCACACGTGCAGGCCCTAAAGTAAGTCTCATGTCGTGATTTTCACATTTCAAGTAAGTCAGTTTGTCTTGGTCAAGTCACATGTTACCACAAGTCAAGTCATATGACAAGTCAGGTCACTTTATTTATGCAGTCTTCCTTCTTCTTCTTCTTCATAAAAAGATCAATCAAAACAACTCAATTTTTGTGGGTTGTTTTGTGGGTTATTCATTTGACCCAACTTTTTAGGTTAATTGAATAAGCCCAAAAAGTTGGCTCATTCCATGTTGTTTTTTTTTACTCAACTGTGTCTTGAGTGTAAAAAGAGTTGGGTCAAAAATAACCCAATTTGGGTCAAGAGGGGGCCAACCTACAGATACCGATACCACTAGTACATAACCCCCCACCCCCAAGAAAGACAGATAATTTTAAAGAAATTGAAATTAGAATTGCATGAAATTAATTGCAATTTTCTATTCCTCTAATTTCTAGTTCCCGATACTGGTATTGGCCACCGTCATGAGTACCGATACCTCAGTACTGATACCTGGTATGATATCGGTACTCGTCCATCCCTAGTTTAGACACTCCTATTTTGAATCATGCAAACTTTTTTTGACCCTGCCCACTAAAAGGATTGGAATTGACAGCTGTTTGGAACTGAAATCAAAATGAAGAATTGGAACCAGAATTGTTCAAATTCAAATGATGCCCAACCCTATCTGTGTTAGCATAGTTTTTACACTGGATGCCCTCTAACCTACACTTTCTTTTTTAAATTGATTGTCAGTCTTTGTACAGTTTGGTCCAAAACAATACATTGTATGGTGGTGGTGATGGACTCACCATGTTATGTCAGTTCATGAGATGAAGAAGACCTATTTAAGAGGGTCACAGCCATTTTTAGAGCAACGTTTTCTCCTGACATCTGATTCATGTCACAGACACTGTTCTTTAACGAGCATAGAATCACAAACATGACCCCACAAGATGTTCTTGCATAAGCTGTTTTTCAGCTCTCAGACAAGTTTGTTGATTGGTTTTCTAGAAAAAAAATACTAATTTAAAGGAGGAGGAGGTTCTACATTATTTAAAAAAAAAATTGTAAACAGCTTTATTCAAAAATGGGGGAAGAACAATTTCTTTCTGCTGATGAAAAGTGTGGAATAGATTGTAAAAAAAAAAAAAAAGGGTATTTTCAAAAAAATCTACATTGTTAAATCATTTGTCAGATATATTTGCAATAATGGTGAGTTGCTAAGCGTGAAAAAGTTGAAATGAAAAATATGTGGCTTTTCTATTAACCATTTCCTATAATAATGTAAAACGAAGTGCCATGTCTTTGAGAGAAAAATAACACTAATTCAAGACGACACACCAGTCCAGACCAAACAACTGAAGCTTTAGCTGAAACGGGTATGAGCAGAATAGCAGTATGACTCACACAAATCCAGCCAGTCATATAATTGCATCCAGCCCGCGGAACCATTTGATAAATAGCATGGAATTGGCCTATAAAGCAAGAATAAAAGGCTGATGAAAAAATGGGTGCCTCTGCTATTCTTAGAGACAATTACTTTAAATTTGATTCAATAATATCTGTACTTCTATAAAACTGCAAGAGACCAGAGTTAAATTAATTGTTTCAGATGCATCACCACCAAAAGTAACAATCATTTTTATTGTTCAAAATAGCTCCACCATACTATTAAAAAAGCAAGAGTGATGATAACATAGTCAAGCTCAAAAGCAGGTGAGTGAAAGCTTCTTCTTGCATCAAGCACATCCTTCTCCTTCCTATCCTCTGTGAAATGGAGAAGGAACGAGATGATACAACGGAGATCTGCAAAGCAAAGAGAATAAAGGTGAAGGTGGGGCTTTTATTTTCTCGGTTGTGTGGTTGGTTGTTCCTTACAATAGTGGGCTACAACCACTGGTGCACGACCCCTCACCGACTTTGTACCGGGCCACAGAGAAAGAGAGAGAGAGAGAGAGAGAGAGAGAGAGAGAGAGAGAGAGAGAGAGAGAGAGAGAGAGAGAGAGAGAGAGAGAGAGAGAGAGAGAGAGAGAGAGAGAAAGTGCATTCGACTGCGGCTTTTTTGTTTTTGGTAAAGAAATACCGAACAGGGAGAAACAGAGAAAGGTGTGATTTAGTCTACATGTTACACACAGTCGTGTGTAAAAAAATTAATAAATGCATTGCATAATGGTGAATAGTATATACTCACCTTTGAAACTTTCCAGAAACTGTTCACATCTCTTCAGTTCATTGGACTCTAAAAAGCTGGGGAAGAATTCACTATTGTGTTTGGACGTTAAGCATTATTATGGGAATAAAATTAAATCTAATGTAGTTCTGCTCCGATTCCTGGTCATTCCTGATATCATGGTAATTTTGCTCATAGTCATGCAACAGTAATACCATGTGCAGTAGTTAACGCTTCATAGAAAAAGCTGAACTAATCAGTCACTGTGACGCTGTCATGTGACACACAGTGACACACCCCCTTCAAATCTGCAGCTAGCAAGTGGCAACATGCACAAACACATGGGACAGACAGGAGGTGGATTCACGGTGAAAGGTAAAAATAAATAAAATTAAAATAAAAAGTAAATTATAGTTATAACGTAACATTAATCCAATGGCTGTAATGTTCCAACAATAATGTTAATCCGACCGCTAACTAATGCTGGCTTACTTACAAGCTCGTAGCATGGAGCTATAATAGCCACTTCTTAATATACTGTAATTGTGTGTGTAGTTGGTTTTCATCAAAAAGATGAGAGAAAATTTTATGTGAAAAAGTTTTTGATCCGAAATATTCAACATTATCTGCCGACAAAAACATAATAATACAGGGGTTAAATGATTGTTCTGACTAAAACTAGACAAAAACATTGACAGTTTTTGTTGACTAAAACTAAGCGAATTAAATTATGTTTTCTTGGACTAAAATAAAGACTAAAATGCTAGATTTATAGTCGACTAAAAATGGTCTAAATAAAAACGGGATGAGGTTGACTAACTATCGTAAAAATTAACAAGTGGAATTGAAACTGGACTAAAACTGGGACTAAATTTAAAAATGGCAGATAAAATTAACACTACTCTCTGCCTGTGTCCAAATCAGGTTCACCAAAATCGCGTTATACTACCTGCGCCAGTTTATAGACATGGTCGTAAATTTAGACTGACACATCTCCAAGTACACACACTGGCTGCGCCGGAACCCCAGCTTGGTGGAAACCAGTCTGCCAAATTGGCAAACACAGATTACGCCAGCACTTGTCTCACAGTGCAGGTGCGCTGCCTATGAAATTAGAGCCCCTTGACCTACGGGTGCCTTAACTGCAGTCGCTTTGTTGCTTTAAGTTGCAAGCAAGCTTCTGATACGCTTTGGAACATATGTTCTGTTGTGTTTGAATGTTTCGTCCAGATTTTTTCATCCAGAATTTCAGATTCAGATTGCTTTATTGATCCTAAAAATGGCAATTCCCCCAGTCACAACACGTCCAAGAAACATGAAAATGACAATGACCAGCAAACCAAACAGGAAGCCTGGCGGGCCGCCTCGAGTTTCTTAGATGACGTTTCAAAGAAGTGCATCCAAAACTGAAAAGGGGTTTCCCCAAATTGTTCCATGTCATTAGAAGCATTAATTACTCCAAAATATCTTGATTAGCTAATGTACAGGTTGGTAAATACCCAAGTACCTAATGCAACTATTCAATATTCTGTTCTCACAGCTGTCCCAAGTTCTTTCCCTCTTTATCCCTTCTCGCATTTCCGCTATTCCGTATGAAATAAAGCAGATTGCAATGGCTGTTGAACACAGTGCAGACACGCTATGATGGGATCACTTCAAGGCCACGAGGTGATTAGAGCGTTAAGTCCGTAAGAGTGCAGTTTCACTTGTCACTACTGGCACAGAATGTTTGCAAGACATTCGCTGCAATGAAAGATCCGAACTACAGATTCAACACGTTATGCTGTTGTTTTGTCTAAATATGCATGTTGTGCTCAATTCAGAAGAAATTTACCAAAACAGTACCATAAACAATTGTATGAGTATAATGAGGCGCTCCTCTTTAATTTTTAAGACAAGAACAGAAGGAATAAATGACAAAGATTACCTTTGCCCCCCCCCCCCCCCATCACAACCCCCCCCCCCCCCCCCAGTGTTTATTGCATCAATCTACAATATACTACTTGTTCTCATTTGGGTAAAGAGGTGGAGACAAACAAGAGTGGTGGGTGGATCGATCCAAATATCAATAATATTAAAGTGGAAGTCAACCTTAAACATTTATTGACAATAATATGTTATATGTGACCTCGCTAGTCTAAACATGACATTCTGATTAATGTTACATTTGTGGAATATGAGTTATGAAGCAAAATCCAGCCGTTTTTATCCAACTCAGGGGGTGAGATGGATATTGCTGCTTAACTCATATTCCACAAATATAATATTAATCTGAATGTCATATTTAGACTAGTGAGTTCACATATAACAACATATTTTCAAGAATTCTGGGGGGGTTGACTTCCCCTTTAATACAGAGTCCTATCAATATCAATAACGGATCTATTCGCTCTTTTATGCACTGTTATGGTACGTTTAGACAGGTGACAGGCAGGATGCCAGACTCGCCGCTTCTGTCAGCCGCGCTTTGCCCCCCCTCCCGACCTTTCTTGTGTTTTGATGTTAGCAAGCTGGCGCCCACCCACTCACAAACACACACATACAAAGCATGGCTTCTTTTTTTAATTTAAGGCTTTTGAACTAACTGAGGATCAGAACTCAAAATGGGTCACGTTGCAATTTTTACGGTCACTAAAATTGTGTAAAGAAAACTATGTTTTATATAGTGACCTATGCTTATCTGGTTATGAGGTAACTGATCGTAAGCAAGAGTGCTGCAACTAACTACATAAGTAGTTTTTGCCCCACCATTTTATAAAAACACCACAACGTCACGTAACAGCATGATACTGAAGGAGAATGCAGATGTCTGTTTTGGCCTATTTTCTCCAACCTGCTGGGAGTGTAAACAGGATTCTGGCTGGATACGAGGCGGGCGCTTGACATCTTTAAAGGGAGAGACGCTAGGAGGGCTGAAGCAGTCTGCCGAGTCCATCACATCTCTTAATTACCGTTGTCCCTAGGACCCAGTCAGTTAATAAGTACTCCACTTGTGTGGCAGGCTGGAGACTCCACTGAGCTCAAGATGATGGAAGGAGTGAGGTAAGCTCCTCCCGCCATCACAAACCAGAGCAACAAATCCTAACTTGGCAACATGGACTATTGTGACTCATGTATACAAATTCTTATACGAAAACTGATTTGTTGATCATCAATATCACACACACACACATACATATGTATATATGTATATATAAATATATATATGTGTGTGTGTATATATATATGTGTGTGTATGTATATTTATATATATATATATATATATACATACATATATATATATACATACATATATATATATATATATAAAAACATATATATATATATATATATACATATACATATAAACATATATATATATATATATATATATATATATATATATATTGTAGCAGTCATTCCTATAATGAGATTTATTAGTGTACCTGAATGTACATGAATGTAGCACACAAACTGCAACGCTTTGATGCTTCCCTTTCTGCAAACATATGGGCTAACGAGGATCAATGGCAGATATATGCGCCAGTATTAGCAGAGACACTAACACAGCTAATCGTCCTAACTTTCTAAGATGTTCTCTGGTGGACACACACACATACACACACTACCTGACCTCAATCTTCCCTCCTCTGTGGGCACAGGTTGTTGATGAAAAAGCATCACACTGCGGTTACATCATCAAGTGTGCTGTTCAAATCATGTCACTGATAATAGACTTTTGGGTTTTCGAGTTCACCAGTTTGACACAATTATTCCACAGAACCATGTGAAATGATCATTGCAGCATATTTCAGACGGACAAGGGACAAGCTCTTGATATTTGCGATGACCACACAGACAAGCTATTGGAACAGATAATCAAATACATCTGCAGGAAATCTATGATGAACATAAGCTGGAGGGAAGAAAACAATCTCTCTAGCACACAAACAAACTTGCAGTATAAGTGGGGCTTTAAATAATGGCTTTGCATATTTAGATTTTGTTAGACCAATATCTGATTTGTTTAAGTTAATGCACCATATATTAGTACTGCCTTTTATAAACTGAATTAGTAATGCAGGTTACATGCAGCCTTAGAGCTCCCTCTTGAGGTTGTTTTCCTGACTGAAAAATACAGTAATCCAATGAGGCAGTACGAAAGGTTCATGTGTTACGCTGTTGGATCCTATGGACAATATTTTTTTTATATACTTGTGATGTCAAAATACAATATTAATTTGATTTGGCTAATTAATATATTTTACTAGAAATTGGAGAAATTATTGAACATGCGATGTAGCTTGGCTATTAGCATAAGAGTGTACATATAGCTAATACCACATTTGTTATTTTATTTTATGACAGAGAGGGTAACGGTCAGAAGCCATTATTCTTCAAATAAACAGGCTCAAAAAGTTACCAAGTCTAATTATTTGAAACGTTGTTGCCAAGATATTTAGCTGGTGAGAATCTTGATGCTCCAGAGCGAGAACAGCATTAGTCATCAGTAAACAATGTTTCTTTAACTTTTTTCTTTTTTCTTTTTTCTTTTGAAAGTAAATCAAAATGTAATTCTTATCAGTAGTGGCTGCTACTGTTTATCTGTCTACCTGAAACGTACATTTAAAAAAAAAATCTAAATTTTTTATTATTATGGGACTGCTGCGGAGCAAGGAGCACTTGTGAAGCAAAGCAACCCATCTTAAAATTATATTTTATTCTCCTTTATTCCCGTTTTTCCACCAAGAATTTAGTCAGCACTGGTTATTATACCCCCCCCCCCCCCAAATGAATGGAGAGCAGATTAGAAATCGCCAATTCGTGCGTGTGTGTGTCCATATTTTTTGACCAATTCAAACTGTTCGAACTTTAAACTGTTCATCTTATCAGATCACATTTTTATCAACATTTCAAAATAAAAGCCCAAAATTTTGTCTTTTCCCTCTAATTTCTGCTCTTTTTTTTTTTTTTTTTACTGATTCGAACCGTTCCAATTTAAAACTGTGCATCTTATCCCAAACCACATTTGTTTTCAATATTTCAAAATAAAAGTCCAAATAAAAAAATAAAAAATGTAAACTCTAATTTCTTCATATTTTTAATGGCTTCAAACCGTTCCAATTTTATACTGTTCAATTTATTCTTAACAGAATTTTTGTCATTGTGTTCTTTTTTTTCCCATAGTCTTGGTGTGTTCTCAGTCTTGACTTCCAAAAGTCTTGGTCTTGTCTCTGTCTCTATAATCTCCAGTCAATAATATCTTGGTTTTGGTTCGTGTGGTCTTGACTACAGCATTACTTGACACACTTTATGTTTGTTTGGACAGAATTATTACCCACTGGGACTCAAACAAGAGAAAAATGTTTTTAAAATGATTTAGCAGAAAACATGTTTCTGCTAAATCGTTCTTTTGCTTTGACAAAACAGGTTTTCCTTTCCCTTGTTGTATGTCAGCATGTCGTGCGCTCCTCTAACTCTATACTGTATATTCGCCTGCCTGCCCTCAAACTCCAACCAATCCTGAGTTGATATGACGGGAGCTGCAGGGAAGGTCAAGTTGTAATGTGTTGTTTTTTACACACACACACACTGAAATCTCGTCTCCGTGGAAACGGCTACCTCTCATTTCCATGCAAGATAATGTTTTTTGACTCATCGAACACAATCAGCAAAATCAAAGCAGCCGTGATTTAGTTTTGACAGAGGGTTGATTTTCACTCAACAGACTCTTATACAATGACGAAAATCCTTTTTAACTACTTTATAGGCGGTCGTGTTCATTTACATTGAACCAAATAGTGTGTCGGCTGCACACAGCGCATACTGATTGGTTCTATTTCCATTTGTTACCTCTTTTTCTATTTCCTTTGTTCCAAAGTCTCCTTCACAGTTGTTCCTTCTCTCTCATGAATGTTTGATGATGCCGTCAGTTGCTCTCCAAAATTTGCTGGCCCGTGTTCACTCTGAAAAAACATGTGTTCAAAAACCGTATCCCATAAAAATAATATAAATGGAATAGAACTGTTCTCGTATTAATCGGTTATCGTTAATCTTTTATTAAATTAATTTAAAGATAAAAAGTGTAAAAATAGTTATAGTTTAAAGTTTATACTGCTGTAAACTTATGTTATTTTCTTCACTATCCTCTTTTATCACAAACTATGTGTTAGGAGGCCAGTACACATCTTTTTTCTTATTTTTTTCATGTACACACACAGCTAGCACTTCCTGCCATCCTGGCACTCCGAGGACGAAGAGCCATATGTCTTTTTTACGTCGTCACAGCAACAATCTCCCTCTCCATCATGCACTTCACTTTTATTAAGCAGCAGGAGCAAGAGTCCACACAAGTGGCCTGCAGGCACAGTTAACCCAAGAAACAACCTTGTCAGCAGTCTTGTGTGAGTTTGCTGATTTATTTCTATCTGTAGCACCAATAGATAATAATTTGTGTTAGTTTTATTTGTGTTATTTTGCGTTTTATCGTTTAGGATTACTCAGCTGAATCTGTTTATCATAACGACTTGTCTATATTTTGTGAATGTCAAAAGATAGGACATTTATTTCTCAGAAGTAATGTTTTTAAGAGAAATAGTACGATACTCATTATATTTTTAGTACGTAGGTTTTAATGGCTCATCGTCTATCACTATCAAAGTAATTATTTGTATGAAAAACTTACTGATTATGTAGCATTTCTAATTAAGGTACCATAGAGATCCGGACATTATGTGACTATTTCTCTGAACACGCCTCCTCTGGCAGGAAAGTAGCAATGCCGCGTTGATGGACTACATGATGAGGAGAGATAAAACTAGCGTTTATCAGTCAACTTTCCGTCCAAGAGCACTGACACTCACTTTGATGAAAAGGACATATTTACAAATCTGATCATACAAAGACTTTACAAGTTTGTACAATCTGGATTTATTTACACTTTATGCGTAGTCAAAATGCCATCGAAGTTAGCCGTTTAGTTTCACACAAGTCTTGGCAACTATTAGAGTAAATAATATTTAGTATTCTACTCTTTGCGTGTTCAATTAACTGAATGGTGAGATTCTGGTGAAGAAGTCCCTTTGCAAAGGTATCATTAAAACAGAAGCTTCTGATGACAACAATTGACGACACTCAAACCGTGTTCTGTTCAGATTGTGTGTCCCTCCTTCTGCTGCACATCATTATTTATTGAAAAGTGGGTGAATACGAAAAGTCTCCTCCCATCAGCAAGTTCAGCAAGTTCCCAGGAATACAAATCAGATTAGAGAAAAACAATAATACATCAGCCTGTGCCTCCCCTCTTCAACCGACTGAGACCGGCACTAGGCTAAACTCCCTTGTAGATAATAGTAGAAGAGAAACCCGTTGCCCTTCTTTTCTCATGAGAGGGACAGATAAGAATACAATACTATTCTATTCATTGAGCTACACAGCTATAACTAAATCCAAAACGGCTAAAATATAAATTGAAACTGAAAAACAATGTTAATAACTTAACACAACTTAGCATCTGCTAATTTGGTCGCCGCCACTTTCATTTATGCTGTAAAAAGTCTTTATATTGTTGGTCAGTTATTAAATTCAACTGTGTAATATGATCTATTAAACCGTAGCAGCACAAACAAACAAAACTGATTATTTTCCCCACATTTTGTGTGGTAACTTGCCTGAAGCTAGCCTCCAACGAGGCTAACAAGTTAGCATCTGTTGATTCAGCGACCATGTACAAAGTACCCGATCACATCTTTCGCCTTTGTTTAGTAACTATACAATCGATCTACACGACTAAGCGATTCAGTAATTGACTCACCTGTTATGATGTGATCACTACACAAGCAATGAGGAAGATCCCAAATCCTCCGACTTGTTGTTCACCCTTTTTATGGCTGCTGTGATCCATTGGCTACGCATTGATTCCTCTTTTGGTAGCCTTTAGAATGCTCAATCCTTTTTTTGCCTCTTCTCGTTGTTGCAGCTTGTCCATAACAGCTGTCAATCATTGTTAAAGTGTGGCGTTTGCCGTTTACTCAAAGTGGCAAACGCAATTTCTATGCTTCCAAAATGGCTGCGATAACGCGTGACGTCAACGTCCGGATCTCTATCGGCCACCAGATGTCCCTGTGTGGAGGAATTTCAAACGTTCCAACAGTTGTTGTTTTTTCTGAATCAATTGTTCAAAATAATATTGTTTCAATGCACTATTTCTGCCATCCCTTGTAACATCTTACATGTTATTGTCATTAACAAATAATCAGGAGAGAGCGCAGACGCAGTCCCCCACTACCAGAAATTATGCAGTGAAGATTCCCACATTTGGGGAATTTGCAGGGATCAGCACTAACAGAGTGCAAGTGCTGAGCCTCACCCTGGGTGAACCATCTTCTTGATCATGGTATCTCCACTGCCAGGTAAGTATGAGTTGTGCAAGTCACTAGGCCAAAGTCTTTAGCACACATGCCACCTTCAGTCACGGGCTCATCTGCTGCACACGTAAATACACATACATACACTCAATGGATGATGCAGCACTCGTATACCAGTTTAAGTAGTACCTTTTAGTCATTATGTTAACAAAATATTTTTTGTTTAGTTTGAAAAAAAGTTTTAAAAACATTCTCATCATGCATTGCTGGTTTATTCAAAGGGAGAATAGTCCCTGCCCCCATGCCTTTACACTTCCTGTGTGGTCACTGGTCAGGATTCAGGAACAGGTTGATGCTGACGTACCTCACACACTCTTTAGCAACACTTAATAGTTACTCGGACAATCACAGGTTTCTATTGCATTTTTTCACAAAAAGCCATATTTATACAATTTCTCATTAAAGTAAAATGTCTACTTTGTCTTCGCTTTCATGGCATTTATTTGTCTAAATGCAAAACACATGAAACACAGAGATTTTGATAATGATTTCATTTAAATTAATGTATAGAAATATACGTATTATCCCCACATACGTTACAACACTCATCACTACTGACAGGACTAATTTATTTGCTTATGACACTAAGAGGGGGGTGCAGCGTTCCTGGAGGTTAGTTATGTGACGTTCACGAAAGATTCGAGTCTTTTGAACGACTCTTCTATGTGAACGATGGGAACTGAATCTTTATAGAGAGCCGTTCAAAATTCCAAATTTGACCCTAAATGTTCGTCATATTGTCTCCATAGTTTGTGTCGCCATGAGGCAGGGTACCCATTTTTTGTTGACCTCCTGCAACCCCTCCGAAGGGTTTGTTTTGGATTGTCTGGGACGTTTCTGGGCAGAGACTCAACGTTTTTCTTTCAGCCAAGCGGCGGAGGGCAAGTTACTATCAGTGGCATATGCAAGTTGGGCTGTGCGAAGTGCGAACCCCGCTCTTGATCGGTGGGCCGGTTTCAAGCTCGTTCCTGGTTGGCTGTTGTCCTCGGCTTCCTCGAGCATCAGTTTTGAATGTTGTGTTTACAAATAGCAACGGAAAAATATCGGACAGCAACTTTACATCATAGTTATGAAGCAAACAATTAGCCATCTAAACAAAATAAGCTAGCTAGACACTCAAGTACAAAGTAAAATTATAATGAAAATATACATTTATTGGACAAAATTTATATATATTTGTTTTCAGGTCATATAACATGATGTCCATGATGTCTACTACATACCAGTTGCTAAAAGGGTAACCTTTTTACATAGTTGTGAGACGGTACAACTTAACCAACTGTCTTGTGGATGATACAAATTCCTATCTACAAACGTTTTTTGTTTATTTTAAGTCCCAAATTGGTTAGTTCTGTTTGGTCACACCACATGATAATTCATAAAATAGTCATCGTCGGGCAAGCTTACCTGTCAATGACCCATATATTAATGTTGTCAAGTGATTAAAATGTTTTAACTATTCGCACAATTTTCCGTACTTACCAGTAAACGCGATTAATCTAATTAATCTAATTTTCTTAAAAGTTTGTAACATATATTAACTTGAGTAAAATCTTGTAATTAATGTAAAATCATCAACTAGAAAGTATATTTAGAACCACAGACTGTTCTAATAGCTTTCTTTGATCCTTGAATAGAATACATCTTTAAAAAAGAATTTTTTACAGATCAAAATTGATTCAGCTTTACAGGCCATCTTTTTCTCATAAAAACAATTCTCAGAAATTACTTGAGTTTTCTATATGTATATTTTTTTTAAATCCAATCTATGAATGAAAATCAAGTGACACTTGAGCAAAAGGTTTGCTCACCAAATTTGCAGCATACATTTTTGCAGTGTATTTGTGAGTGACTTTGCAAAACTGCAATTTGCCTGGAATTTGGTGCTCTCATGTTCACTTATCACGTTACCTCAACGGGTGTCAATGTTAGTGAGGGCCTTTGCTATGATAGGCTGGATTGATTGTTCTATAAACTTGGTGTGTGTTGCATAATTTACAGCTAAATCCTGTCCCCAAGGATTAGCCATAATATAATAATATTCAGGGTTCAATTTGGCTGAAAGTAAAAGCTAGAGGGCTCATTTTTACTAAACAAAGGATGCTGGGATGATAATGATAATGTTGTGCATTTGTGGCGTGTTGTTAGATTACATTCGGCCTCTCGGCAAATGATGATTCACTTGATGCAGCTGACAGCTTGAGTAAGCCTCTTTAGTGTCATAGTGCGCACAGGGCGTCGTGGATGGCAACTGGGACAAAAGCGCAAGGACAGTGGATGGGAGAGGCTGAGCGGATGTGTGTTTGGTTTGCAGGCTATCTTGGACCACAAAGAGTCCAAGTGGGAGTTTGGATGAAAGGGAAGAGGAAGAGCTTTGACTCATCTAACCCTTGGGTTCTGCATTTCAAAATGTATCTCTTATCCTCTCTTCATTTTTTCCTGCTGGCATCTTTGTAGCCATAAACTTGACACAACGTAAAAACAGTTTATGATGCTTTTACCCAGCCGTCCTTTTTTCAGGGAAGAAAAAGAGGGGAGGCTGATGGGCTGACACATGAAGAGAGGGAGGCAAATGTTAATTCATTAACCATCACTCTCAGAGGTCTGTTTTTGTTTAATACTGGCTCAATGTCTAAAAAGAGACGCATCATATCCCACCGTCTTACAGGACATTAGATCCATTCATCCTATCCATCCATTTTCTATAACATTTGTCCTCATTAGTCACAGGTGAGCTGGAGTCAGTCCAAGCTGACTTTGGGTAAGACTTTGGCTGAGCAATTGATCAAAATGTAATAATGATTTTGTCTTTTCTAACCATTATAATCAAAGAAAAATGATAAATGTTGCCGAATGGCGCAAAGTGTGTAATAGTGATAGTCCTTCAAATAACAAATATTCACATGCAAGCGTTGTAGGAGTGCATACATACTCAAAGCCACATATTCTTCCAAATCTGTTAAAAAACGAGCTATGAGCTCAATAGCAACTTTTTTTTAATCTACGTTTCATGTTCTAAGTGTGTGCTCTACACTGCCTTTAAGTGGCCAATATGCGCACTGCAGGAAAAGCCAGTATTTATGTATTTTTACTTAATTGTTATTTTAAGATATTATTTTAATTAAATTCACGTTCTGCTCGTTCTTTCAAGTTATCGTTAAAGTTGAGTCTTTAAGGATTCAAGGAATTTTTTGAGTTTTTAAGGTCACCGTCAGCTCAGCTGGTAGATCGGGCAGCAAAAAAACAAAAAACAAACAAAACCAAAAAACCACACACATTTGTTCAATACTTCACTGGATGGTGCCGTTTTTCCTAAATAGGAGGTGTTAGTAAAATACCTGTACTTTCCTAAATCAACCACACTACCTTGTATTTCTTTGGTGATGTCACAACGAAAAATAAATTAATTAGAACGGCAATGTATTAAGATAAAAGATAATTATGTAAGTTTCTGAAGTTGTGTATTAGTGGGCTTGTAATCTTCACATGAGCCAAAATATCATACTCTAATATTGTTTCTTTCATTCCATGATATCCATAAGGAAAGATTCCACACACGTTGGGGGGTGGGGGGCGGATATTCAACACAAATATCTTATGCCCTATTGCACTTGTTTATTTCACGAGTAACGATTAATAATAAACCGACGAATTAAACAAAACCTAAATAAGGTGGTCTTTTTTTTTCTTTCTCATTCAAAGTGTCACAATCATAAAAACAGACGAGAACTGTGCCATGGCTCTGAACTATAAGAAAATTGATGCTAGACTAGTTCATGCCAGTTCAAGCTTAATGCAGAAACGTTTGTGGGATGTTACCCATACTGTACTGGACAAAAACACTGACGCAAAAGTCCTTTTGCCCACAAAATATTCTTTAATTGGTTGTTAAAAATAAGTAAAGGGAGAGATGTAGTAGAGTTCATGTAAGAGTGTATGAGTTAATGTAGAGTTCATTTGTATGTGTGCACGACTAACTTGGAACAATCCCTGGCAAATTTCTGACAATCATTTTGCAGATTAGAGCAGAGAGAAGAGTGTCTGGACAAAAGTGCTCAGTATCACAATGCGGATGGATGAAATTCCTTGACTTTTTGTCTATTTTTAGAAAGCCCATTGCTGCGTAAACACCCCAAATAACTTCTCTCCCTGCGGTTATTTTGCATAGCTCAGTAAAGGCACCTACTACTTTTCAACGGCAATAATCCAAGCCTTTGTGTCATGTTTCATACATACTAGATCATGTATATGTAATGTACAAAGATACATTCTGAACTGCAACAGCTCAATCAATAAAATAAATACTGAAATGGCTAAACTGCAATTACATTTTCTGTTTTCTCTTAGAGAACACGTACACACAAGCACTGACGCACACGCTGAAGACAGACCTCATATTGGACTGTTAAATACAAAACAAACAAATAAAAGTAGAGGCCAGAAAAGAGTTTGGTGGTCATTAGACCACAACCTCCATAAAAGAAAACATTAAAAACTACATTCAAATAAGAGCAAATAATTTGTGCAGGAAATATTCATAAAACCTGTAAATGCTGGGGTGGATCCACTCAATAGATTTGTCTTCTCTCTCTATGAAAATATTCCACCACAAAAATAAAACTTATTTTACAGCAAGATTTTGCTTACAAAATATGCATATTTGCAAAGCAGAGGCCGACTTTTGTTACGCCACATTCTGATGAGGCACGATTGTTAATTCAGAGATTTGATTAATAATCCTTTGGTAGCAAACGTAACATTCGTTCAAGCCAAAAATAAGCAGATGATGGGAAAAGTCCAAGGCAGCTGGAGGACTGTTTACATTTTTTGAAAGGAACACTATAGCCTAAAATACGCTATGGGAGTTCTTAGTTCAACATGTCACTGTAGTAGCCATGATTTGCTTCTCATGTATTTATATCAAAGCTGAGTTGTCAAAAAAACAACAATTGTTGTCTTGTTTGCTGGCAAACACAAATCTGTAACTTGGTAAATCCCTCCAACAATATTGCTGATCATGCATTTTTCTATTTCCTGTTCTTTTGGCAAGCATATTTCTTGATCATTTCCAGCTGTCAGAGTTGAGAGTATTTGGAAACGCATGCACGACTGTGTAATGATGTTTTTGATAATCAAGAACGAACCACCGAGTCCGATCTTGCATCTTCAGCCACGTATTTGGTTCAACTAGTCCTCAGCACAGCACTTCATGTAAAACATCCACATGTTGAACACGTTTCGATTCGATGATTAGAATGTCACACAAAAGGCACAAAGTGGGGCTGTCTGTACTATGTGTTGCACATATATATAATGTAGTTTGTTTCCTGCTGTACATTATTGCCTGTACACTATTTCAGAGAAACACAGTTCGTATGACTTGCCTTAAACCAGACATTTCTTATTAAATACTGGTTTATGTATGGGTTTATAAATGAGGAATAAAACAGATGTACTGAATAAATAAATAACCTTTACGTGTGAACTGGGGGGGGAAAAGTTGGGCCAAATAACTGAAAACACAAGAAACAATAACTTGTTATTGTTTGGCTTTGAAAACAAAGTGCTTGAGGCAGGTCTGAGCGTTCTGAGGTCAGCACTCATTTCTCGTAGTCCAGGACCTGCCAGACGATGAGGTGGCTGCGTTCAGCTATCGATAGGGGGGACTGAAGTTTCATTGGGCCATCCTCCCCTTCAGCCGCTTCCCCCTCCTCATCCCCTGGAGACAAAAAAAAGGCAAAAAGAGACATAGGTATTTTTTTCCCCACAACTTTAAACAAAACTTTTTTATGGAGGACCAAAACTGCCAAAATTTAAAATAAATACAGGAAATGAATAAATAAACAAATTAATTAATTAATTAAACACAGTTATAAAAAATATAATTCAAAAATTAAATACAAAAAATAGATATAAATGGAAATAAAAACAACAAATATCTATATCTATAAATAAATAAATGAAAGTAAAAATAAATACACAACTAAAAAACGAGATTGAAAAATATAAATAAATGTGGAAATACAAAAATAAATATATAAATAGAATTAAATATCAATAAATAAATAAAAAACGCTCTGCTCTCACATGAATGTATTTCATACTGCAGACGCTCTGTCAGGTCGAAATGTTATTCAAATATAGGGGGCGGTCCTAAGGTGTCTTGGGTTGGGCTCCACTGTTGCAAACTGCCTTTTACTGGTAAGAGTAAGCGAGTAAGTAAGAGAGTAAGCGGGTCGGCAAACAAGGAAGTCTCGCCGGCTTGCATGGAGAGCTCCAGCAATGGACGACTATCTTGTCCACTGTCACCACAATTTGTTGTTGTGTAATATATATTTTTTGTTGTTATTATTTCCATTTATACATATGTTTTTTTAATTACATTTTTGAATTATATTATTTATATCCGTTTTTACTTTCTGTTTTATTCATTTTTTTTTTTTTTTAATTTTGGCAGTTTTGGTCCTTCATAGTTCCCAGTGTATTGGGTACTGATGAGCTCTAATACAAAGAGAAAAGGACTGTTTAGAGATCAAGTGCACAGTACAGGGAATATATACTGTACAGTATGTCTTATACTGCCCCCAGGTGGCCAAAGCGGGCACACCAGAAGGACCAGCATTGATATGATGCCATGTGAAAAAAAGTGTTCAAATTATTTTTAACTATGTCATTACTGTATGTATTTATAAAGTGCTATATTATGGGGTGCTATTTTTCAGCTTACTCAGATGCATTTTCAGAAATAGCAAAAAAAAAGAGAAAAAAAGGAAACAAAAAAAGATTAAACAGTTGTTTAAGTTCACACTTGAAGGGTGGCCAAAGACAAAAAATATATTTTTCATATATGTCCACTTTAAATAGGTAACTCACCCATCCTGAAATCAATGTAACCTTCTCCTCCACTCATCACCAGCATAGACTGGGTTCCATACTGAGATGGAGCATCTGATGTCTTGTCATCTCCACCGCTGGATGTAGATGGGAGGGCATGACCTGAAACAACAGCACACAACAACTTACTCTAAACTGATGGGACTCCCTTTCTCACCATCATCAACTTCAGCATCTCCTTCCCACAGGAGACCCACACCCTTTTCTAATTATCTTGTTAATGAATAACTAGTTGCAATAATTATAGCCTTCTAGCTGTGGTACCTCTTCTACCTTCCATTTAGTGTTCAGCTAAGACTCAGGCAATGATCACATGATTAGGTCTCCACTGAGATCAAATCTGTTCCCTGTGGATTTGATTCTATTTCCTAACATGCAAATCCAAATGAGATTTTTATGATAATATGGATGGATGTCCATGTTTATGGATCCTTGTGTATGGAATCAAGAGCTTTTGATTTACCAGGGACGGCGGTGAAGAACTTAACGGCATCGCGGTGTCCATGGAAACAGAGCTGGGCGTGGGCCATGGAGCAGTATGGAACAAATGTCCCTGCTGCTACTTTGTCACTGCTGTCATCACCGTAGACTCGAATCACACTCCCTGGGTGGTTACCTGACCCCTTGGCTAACTTGTTAGCTGATAAAATAAACACAAGGTTAACAGTTGATACTTTTTTCCTATGATTAAAAATAATAATAATCAGATCTTCTGTTTTAAATTAATATAAAAAAAAAAACTGAGGTTTTGATTAGACTTTACACCGATCTGATCACCTGGATCGTGATTGGACGATATTTGTCATTTTATGCAAATTACTGTAATCAGTCAATGATGATATTGATTGGATCTTTGAACTAAAACATTACAGCAAAAAATAAAAAATAAAACTCATTCACTCTGAAATCGTTCTGTGCTGCCATAGTGTATGTGTGAGCTAATCTATTTTTAGCCTGGTTGCGTCTTGTGGAAAGCCTTTGCACTGGGAGGCGGAAGTTCCGTCTCCGCGCCCTCAACCATCCAATCACAAAGTAATAGCGTTTTTTTTCCCCTGGTAAAAGGTCAGAAAACCATTTTATTTACATTAAATAAAATAACTAACTGCAGTATGTGTGTTATTTTTTTAATTTTAACATCTCTTTATTTCAAAATAGCTTTCATCACTCAGCGTAAGTAATGTTAACTTCCAGCCACACACACATTCAGCCAATCACAGATGCAACTAGCAGGCAGGTGTGTTTGGACAAACACGGAAATACAGACGTGCTAACTTTTGCTAAACGAGGATAAGAGAAAATGACGGTTATATCAAACATTAGGACGAGCTATGTTAGAAAATCAACGCAGTTTGCATAGATAGTGGGGGAATCTCTGCCACAGCCAATAGGTTTCACACGGTACCCTAAGCAGATATAAAAAGTGGACAAACACAGCCAGCTTTAGCGGCACAAACAGAATGTGAAGCTGAGTAGCTGGTAAGTAATTGAATTGGCTTGTTTACAGCTGTTGAGCCAAGATAGCAATAGTATTTAGCATTAGTTTTAGCAAAACCTTCAGTGTAATATTTTCTTATAATATAATTTTTGGAGGTTTTTTTTATTTTTACCGATACATTGTAATGGCTGCCAATTATACGTGTATATGTGCTACGGCAGGGGTTACACTGTAGAGTAAATATACAAGCTGTTTAACTATACATAGTTCTCAATCTTCTGATTGAATTGGACAATGAGTACCGTTTTTTCCAAACTCGCCGATTGACCCCAAAAATCCTGACCGCGTAAAGACATTTCTTTATCAAACAGGAAATAAACACGCTATTTGAATAGACATGTTGCTCCATTTTATGATTTGATCTGTAATCGGTTATCTTTTTTTCTAAAGTCGCTGATCAGCGATCCCCAAGAATCCCGATGATGTAAAGCCTTGTTTCGATATAACGTCATGAAATCAATAAGTGCTTTTGGGGACACCTTGTACATCACTTTACATTCAATACTCACTCTCTGCTAGAGGGATGGAAATGATGACTCCATTTCCAGTCCCAATCCACAGACGATTACATGACACCATGAGAGCCGTGATGCGCACAAATGAGAAGCCAAGTTTCCCCGTACCTGAAAGAGTGTGCAAATCATTGTCATAGATTGCAACCCTCACCTTCCCTTGAAACCTTAACCTGTGTGCAACGGTGGATACATATTTCATTTCAGACAATGAACCAACCCAACATCTTGCTGACATAAGGCTCAATGTCCACATCCTGAAGGTGCTGGAAAGTGTGGGCGTGGAAGAGCCTGAGGGTGGAGTCCAGCCTGATGGACACCCAGATGCCGTCACCGTCCCATGCCAACTGACGCACCTGGCTCTCCTTACGGGGGTGTGCATCGAATGACTTCTGCAGGGTCACATCAACACAAATTTATCAATTTCAAATTTCAAATTTATTATTATAGCACCAAACGGCACAGTAATCGACAAAGATTCTACCTTTGGCCACAATGCCACACAGGATTCTAATTAAGGTAAGCAATTTTAAACTATAAAGAAAAACTTTTCCGCGCAAGTTTACAATCCCACCAGAACCTCAACATCACTGCCGTCAACATGATTATGGAACAGGGATTTTGGGTGCCAGTCCAAGATTCACTACTCTTGGTCTCTTTTTGTGTAAAATAACAAATTGTTGACTAATCAAAAGTGTTGAAAATAGCTTGCACTCTTTGACATTGCAATGTTAGTGGTTAAACAAACATGCCGTTTTTTGGGGTCTCCTGAAAAGTTGATTTTGGCAGTACAAGGATTCCGCCCAATTCTTCTTAATTTTTTTGACTGTGTGTGGAAAACTCCGAAGTGACTTACAGTCCAAAAAATATCAGTGTGCTCTCTTAAAATAATTAGCAACATGAACCAAAGGGCTGTTGTGCAACGCATGAGAGAAAAACTGCATTTCTTTTTGTCAAAATTCGTGTTTCAATTCTGCTAAAAGAAAAGAGTCATGCAAGCAATGTGGAAGTATAAAGAAATGATTTTCCCTCACAAAGTTTCAAGTCATTCAGTAACAAGAAATGGAACTTCAATGTTACTTTACCTCAATCTTCATAGCTTTAGGCTGCACCACATAGATCTTATTTCTGAAACCACACCACACCTTGTCATGTACTGCAGTCATGCAGCGAATGGAGTGGTGAGGTTTTCCCAAGTCGAGCAGGTGGTAGTTAGTCAGATCCCACTGTCCATCTGGAACAAAACAATTGAAGAAAACACAAATTTACTTTACCTTGATTTTAGTAGCGATGGACCAATATGGTTTTCTCAATACCAATATCGAGAAGTCAAGGAGGCCGATAACTGCATAACTTTCATGCGGATATTCATTTGCAGTAAATGAAAAAATATTATCATCGAATTTTTTTAAATTTAAACTTTGAAGATTTTTCCTTTTAATTTTAAACATTATAAGGAATAGACAGCTTTGTTTAAAAATTATAACAAAAATTGCAGGGAGCTTCCAGGGTCATCACCTTCTATTAAGCTAAATTAAATTAAAAACAAAGCAAGTAAATAGCTCCATAAAGTTTTCTATTGTAAATAAAGTTTTCCAAAATGTCATAATTTCTTAATTTGATTACAGTAATTTCTGGACTATAAGCCGCTACTTTTTTCCACTTGCATTCAACCCTGCGGCTAATACAAAGGTGCGGCTTATCCATCAGATCACAAGGGGGCGCACTATAAAGGAAGCGCAAGCGCGTCAGGCAGAGCAAAACAAACCAAGTGAATCCAAATACAGTAGGAGAGACAGAACAAGAGCGAGACAATTTGACATTTTTCTGTCATTATGGAAAAGAAAGTAGCGGGAACACGGTGGTTTACAGTCGGGTGCGGTTTATATGTGTAACAAACTCGAGTATTCCCCAAATTTAGCTAGCGCGGCTTTTAGTCCGGTGCGCCTTATAGGCCAGAAATGACTGTATATATTTTTTTTTATATCTTATAAAAAGTGTAAGGAGTTCCTAGTGTCAGCAACATCTTAATCAATAAATACATAAATGAAAAGTTACCTGCATCTCACTGAGCGACAAAAGCATGCAAATGTAGCAAATTTGGGGTTTATGGGTTCATATAACGTTTCAAAAGATCTTTGCAGACAGTGAAAAATTGTCTGAACATGTTCTTTTCCACAAGTAAAAACTGTCTGTGAACATCTTACAAATCCTGATAAAAACTCGAAATTCTCGACGTTCGCAAGCATTCACCACTCAGTGAAAGACCGGCTATATCAGCTTTCAGATACGTAAAATGCCGATATTTCTTATTTGTACAAATATCGGCACCGATACCGATTATCGCTCTATCCCTAGATTTTAGCGATGGAATTCATGTCCACACTCACCAGCTCCACGGTGAAAGATGGCTAACGTGCCATCAGACAAGCCGACCAGGACACGCCCTTTCACATGTCTATGGCAGAAAAACATATCAAAAGTCAGGTTGGCAGACTTTTCAGTAGCAAAGCAGCAGCTATTTCAATTAACTTACACTATGCCAAGTACAGAGTCTTTCAGCTTTATAGAATGGAGACACTTCTTCCACTGTGCCACAGATGAGTGGACATACACACTGGAGAAATGTAATGATCACCGATTTGAATTTTTGCTCACAAAACAAAATATCAAGTGAACACAATTGATTCTCACCATCCGTTCTGTGCTCCGAGCCACATAGTGGGCAGGACGCTGCTCATCTTCTGAGCCTCTTCTCTCGACAGATCCCGCTCCTCAGCAGTGGAGTTTGAACTCATGTCATCATCTCTACTGACCAGGAAAATCACAATCATAGACTGTCAAATAACACTTATACTCCGCTTTTCAATCGGAAATTCAGCACAGCAGGATACTCAACAATTGAACTAAGTTGTAGAAAGGCTGTGATCTGCCCCTTAAGTCCATTATGCAATTAAAAGCTGTGGCTAAAAAAAATCTAATATACTGTACACTACAGTGACATGGCTATGAGAATTAATGATATAAAACTTACACTTAACTAAAAATTGAGAATCAAATAATGGATTACAAAGTGGACAACATTCATTTTGACAGTTCACAAACAAATTGTGCTTTATTTTTAAATATGTGGCTTTACTATGTACGTACAGTACATGCAAGGCAGCATGTTTGTATAGTATCACGAGAGAGCCAAACAATAGAAAAAACTGAAGTACTGACAGAGAAATACTGGCAGACATTCACTAAATTCTGTCAAATCAGGGCAGCAGATCAACTTTTTGCCAGACTAATCTGCTTCCATCACATTTTGTGGTTGATTGATCATTTTTGCAGTGCAATGCTGATGGTGCCAGATGATGACTAGTGTCACATTTATAGCATACCTGTATTGACCCCCTCTAATCTAAATGTTGAAATCAACCATCAGATCACAGTGATGAGAAGACCTTCACATTGGTTCTAGGTCAATGTTTATTGACATACATTTCAGATTATTCACCAGATTGCTATTACCTTTGAGAGCAGTTGTCAGAAGCCTCTGCTGCCTGCTGCAGCCCCAAAGGATCAGTGAAGATATGTTCACTGCATACTTCTCTCTGGCTAGCAGACCCTCCCCTCTCCTCAGTGGCCTCTACAACAGTCACACAGTTAAATAAAGGGGAGTGGGCTATGAAAAATATTAAATCACTTACCCATCACTCCATTTTCTTTGCCTGCACTGTCTGCTGTCTGAGGGACAGCTGTTGCTCCCTCAGCTGTACAGCCTACGATAGTAATGCCTCCAAGCAAACTATCACTGCCTGCTGTGCTGCTACTGCTGTCGGACAGGAAGGCCTTTTCGACTGGTGCACACTCTGAGCTCAAGGTTAGTTCCTCACCTGCTGGATAGTCTGTCTCTCTTGCACCTGGACAAAAATGTTGCAGTTGTGGACCAATGGGGGACAATAAAAACTGGGGGACTCATTTGAATGCACGGCACCGTAGTGTCAACGATCACAAAAAACACTCTTTTATATGAACTTAATTTTTCACCCCTTAGAAGAGGAGTGGGCATCGTATGGGCGACAGGCCACATACAGCACACCCTGTTCTTTAATACTACCGACTGAGCTCATTATCAGAAGTTCTGTCAAATGTGTTGCATTCAATTACAGTGTCAGTAGCTATGAGCCAGGCCACAGGCTCAGGTCCTCAGGTGAGGGCCTTTTGATTTTTCCATACTTAAAAAACTAAGCTTTCTCTGTCAAGAGCGTCTCGACCAGAAGGCCAACAAATTTGAGGCTGCAGGCTGGCTCGTACAAAATGGCTAAATTAATGCACTATGTACATGTCTTCTTAAAGATGCTATAGATTGCTATAGATGTTTCTCTTCATAAAAAAAAAAAAAGGTTAACATCATTCATTTTTTTATTTAGTCATGTACCTCATTAAATAACTGACAAATTGATTTATAGTAATTTAAGTAAACAATTTTGCCCATACCCCCCAAAAAATCCAGCTAAACTAAGCATATTGAAGCCACACGACAGGAAAATGGATTATTGCTATAATATATTTTTCACGTTATAACATCAATGTAATTTTACGATCTGAAGCCTCCGTGCCTTCCAGTTAAACAATGAGGACCGTAAAGAGGATCACATCTGTATTTTCCTTCTTAGAGAGTGTACATGTACTGATAACAGTCTCATCCACGATGCCCCATAACTGTACAATTACACCATATCTCAAAGCATTAAGTACAGTGGAATTTAATTTATTCCAGTAAATGAGCCATATTCTTTGCTTCATACCTCAACTTGAAATAACATGATAATTTCATGTTATAATGGCAAAACGTTTTGAAATAATGTGATATTTTTTTCTTGTTATTAAGAGAACTTATAACAAACCTATCACATCGTTAAAATTATATTGAGACTTTTTTTTCCAGCAGCAAAAATTTGCTTTTCATACTTTACAACTTTACAAAAACACATCACTTTCGAGTTGTATAAAGTACTTAGCAACCAACCTGGTACACTGGTGATACAAAGTACGTGTGCATTGCACACAAAGAAACTGTCCAGGATGATTCCGGGCTGGTTAGCATCAATGACAACAGCTTTAGTAGTCGACTGGGTGCTGGTACAAATCCAGACCAGTGATGAAAACTCATCCTGTTGCCGGAGTTCTTTTTGCTGTTCCTTTTGATGAAAAGCAAAAGAGATGACCATGTTTCAGTTTAAATATTGTTATTTTCTGTGTTTTGACAAAATACAATACAATTGACAACCAATGACTAGGTGATTCTGACCTTGAGTTCTTGATCTAGTTTTTCCAGGCTGCTCTGAGATCCTGTTTTATTTTTGGGGCTCTCTGGTCCTGACACATTGCTGTAAAACACACTGGCTCCTACGATGGAACCCCCGTCTCTGGTTTTACCTCCAGATAAGTGCACGCCAGCAGCACAACACAACTGAAGCACAGGCACACAAGTTGGCACAAAGACAAGTACCATTAGTCTTCTGAGAAGTGATCTGCTGAATAGACTGTTGTATAATTCATATATTTACTAGACCGCAGAACTGTCAGCGATATAAATTATTAACACTATGTTTATCATTGTTGTGGAGGAGTAGAGTAGAATTAGAAATACCTCCAAGTATGATAGGCTGTTTAAATTGCCCTATTATATTGTAACTGCATAAAAAGGTAAAGATGCAACTTTTGTATTAAATCTTAATATATCGTACAGCCAAACCAATAATGAAGCTGTTGAGCCAAACTACATGCAGTAACAAAAAGACATGAACATACCTTCACTGAGGCATCTTTTTCATCCACAGGTCTAAGGAAGACCGGAACAGGTAGGTCCATCTTCTCTTGACCGCCATTGTTCTGTGAGAAGAAAATTACATTTCAAAATGCTACCAAAGCTTTAGTGCCATTGATGGCTATAAATGTCAAAGATCCATTTTAACTGGGCCGCTCCATTTTAACATTGAAGGCTATATTAGTCATAGACCCATTTTAACTGGGTTGGCGGTGAATGATTTAAACTCTTCTCAAAAATATACAAAAATGATAAATGACAAATGTCATCATACAAAATACAGAGTGACGATAAATTGTGGATGCAAAATATTTCAAGAATTCTTAGCTAAAAGGAAGAGTAAGAGATTTCCTGAAGAAATAAACAGATTTCAAATCAAAGTTCAGAATCTCCCATGACATGAATGAAAGGTTGAAGCAACTTTGCGACTTACTTTGTGCTTCTTGGGCAGGCTCCAGCCATAAGCTTGGACTCTGCCTTCCTCCTCTTTCTGGACATGGGCTTTAACCTGCTGATACTGTGCCCGCTTCTGTTCTCGCCTGGACACCATGCTATCCACTGCCAATCTGTGGTATATATCATCCGCTCTCTTACAAATGTGTCTTATAATCAATAAAGATTAAAACGACTGGGTTGACTTGTGTTTTTGTTAACCTCGTCTTTTTAATAAAATCTCACAACTGGCTAAACTGTTTTAAAATAATAATACAAATAATAATCAATCTCTCTTGACAGACTTACTCCTCATTGAGAAAATCAAAGGCTTTGCTCTTGTCGCTGGGCAGCTGTTGCAAGGCGCTGCTCCTCTTCTTGACTGACGGTTGAATCTGCGAGGTGGGTGCATTGTACTTCACGTTGACTGGGGCTTCGGCAGCAGGCTTCTTCGATGCGCCGCCCGACGAACTGAACAAACGGCTGAAACTGGAGTTGTAAGGGAAGGGAAGGGAAGGGAAGGGAAGGGACGGGAAGGGGAGAGCACACAGACAAACATATAGAGGGGTGGACACAAGCAGTGGCTCCAGCAGAGGGAGGGTTTGAGCATTTAAAGGACAATGACAAATTGTTTGCATGCCAGCCTCCATCAAGGAAACAATTACACGGTTGGATATACATTAATATGTCAAAATACTGGTTTGCACTGTATGCTTAAAAAGCAAAAAAATGTGTGCAGCAATATAACAGGGGGGCATGGGGTGCAGGGTTAGTATTATGCATTGATTTGGACATTAGTGAAAGCACAAGGCAACACTGAACCAAAACACACTCCCCTCACCCTAAATTGTTAGCGCCATCACTGTCTCACTTATCTGACTTAAATATAACATTATAAGAGCTGGTTATAACATTAACTGCCACTAGAAAGCCATGACAGTTTAACTGTGTCTGTACAAAGGCCACCCCCACTCACACCTTAGTATCCTCAGCACAGACAAAGCAGCCACTGAACACACAACAAATTCTCGAATCCTGACCTGAGCGCATCATATCCTGCTACTACAAGCAAGAGCTTACATGCGCTCATCTAACATGCAGCCAAACAGAAGGTTAGATTGCATTTGCAAACTCATACAGAACAAGACATCCTATTGTCTTAAACGACTTAAGCAAAGATTTAGATTAAATAGCAGTTTGTGCTGTTATGTTAGTGCTCTTAAAGCTCAAATGTAGAACCTTAATGTCTGTCATCTTAAATCAGACATTATGACTACCCTCCCAACATACCGCCTGCACACAGACACACAACATCAGGCAGATTATAGAGGAATACACAACAGGAAGGAGAAATAATGAGATCATCAGAAGTCAGTCCCCTTCTTTGGGTTCCTCTGCCCCTTAGCCTCTAGTCTGTTCTAAAATATGCATTAACTCCACAACAAACCAAACTCATGCCTGCAATAACCCAACAAAGAAGAGCCTGCAAATAGACTTCATTTATTCACTCGTATATTATGATTATATTGCCATGACAGTTCTTTTGACCAGTTTTAACCAAGACCTAAAGAACCATTACACAAGAAAAATGCCTTTAAATGAATTCACTGCTCCAAGACAGGCTTCTCCTCTGTTGAGATTTTTTATATAAAAATGAACATATCCGAAAAACCACAATTTGCACTTATCCAAGTCACAGATTTACCTACATCCTGGAGAAACCCCCAGACAACATGTAATACAAAGGGAAAGTGACTCAAAGAACATCAACAAAATACAAAGAAACCACAATGACTGGTATTCGAGCAAACACAAACAGGAGGAACTCACAACTGCCAGACACTGGATTTCTTCTTCTCTGAAAGTACGGGGTTTTCCTTTGATGCTCTGAGAGTAAAAAACAAACCAATCAGTTCACTGTCTAAGTGTGTTCCTGATTTACAGTATTACTATATTCATGCATTGGAGATCTAAACAGAAAATACAAATATAATGTTACATAGATTCAGTGAGTTGGTTAGTGGGTTACACCTGAATGTTTTGAATCTTTAGTGCTAATAATAAAAACAAACTAAATAATAAATAATAAAAAATCTAACTAAAACAAATGACTAAATACAGTACAAATATTTTGGGTATAAAACTTGCATCATAATCATGATTTTGATTCGTAATGTTTCATCTCTATAGATATTATAGGGTTGTACAAAACACAACATGTGACAAGATAGAGGCAAACAAACTCAGTTTGAAAGTCTGATTTACAGTAATTTCTGGACTTTTTTCACTTGCATTCGACCCTGCGGCTAATACAAAGGTGTGTCTTATCCATCAGATCACAAGGGGGCGCGCTATAAAGGAAGCGCAAGAGCGTCAGCAGAGCAAAACAAACCAAGTGAACCCAAATACAGTAAGAGAGACAGAACAAGAGTGAGACAATTTGCGCCCTAATAATGGAAAAGAAAGTAGTGGGAACCCGGTGTGGTAACCAATAAAACACCTGTGGCTTACAATCAGGTTTGGGTTATATGTGTAACAAACTCGAGTATTCCCCAAATTTTGCTAACACGGCTTAAAGTCAGGTGCGCCTTATAGGCCAGAAATGACTGTATATTTATTAATAAGATAATGCTGATATTACAGTAGTGGTTTACCGGATCATCTCTGTCCATCGGACAGCCGCTTGCAGCTCCATCAGCCTCTCCTTATACTGGTTCCTCTCCATCAAGACTCTGGCCATTTCCACCCTGGTGAAACGTTTCCTCTGTGCTGTGGGCACATCACTCTGTACAACCAACATCAAGGTTTGTGTGTCAAATATGGAACACATAGTAAACAAGTCCATTCCATCTAACTAATTTGTGGCTCCTCCTCTCAGTCCCACACATGCAGACGGATATAACCAAGAACTCACATCATCCTCATTCTCAGTCTTAGACTTGTGTTTGCTGTTCCCAAGTTCAGCTCGAACCCTAAAGAGAAGCAAACATTTTGAACACAAATTGTGCATTTTCAAGCAAGATCAAAATCAAAACTTTTAAAATGACAAACTTTTTCAGTTCGTCTTCCAAATCTTTGTTCTTCTCCTCTAGTCGGATCTTGGCCTGAGTGACAGAGTCAAGCTCTCCTTGTAGGACCTCCTTCTCACAGGCCAGCTCATCCATTCGAGCAATCAGGTCATTCTTTACCACATTTAGGGCATTTCTGAAAACAAACGTGGATTCTCTTTCAAAGCCCTTGGTCGATATTGTACAGTGGGTGCCCATGGGTACTAGGACACCCCCCTAGGACTACATGAGATCATTGGAAAGTCAACACTTGCAGAGATTTATAGAAATAAAGTGATGCATATTAATAGTAATCGGTTTCATATCTTGTTAAATCACTGTTGATAAATACTGTGAGAAATCAAACATGATAAGTGTCTTTACATATGAATGTCAGTTATTATTATAAATAACATAAAATTAGAAAGTAAGTCGACCCAATTTATTTCAAAAGTGTGCTTGAGACTGGTAGCATTAATCAGTACCCAAGAAATACCTAGGTTTGTCCACCTAGATGTGTGTGACCTATTCCCAAATGCCTAGCAGTAAAGATCCATCCATCCATCCATCCATTTTCTTAACCGCTTAGTCCTCAGAAGGGTCGCGGGGGGCGCTGGAGCATATCCCAGCTGGCTTCGGGCAGTAGGCAGGGTACACCCTGAACTGGTTGCCAGCCAATCCAGGACACAGAGAGACAAACAACCATCCACACTCACAATCACACCTAGGGACAATTTAGAGTGTTCAATTAACCTGCCATGCATGTGGGAGGAAACCGGAGTACCCGGAGAAAACCCACGCAAGCACAGGGAGAACTTGCAAACTCCACCCAGGAAGGCCGAAGCCCGGACTCGATCTCACGTCCTCTGCACTGGGAGGCGGACGTGCTAACCAACGTGCCGCCTGGAGTAAAAGTCAATAGAGAAAACATAAATCATACCACAAACTATTAAACATATATCATGTACTAACTTTGTCTCCAGAAGTTGTGCATTCTCCTGTATAAGATGTTCGACCTCCCGACCCATCCCTAGAAATAACAGTGAAATATACGGTATTTAGTTTATCAAAATCATTATAACAAATCAGAACAAAGCTTCCGACATCTATACTAGACTCTTTCTTACCTAAAAAGTTGTAGTCTGAGATTCATGCATTGATTGTTGCGAATTAGAATTAGAAGGGTTAGCGCTTCAGAGAAATAATTAATTTATCAGATTATCAGTATGATTATAAACTGATCCGGTAATTTCTAGTCTAATAAAAACACAATTCACCACTGCAATCACAAAAACACAAATATCAAGAAAATCTAAAGGTGAACAGATAATTAAAAAAAAATCAACCATTGATGATAATGAACTTTTCTTTTATACACACCAGAAAACTCATCTGTCAGGTTGATAAAGCCCGGCAGCCAACAAAAGACAATTTATGAAAGCTATAGGAGAAGATAACAACAATAGTAGCCAAATATAATAACTGAGGAAGGTTCATTACCTAAAAGGTCTGCTCCTTCATCAACATCTCCTATGTAGTCATTTCCTGCAGAGGACAGTTCCTCGAACAGAGAGTCTGTGTTCCGGTCGAATGCTAGATTCTCTAAGCCACCTTTAGTGGGTGTGCTGGAGAGAGATAAAAAAGAAACAACAACAACAATATGGTGAGCAAGTTGTCCTATTACCTACCATTTAGTAAACGTCTGCCTCAATATACAGTATATTCATTTTAATTTAACTGCCCAGTCCCACAGTCCTGGTTTGTCCTGGAAACTGAAGTTACTGAGGTCCTTCTGCCACTGTAAGAATATTTGTGTGAAATTTGGTTGTTTGGTTTATGGTTTTATTGAACATATAAACATGTAGAAAACACAAAACACATTACAAGTATAAAATATAAATTGAAGTAAAAAAGAAAAACAAGAATAGGAAGAAAGAAAATAGTTTATATGTTCAAAACGGGCAGGAGGAAGTTAAAAATGTATCTAGTCATACCCTTTTTATTTGTTTTATGAAAATACAATGATAAGGGTTAATGTATTTGGAGTAATTCATGCACGTGCCTTGGTAAACGACCATATTTCCATACACTTAAGAAAATATCACACATTCCTACCTTTTTTTTGTAATGAATAAAATCATGGCCAAGAGTTTTGACCATTACTTAAAGGATCTTTGTGCAGTTTGTCACTTTTTTACTCGTGACTGCCACCTCTGGCCCAAAGCATAACTGCAGCATATGTGCCAGGCTCGGTCATGGTGCGCGTACGAGTATGTGCACGATCTTAAAGCGACAGCCACAGTTGACAAAGGAAGACATGACTTCAAATAAGGTAAGAAAAACTCCGCCCATCCCCTCCCCTCCCCAAAGAAACTGTGGAGTGAGCGGGTTCGCACATTATACTACAAAGGGAGGATAAAATCTGATAGGTGCAGTCAGAGTAAAACAGTCAGGGCTCTGAGTACTCTAGGCATTGGTGGAGCATGCATGATGTGGAATAAAGCTTTAACATTACCTTTTTAAAGGGCACAATGCACCTTTAAATTGTGTGTTTCACTAACGTTGCTTCAGCATCTTCAAACAATAATTATGCTTCAATATACGGTACATATGGTTTGGGAAAACAAGACAGTTTTATAAATCAAATTAGGGAACAAAATCCCTAATTACATTAATTTGTCAAAGCTTTTTTCTTACAAACATTTTTTTTGAATTTAGAAAAATGTATTTAACTTCTTATTTTAATAATTAAAATCTGCAAACTGAATTAGCAAAGTAACATCTACAGTCTCTGACTGGCCCTCGCCGTGTTGATCAGGTCAAAAATAAAAAGTAGACTGTTGTGCTTTCAATTCGAAAGCGGTGCTTTTATTTTTGATCATTTTTTTGTGCGTGTGTGTACGGTACAAACAATGCAGTAAGCTAATGTGAGTTGGTGCTCAGATGTCAGGACACTTTAAAAATGTAGATAAAATTGTGCATATTGTAGACATGATTTTTCTGAATGCTGGTTGAATAGTAATATTGTATAATGTTAATATGTGTATAACTGTCATTTTAATGACTGCTTATAATTTTTTGAATGTGTTTTAATGTTTTGTGTTTTATTAACTTAGTGTTTTTACAGTCTGGGTTTTAATGTCTGACTTTTACTTTATGTACAGCACTTTGTAGGCAGCTATGGTTATTTTTAAGTGCTCTATAAATAAAGTTCAGTTGAGTAGTGTGTAAAATGTTCTAATTAGAGCAATGCATACAACATCTACACAAGTATCACCTTATTAAAGCAAGGCAATTTAATACTTTATATAAATAATATGGAACATTGTTGAGCATGTTGGCGTGGCCCCTTTGGAAAATAATTTTCCCACCATTGACCTAAGGCCAACCTCAGTAGGGTCATATGTGAGCCTTGAACCTATCCCAGCTGAGTTTGAGCGAAAGGGAGGTTACACCCTGGACAGGTCACTAGCCAATCACAGTGCACATTGCGACAACGATTTGCAATCACACTTACCCAAAACAGGCAATTTTGAATCTTCATTTAACCTAATGATCACGTTTTTGGAATGTCACAAGATGACAGAAATTCAGAATGCAGAAAAAAAATGATAGAAAGAGAGATCATGCAAACTCCAAACAGGAAGACCGGAGAAGAGATTAGAACACTGCCTGGCCTGAGCCTAAGAGCTGCGAGTTAGATGTGCTAAAAATTGTGCTGCCTGCCTTAAAAATTTGCATAAGGGATTGTTTGTAATGGTTACAGCTGGTATATATACAGTATACTGTATATAAATGTATATTGTAAATGACAAACTGTTCTCAATTGACTTACCCAGTTAAAGATTTTGTTTTAATTAGTCATGCAGCTGTCCTGTACCTTGTTCCTTGGCAGCCATCAAGGTCCATGTCCAACTCAGGAGTGGACTCTATAATCGCCAATACCTCAGACTTTTCCAGGGTGTTTTTGCCATCTAATATGAGCAGCAGAGAAACATAATGGCTCAGTAAGTGTTTGTAAAACAATTTTTGTGTGCGTCTTGTTAGTTGCACTGCTGACCGTTGCCTTCAAGAGGCAGAGTTGTAGATTCCTGATTCTCCTGTCCGAGTTGAACAGCTGAAATGTTCTTATTGTTGTTTGGTTTACCAATGTTGCAGTCCAGATTCTTGTTAAGGCCACGATGTTCCTGAGGAGTAGCTACAGATTCCATTGCAACAGCAGAGCCAGAAGCACTCACGAGGCTACATGAAGGACTTGTATCGATACACGCCGCGCCATGAGGGGATGTTGGTGCTGAAGTTTGACAGTTACCACTTTTCGTGGATGAGGTGGCATTTGTCGTCGTGCTACTCATCTGAGATACAGGAGCGCTGGTTTTGGATGTCCCTTCTTGTGATGATGAGGGAACATATTTGGAGATACCTCCCTGCTTGGCTGGAGTGCTGGATTTCCATCCTTCGTGGCTTGTGTTGGCCAGTTCATCCTAAAGTGGGAGTGGAAAAAGTACAAAGAATTTCATTTGTGCAACAATGCTGATGTTTGGGATATGCATGAATCGATTACAGCGGGTCTTCGCTTTCCGATGATGTTCCGTTCTTACAGTGGCAATCTATCCAAATTCAACCTATACTCACTAACCTACGCAGTAACTCGGTAGTAAAAATAATTAACTCAATAGCAAACTCATAATTAACACAAACAATAAGAAAAAAAAACAAGCAAATGAAAAACACAAGTTAGGCAATTAATGAACATGCCTTCTTGTGCCAACATACTGTATTAAAATTACTTCATTGCATGTTTCGATAACCTTGACAGTTCATACGTCACCAGTCACACATAGCAGAAAAATCGTCCACGCAATATGACACAAAGTTTATTGAAGTACTGTCAACCATATTACAGTTAGTTGCTGAACTAATGTTTATACTTGTTCCTTCATTCCAAGTATTGTGAGTTAGTTTGAGTAAATCGCACACGGTTGCGATTTTCATTGTTTTCCACTGCACACGCACACACTTTGCCTGTGAACAAATCTACCTGATCAGACTTCTGATTCGGTAATTTGAACTTTCCACTTTGGACATCAAACTGAAGAATGACAAACGGCAAATTAATTTAAGTTCACATACAGCAATAAACACTAGTGTAATAGAGTTGAGTGGTTCAAGTGAGGTCTGGTCCTTCATATCTTATCCTTTGGTAGATAATTGGAGAAATAAAAATACGCTGTACATAAAAATACGTTTCTAAGTGATTACATGGCAGTATTATCAATGGTTCCAACTAGCATACAGACAATATGCGGCATTTTAGAGTTCACAAGAACAATCAAATGGACAAAAACGACTTTGATTTCTGATGAGTATTTTCGTAAGAGTTTTACATGTTTGCAAACTAAATCCGCCTGTACAAAACTATGTCTTAACAATAGTGATGATATTCTTTTCTTTTCTTTTTCCAGGCCTGATGCTGATACCAATTATTAGAAGTCAGGGAGGCTGGTGACAGATATTTGGAGCTGATATTCATTTTCAGTAAAAGGGAACATATTGGCATCAAAATTAAAATAAATAAATAAATATATATATTAATAACTGTGCAACTTTGTTGCAATATCTTTAAGCATAAATTCATTGAACTTTTTTAATTTGCACAATGTTGACATTTTTTATTTTATTTTAAATCTCACTTGGACTTTCAAAAATATGTCTATTGTCTAAAAGTTCAGGGAGCTTCCAGGGTCAAAAGCATGTCTTAAAAAGTTCAATGAATACTTAAACAAGTAAATAGCCCCCCTATAGTTTTCTACAGTAAAAGTAAAGCAGAAGTAAAAAATTTAGTTTCCCCAAATTTCACAATGACAGAAACCTTATCTTTGTTTTAATTTTAAACAAAAACAAAAGGAGTAGAGTCAGCAGCATCTCTTATAAAGTTTCCTAAAATAAAAAAAATAAAAAAATGTTACCCTGAAATTAACACAGTTTTAAAAGGATCTCTTGTAGTTCATCAATTTTGTTTTGTTTTGTTTTTAAAGGCTGGTGCCAATATTTGTCAAATATCGGCGCAGAAAATCATCCTGCCCGATAATTGGACACTTAACATTACATTAATAAAGGCCATTGTATTAGTGGTGTATAATTACAGCGCATAATACAATGAGTTGACTTTTAGATGATGTCATGTTACTGCAGACTAAAGGAGGTAAATATGACAAACCATTCTGATTACGATGCAGTACACTGCCAACTACAACCACAGTAACAATGTTTATTTTAAAGCTCTCTGGGTGTGTCACTGTCAATCCAAACTGAGCATTTTTATCATTGTAAAGACCCCATTTTAATACAGCTTTGCTGTAATTAGATGTGGTGGTCATAATGTTAGTCATTAATATTGATGATGTAGTCTTGCTTGCAGTGTGGTTTCTAACAGCAACAATGTGAAGTCTCTCTGCTCTTCCCTCTCTCCCTGAATGGCACCATTTCCCCCACTTACTGGGCTCCAGGCCACCCAGTTACAACACAAACTGTTCAAAATTCTAGTCACCCAGAAATGTACAGACTTGTTTTTAGAACTCACATTTAATTACATATTACACTCTCTGAACCAAGGAATAATGTCACCTTCCGTGGGAAGAACTTAAAGCTCACGTTTGAATAAAAAAAAAAAAAAATAGTATTCATCACTAAAGAAGTGAATGTTACATACCTTGAGACTGGTGTTAGACCTTGGATGGCTGAGGTTATTGAATCTCCAAGGTTCAGCCTGGACATCCACAGGGTCCCTGTGGAGGTCAGTGCTCATGCCATCAATGCCTGGGACCTGAAAAATGCCCACGGAGATGGGACGATCCTTCCTAGATACACAATGGCAAGAGGGAAAAACAGAACACAAATTCAGACGAGGGCGAAAAAACAAGTAGAGAAGTTACAGTTGCAGGTTGTTTGGAACCACAAGGATAAAACAATGTGTTCCTACAAAACACAGGTTGCAGTACATAGAATCAGAAGGTGGACAATACATGGATAAATTGTGAGTGATACAATATTTGAAGGTATTTAATAGGTCTGTGCATGAATTGATGGTGACTCGAATTGACCGTTGAAAACAAGCACCGAATCAGAATATTCCCATTCGAGTCAGAACCCATCACACTACACTGTCATCAGAGAGGACTGTTTTGATGGCTTGTTTGTATGCGAGAAAGCTATGCATGTGGTCCTTCCAAGGTGTAATATTTGGTTGGCCTTACGCCATGCTATTAACCAACAAATGGGAGCTTGAAAACTTGGAAGCCGGACCTGAGAGACTAACTAACTTAGCGCTAGCTAGGATGGCGCTAGCAATGTAGATGGATTTAAAATGGGACCAAAGAAGAAACATTATTTGTTCTTGTCAGGGAGGTTAAAAGTTTGCTATTTTAAACTAAAAGGTTAACCTTTCCCTGTGCCGATACTAAAAAGGCTAACCTGTCCGTGTGTTGATAGTTATACGCTGCGTCAACGGGCCGATGTAGGCTACACTTGAATGAGATATGTGAATATGGATGTGTAAATATATGATCAAGATAAAGCGCGATATAAACGCACTTAATTTATCATCCATCCATTCATCCATTTTCTTAACCGCTTTTCCTCACAAGAGTTGCGGGGGGCGGTGGAGCCTATCCCAGCTGGCTTCGGGCAGTAGGCGGGGTGCACCCTGAACTGGTTGCCAGCCAATCGCAGGGCACACAGAGACGAACAACCATACTCACAAACACACCTATGGACAAATTGGAGTGTTCAATTAACCTGCCATGCATGTCTTTGGAATGTGGGAGGAAACTTTTGATCAAATTGTATTTTTCATTTGTTGGAATATGATGTGTTTTTCAGGAAAAGGACATCGAGTAACCCATTTGGAGTTGATTTGCTGGCTTCTATACCAATTGAGAATGTGGATTTTTGGTGCAAGTTCAAGTTGTAGTATTCAACATTTTGATGATACTAGTAACAAATTAAAAATTACACCACTAAAATATTATCTTAAGGATTACCATTTTAGCAACCGTTACAAATCAGGTGATGGTGGAAAATGTTTGTAACACCCCAGCAACATTGTATGGACACCGTGCTGGTTTTCCCCTTTCAGTGAATAGGTATAATGGAGACTATACAGGAGAACAATGGTAGCTGTTATAAAGCACTAGTGATCAAAACAGCAGTTGCTTAAGGACAACTGCTATTTTTTTTTAATTAAAATGTTCTATGCTTTAGTTTTGTTTTTTGTTTATAATAAAAAATTAAGGTAGTCACTAATTTGCATTGGTAAGTCATTGAGCAGAAAATAACATCCTTTAGGTCTTCCAGCAATCTTGCTGAAACTGTTGATAACAATTTGTTTACAAATCAATGTTTGTTGGCTGTTCAAACCATAGATTATTTGAAAACACAAATTTGACTATGTACATTGTTTCACTGAAGCTTATTTGGCCTATTTTTTGACTATATGTTAGCTCCTATGGGACAACAACACAGAGCCTTGTTTAGCATTTAAACAGGCTATAACTGTTACCATTACAGTAGGTGGCAAGCCGGAAGAGATACAATATACCTTTTAAGCTATAGCACGCAATGTACCTGCTGAGACGCTGTATGGAGGAAAGAGATGGCAGGGCAGGTAAGCCGCCAGTAGCGACAGAGTAGTGAACCAGAAGCAGCACTGATAGAGACACCAGTACAGCAGAGTTGATGACCACTGCTCCACCAACAAAGCCAAATACAAAAAGCAGCATACGTCCGGGGCTCATGGCCCCGCGTCTCAATGGTGCCAAAATGTTTGGGGGAGTCGAAGCTGGGAAATGCAGCCACAGAATAGACTTAACCTAAATTGAACCCAGTATAAAACACTGTTAGTTGTTGTATAGCCTAGCTCAGTTGTGAGGTAGACAGTCAATGAGAGCAGGCAGCAGTCACAATAACGGGAATTCAGGAACAGCAACTGAGCAAAGCAGAGCAGCAGACAGAGAGGAGAAAAGAAAATCATCCATGGAGAGCAAGCAGAGCCTGGTTAACTCCACCACTGTCTTCCTCTGGTGAATCTGTTCTTGTTGCTCTGTCGTCCTTCCTGTACTCTGTCGATATGTGACACAGCAGGCACTGTGCAGTACAGAATGCGCTGACGTTCTCTCTCTCGCCCCCTCTCTCTCTTTGTCGGATGCTGAGGCAGCCTGTTCCATATGCCTCTTCAGGCTGCACTAGCCGGAAGTACCGGTTTATCAGTTTTTGGTCTTAGTGTGTGTGAGAGACTTTGGTGGTGGACTTGCATCAAAATTAGGTTATATGTACACAGGTCAGAAGACAGAGTCACTGAGGGCAACGTTCTTATTTTTTGTCTCTCGTACATATTCAATAGACCATTTCAAAGTGTTTGTAAACAACAAGCACCAGGGTACTCCTGGGTAGCAGAAAAGTGATTGACTTTGATCATCGGATTTTGGATACAATATTTGGTTAGGTTATCTATTAATAATTTGAGTAATTCCATTATTATTCCAACAAGAGAAAAGTTTATTCTTTAGTAGAGAATAGATAGAGTGATGGGGGAGTGTCTTTTAGGGCAGATAGTAGTAAACCAAGGGTAGTGATAACCGATATTTAGAGGCTACATTCATTTTCAGTAAAAGGGAAAATATCAATGTCAAACTTTTCAAAAATACAAACTCTAACTAATTACATTGTTAAAATGTCTTTAAGCATGTTTGTTGAACAATTTTTCCAATTTGCAATCTTTTTTGTTTTGTTTTTAATCTTCAATAGAAATCTTAGTTTTAAAATTCCAACAAATCGTTCAGAGAAAATGTGAGAGTTCCCAGAGTCGGCAGCATCTCTAATAAAGTGAACTGAAAATTTAAATAAATAGTTCAGTTCAGTTAACACAGTTTTAAATTGATCTCTTTTCAGCCATCCAAATAAAAAATAAAAAAAGCCCAATGCCGATGTTTGTCAAAATGCCTGATACATGTATCGCTGCTGATAATCAGGCCGGCCAATAATCGGCCTATCCCTTTTAATTAGCCATTTCCTCGTGTTAAGTACTGTCTAATGTTGAAATATAAATTACGGTCACCACTGGGTCTCATGTCCAATCAGCATACCTCAATCCCTCAAGTAACTTATTTTCAAATGACATTTCACACGTTCAAACTACAGTGGTAGAAATGAAGGCTCAATCACCATTCAAGCCATTAACAATGCTTTCTTAATGATATTGCTAAGCCGTGATCAATTGACATAAAAGTTTGCTTACTCGTGGTGCTATCGAAGAGAACCCCATCTAGTGCCACCTGGATGTTTGATGTTATACTGAAAAGGTCTATTTTTGTCTATGCAAATCTGCATCAAGGGCTGAAAATACAGATTTAATTTGATTTAATCGAGAGTGAATCCATTTTAATGAATCAAATTGAGTCGACTCTTAATTTGGTACTAATGGCAGTCTGTCCATTGTGTAGCAGCCTACATCATCTTACTTTTCATAAATGTTACTAAATGTTGTTTAAAACATATGTGTCAATGTTTTTGGGTGAGGAAATTTCTGTAAATGCAATACTGGTGTCTGGTGCAATGTCAGTAAAAATTGTAGAGATATTGTCAGTTGGATAATTACAGTGGGCAACTGGCCCCTTTTAATACTGCACCCGGTCCTAATCTGCTCTCCCAATGAGCAGTCAACCACAAAGTCCATTATTCCATGAAAGCATTAATTAATACAGTATACGCAGTGGAACAACTGAGTGACATCCATCATACATCCATCAACCAACTATCAAACGTCAAAAGTGTCAGTACCTCCTGTTTTATGAGTTGACTCTCTGCCATGCTTCATGACATGTAGGATCTTTTTGTTGCTTCCTGTTCGGTTTTTGCAACATTTCTCTGAAAGACGGGTCCAAGTTTGCGTTCTTACAACTTATTGTTTGCAATGGCGTTCTTCGCGCAAATCCAGCATTGCCATGTGTGGTAAATCAGGTGTAAACGTTGTGGAAGTGTTTGCACTGGGAGCAAATTACAGGTGCAAATGAAGAGCAATTGATGGCGCTATCAGCGGACGCAGTGCTTTCTTTGTGGATTTGGCCCTTAATTGTATGTGGGGGTTTTTCAGGATAGAGAATTTTTTAAAGCCAGAAGTTTGTGGCTTTTAGGCCGGCAAAATCTTTTAGTTTTTTTATTCAAGGCAGGGCAGTGCAGTGCTGTATATTAGCTTTAAATTCTTTAATTTATTTATAGTGAGTGCTATTGGTTATATGATCTTTAGAAAAAAGAAACCATGCAATCATGTCAATTTAGACAAAAACATATGATTCCTAGCTTTTAATAACAATCTTTAACAGATTGAAATCTCTGAACATACTTTGAATAGACTAAAATAGTGCAAAACGTCAAACAAAATGCAATAAAATGTTTATTTGAGTTTGTAGCTGCTGCACAGTCTGAAGGAAGGGTGGAGGGGAAGCTACACAGGCTGCCGGCTGATGAACTGTGGAAGATCGCTTTTTGTGATCGGCAATGACAGGCTTTGATCAACATTGCCGATACTATTCCATGAAAACCGGCTGATCGTGATCGGTGTCCAGTCAATGGCACCATTACAACACTGTATGTCCAAAACTAAATCAATGGCTATGAAAATCTAGGCTATAAGAAATGCATGATCTGTGGCTGCCATCTGCTACTCGTGTGAGGAGCATTGCAACAACTATAAAGAAATGACCTCAAGGAGAGGAGTTAGGCCTTACCGCAGTTTAGCAGATGTGCCAGTGCCTGAATCCAAGGGCTCCGCTGTTACTGTATGCTGGTGTTTAGTGCGCTCCAAGTGCTCCATGTAGCTGTGGATCATCTGCAAGGTTAGGTAAGGTAAAATAAATAGGGTTTTCGTCATTAATATGATCTTTTTTTTTTAATGTGACACACTTTGAAATGTTACATTTTGTAGACGAGGAAGTTGTCTTGTTTTTTTTTGTTTTTTTACCTACCGGTATTTATTTATTAGGGGTGCTAGAAAAAATCGATTCAGGAATATATCGCGATATTACAGCGCGCAATTCTCGAATCGATTCAATATCCGGCCGAATCGATTTTTAAACATCCCTTTTTTATGGGAATATTCAACAAAATGTCTTACATAGGGTTAGGATTTACACATTAAGCATGGAAGAATGTTATAATAATAGAACATTAAGCCCTAATATTTTATTTCAGTGCTGTTCAAACATGAAAAAGACTGCAAAATGAATTTTCAGATAAATACATTTTCATACAAATCTTACAGTGTACATGTAAAAGTTTACTGATTAGTATTTTTAAATTAGAGTTTTTAAAAAATCGCAATAATCCATTTATAGATTTGTATCGGGACCTATGAATTGTGATACGAATCGAAAGGTACTAGGCAATTCACACCCCTATTATTTATAGTGAGTGCTTGCGTGTTACTATAATGAATAAGTATACATTATTAGCATAACATTCCAAAAATATAACAAATTTGAATAATATGTCAAACCAAAACAGTAATACTGCTGGGTTGTAATTGTAAGATAAGAGAGCCTGTATAATAAGAGGAACTTGAGTGCTGGTTTTATGAAACAGAATACCTCTGTGTGTCTTTGGTGGAGAGCATTGTACTCTTTCTTGAGTTCCGCTTCTCTCTCCTCAAATCTGCTGACTACATAAAAAAAAAAAAGAATAAAGAAATAAATGTATATAAAACACAGTGTATATATGATTCAACAGTAAAGTGAAAAGAAAGGAAAGACGTGTGAAAGTTAAACTCAATGTGGCTAAGTTGGCTGCTGCATTGAAAGTTCATGACCAGAAGGGGGCCATCCATCACATTGTAATAACAACAATTAACAATGTAATAAAGCAAACATTTGTTTACTGGCTACAATATTAACAGTGCAGGGGCTCATACATTGGCTTCTTGTTTAGGAAATACTGTGGAACATCAATTTAACAGACCTGGAGCCAATGGACTCCGGATTTAACCAGCAGAAATTAGTGTCCAGTCCACTCAAAATGCCCCTACTGTACAGTAGCTTTTAAAGTCTGTTAGTTCCAGAATTGGCCGCAATTGGCCACAGCGCCGGTAAACAGCACTTTGGCAATCAAGAGAGACTGGTCTATGAAGTTGGCTGCTGCATTGAAAGTTCATGACCAGAAGGGGGCCATCCATCACATTGAATCAATATCATATTCTCCAAGCTTATAATTGTTTGTTGTATTCATTACAATTCTTACAAAACCTGTGCAATGAAATGTCACACACAATTTTATGAAGATGTGGAGTTCATAGTAAACAAGTGAAATCTAAAGAAAAAATAATCAACTACTTAAAGGATACACCTGTTGGGAAACTGACTCTTATTGTTAATATACATGGATCTCTGGAATGTTTGCCCACCATTCAAGTGTGAAATCAATATGTAAGAGGGTCTATATATGGTCAAATTTGCCAGTGGTGGCTTTGTGCAAGGGTTATTCATTTACAGTGGTCAACAGCACCTGACTGGATTGCTCGCCACTTTTTTAATAGCCATGTAGGTGTTGGAAAAGTTGCTGAATACAAAGTTGCTAAATTGACAACAGCAAGTAGCTGCTTGTCACCTGCCCGAGCTCTGCCCCAGTCGTCATGGTAATGAAAGCTGTTCTGTGCATTTGATTTGCGTACAACTGCCATCCAAAACGCTTTTTATTGAAATCAAAAGACCCTACAGACTAACAGTCTTTATAAATAAATCAAGTAGGTACCACAGTACCAATTTTGAGTCAAATCAAATGTGTTCTCTTCAGAGACACAGGAGCACTTCATCACTGAGCTAAGTGCAGTAAGTGCAGTAATTCGAATTCCAAGATGAACTTGTGCTTTAAATCAGACTCAGGTCCAACCCTTAAAAAAACATTTGCGTACAGAAAATATTGAAAGCAATATGAGGTGGTGCTAAACATGCTGGCTGAAGAAAAAGGATGGTTTAAAGATGACCAATAAACTTGTCAAGAAAGTCCAACGAAGCAGAAGAGAAAGTCCCTTGATTTGTGAAATTAAATAAGAGCCACTATGAAAGACTTCTGCTAAAGAGCGCTGATTAAACTGCTTCAACAGCATGCTGATTTAGCCCACACTTCTCCCAACAGAATATATGACAAGTGAAACTCCAAATGTGACACAAACAGCAAAAGGAGAAGTGTCACGCTGCAATATGCAAAGCAAAATGATACTGCTGCGCCTTCTCAAAGTTTCCCTTCATATAAAACAGTTACGGTGCCTTGTTGGAACAAACACGCAGTCACGCGCTGTCAACAAGGCAGTCATGCACGCATCATGAGGGCTTTTTCTTGACGGCCTGGGAAGATGACCTCCCTGTTTGTGATGCTCTGAAACTTGTCCTGTCATGTATTTCTAATTGGTCAGTCCTAGTCTCTGGCTCAGCTAATTTTGTTTGCCATCTTTTGAAATTGTGGCTAACCGAACAAATGAATTGACAATTAAGCAATTTCTAAATCTGTCTTTTGGTTCTGTCTATTGCTTAGTTTTCTTATTTTTACCCAGAATATTGTTACAGTTCATGCAGTTCCCTTACTGTCCTAGTTGTAAAACCAATTTTTCCCAGTGTTGTTCATACAAGAATATTGACAACCGTCCATTGTCCCTCTGGCACAATAGCCTTCAAACAGTCACAAGATTTGAAAGCTGTCAACGATTGAGCTTGTGTGTACCTCACACCTCTTCCAATATAATGGACTTACTTTGATCTGCATAGTTTCTCGTTTTTAGCTCCAGCTGACGCGAGTGTGACTCCAGCGTCGCCACTCGACTCTGGAAATCTTTCCTCTCGCTGTCCAAGGAGTCTTCATTAGCAATGTATCGCTGCAGATAAGGAAGAAAACAATAATCAGAGCACTGCATGTTTTTGGCACGTCAGAGTGCCCAGAGAAAACCGACGTTAGCCCAGGGTGAACATGCCAACACCAGACAGGTTAGTTTGTCGAGAGACCCTGTGTTTGTTGAATTTAATATGAATTTGCAAGTCTAACTGTGTGCATTACAGAATATCTTGATAACATTTTTATCTGCAGCAACATTAAAAATAGGCACTTAGTAGAACATGAAGTTCGTGAACCTCAACCAAAGACAATTAACCCACCCATGTGTAAAGTAGTCTTGTAATAAAGCAAACATTTGTTTACTGGCTACAATATTAACAGTGCAGGGGCTCATACATTGGCTTCTTGTTTAGGAAATACTGTGGAACATCAATTTAACAGACCTGGAGCCAATGGACTCCGGATTTAACCAGCAGAAATTAGTGTCCAGTCCACTCAAAATGCCCCTACTGTACAGTAGCTTTTAAAGTCTGTTAGTTCCAGAATTGGCCGCAATTGGCCACAGCGCCGGTAAACAGCACTTTGGCAATCAAGAGAGACTGGTCTAAGTATTTCCGGGTATGTGTATGGAAGTGCCTAAATTAAATAAATAAATACATAATTAAAATAACAAACATGTCATTAAATCTCATTTTAATTATGTATTTTTGCATGTATTTATTTCAATATATTTTACATTTGTTCAACAAAATATTAACTCTGTTATTAATCAAATTCTTGAGTCAGGTCAAAACAACCACAGGGTGGCGTTTGTGTTTGTTGATAACTTAAATGTTATTGATGTATTTATTTAATTTTGGTATTCTTGGTCCTCCGTAGTATGTGGCGGCCATGTTGACAGGGCCAACTGTCCCATCAAAGGCAATACATGGACATGCTGTACGTGGCGGCCATGTTAGCACAGGCGACTGTCCCATTAAAGGTAATGGAAAGCCTCACCCCAACAGGCCTACAGCCAAAAGCAAGTTTAGTAAGTTTGGATTAAATATTTCTCAAACTGCTTCAAACACCTTCATATTTATTTTGAATACTTTCCTGTTGTATTGGGCATTTTTTGGCCAAGAAAAAAAGTACTTCAATTTAACAGAAAATCAGCTCTAAAGGACGACCCCTTCCAAAAATGAGTCCATTAAATCAATGTTACACTGTATTCACCTTCATCTGATCCATCCTCATAATGTCTGTTGTGCTACATATTGAAAGTTAATGAATCATGTGAATTCTATGTCTAAAACAAAAAAGTGAAGCACCATATTTCTCTTAAGATTGACATTCATTTCTAATAGTTTTCAAGTAACGAGGGGGCCAGGTATTGAATCTGGAAAGTTGTACTGGATAGACAAGACACTCATGGGAATGCAGTTCATGCATGTTGCTTGTAAACATGCAGTCTTGTGATGCAGGCTCCTATTCATATAAAGCTCTGACCCAGGGGAGGATGTCATCTGCAAACAGATGAGGATCAGCAGAGTACCTTGTCACAAGCAGCCTCTTTTTGTGAAAGTATCAGATTGTTGGCCTCCCCGACAGCATCTCCCAAAGGTGTTCTGATCAACTGAGATGTTACATACTTTATGAGGATCCAACTGACTACAAAGAATTAAAATCAGAATCCAGCAAAAAAAATAAAAACAAGCAATATTTTGTTCTTAATTGTGAACCTTCTACTTGTCTGCATGTGTTGTCACTTTTATAAAGTGCACATAACATTCCTTTGATAAATCAGAAACTTAAGTAGAGTTGCTAGCGAGCATCTGAATTCATGCAGATACGCAGTACAGTGAACCTGCTATATCACTGCTATATCACTGCGCGCCCTAGTTTGTTCAGGGTTTTACAGCATTCAAGCACATTTAGAGTTGGACACATGTTGTGTTGTGCTGCAACATTCTGGGAAGCATTGACATCTACTGGATATTGAACCAGCATAATTAAGAGCAAGCAGAAGAGGCAGGCCTAATAAAATGCAGTAAATCACTAATCCCACAGAGAAGAGAGAATATATGCCTGTGAGTAATGTTGTGTGGTAAACTCCCGCTATTCATAGGGCAAATGGACGACAGAGAATGAGCCCTGCTGCCCCTCCAAAAGGTTTATAATTGCCTGAAGATGCCACATGGCACAGCAAGGAAGACAGGTAAGCTGTGATTGGTTGTTACCTGAGCCCTGAGCAACTGCACTGTCATTTTCAGTTGACAGCAGTTGGCAAAATGGCCACCCATGAGATGGATAAAAACGGCTGGATTTTACTGCTTAACTCAGATTCCACAAATGCAATATTAATTAGAATGCTGTGTTTAGACTAGTGGGGCACATACAACATACTGTATTATTGTAAAAAGAATATTTTTGGGTTGACTTCCCCTTTAACAGCTGATGCCATGACATTGTCGCATGACTCGCATCACTGCTTTTCTACCCATGACTTCAGATTCAAAATTTTAGCAGCATTTCACGTAGCCAACTTTCGTGTCGCTGGCATTTCAGTTTGACTTACAGAAACAGTGCAAAAAATGAAGTACTTGTTTAGTTTACTCATCTGAGTGACCCACACGTTATAAAAAAAAAATAAAAAAAAAATTAATAAATCCACACTCTAGTGATGTATTAGTGTTAATTTTTGCCTTTCAGAGTTTAAACAAATTACAAACATATATAGATGTTTATCATTCTTAAAAATAGCAAAATTCTGCATATTACTCTCACCTTGCAACTCATCATATGACAACAAAAAAAGTAGGACTGCCCCCAAGACAACTCTTAGATGAATGGGTTTATTGGATTACTGTCATGCACTCTTCCTCCCACATTGCATGAATAATGCTGCTTTTGTCCACACATGTGGCTTGAGCGCAAGTGCATGAATGCAACCAAACACACTGGGCACCACTGTATCGGCGCTCAATTGACAGGCCAAAATGAACTTGCTTTGTTTCTGCAAATGTCTTGGTTGCTGCTGGGGCATTCCGGGAAGATCCCAACAAGGCACATATCCTGACAGAAGAAGTTCAGTCCTGTGAGTCCAGAGAAACTGCCTACTGGTAGCAAGGCTTAGATAAGCATTTCAAACAATGACTAACCCATGACAAAGTCATGATTCTTGCAACAACCCACAAAAGCTGTGTCTGAAAAATGTCGCAGCCTGCTCATTTAAAAATAACAAATAAATATAATATTATTAAAATGTGTTTCACTATGGTTTATAAAGTATATTACAATAGTACATAATGCCAGGGATTCCCAATTGGGGGTACGTGAAGGCAAGGTACGTGTGATTTTAAAATGATTTTAAAAAGCAGCGTTAATGCAAAATCTTTTAAAAATAATTACATTTTGTAAATATTTCAGGAAAATATACATTCATAAAATGTTATATTCACTAGGCTATTTAATTTAATTGCCCTATACCTACACACTCAGATGTCAAACGCCACCTAGCATCACCTGTCCATCATTTGAAAACTTTATTTAAAATTAAGTTAATGATTTCTTTTTGAGAACAGACCTTTACTCAAAGAAGGGTGGACAGTTAATGGTGAAAATTTGTATGTGCACAAATCTTTATTCATAATGAAGTCAATTCACTTTTTTAAAGTTATGTTTTTATTTCACCCTTAAGAAGTTCATAAATGATTTTTTTCCCCCATATAGTTCAAGAGAGCGCACCGATGAAGTTGCAAAGTTTAATAAATCCGACAATGATGGCACACAGCTCTATTTTAAGTCTTTTTTTTTTCAACCAAAAACACTTTGCACTGGTTAGGGGGTACATGGCGGGGGGAAAAATATTTTACAGGGGGCACATCACTGCAAAAAGGTTGAGAACCACTGCATTACACTACAATACAGTACAGTCTACCCAGATCCATTAAATCGAGGTTGTACTTTATTTTAAAATTATACGGTGTTCATCAGAGTAGAATAATTGTGCCGTCAATTCAATTTCATAACTTAAATCACACATTTTTCACAGTAGTTATAGCCTTCACAAATTGCACATAAGATCCCCTCTTTCATATGCCTCACTAAATCACATTGTTTTGATAGCTTGATTCCCTGAATCAAGTGAACTATAAGTTCATGAGCCACACAGTTAAATGCACCTAGAGCGGTACAGTTACAATTTCTACTGTGAAAATATTTGAGCATATTTGTTACTGCAGGGCATATCCAGTCATATCACAAGACCACAGACTGAACTGCAAACAGAAGCTAATCTGTGCTAAAGCACTTGGGAAAAGACATGGTGTGTCTTGCAAGAACCAAGTCATGAAAAGTGTACCTCATTATAGCAGTGCAATGTGTTCAGAATAACAGCAGTGTTAAACAAAAAAAGTGAGTAAAAAAAAAAAAAAGAAAGACGAATGAAGTCCAATTGTCTTGGGCTTGAATAACAGTTCACATGCATGTAGTTGGGGAGCTGAATATCTCTATCCCAATTTCCTTAGAATGAAACGCAGACTACACTCAGGAGGATTAGTCAACAGTCAATCACAGGACGATTAAGTGGGAACTGATCCAATGCCAGACAAATAATAATCAGCTCTGTACAGGTAAAAAATAAAATAAAAAAGATACACCGAAAGCAACATTATGGGCTGAAACTAAAATGAGGAAACCAATACCAAAAACCAAAACAAATTATCTTAAAAACCTAATAAACAAACAAATTAATTAATTAATTAAAGATTGTTTTTTAATTCTCTCATTAACATGTTCTGCACTTTGCCAAATTTGTCTACCACGTCATGCATTGCAAATTACAATTGTTTTCCCCGATTTTTTATTATGTATCCGATTTTGTCTGATGTCAATGTGCACAGTATAATTAAATTTTTTCAAACCCAACCAACAGTCTGGACGCTCAGGTCACATTCATCAAAAGGCGCAAATGTCACAGTTGGTCAGTTCAAGCACAAAACGCCTCACCAACCTGTTTCTAAGGTTTCTAGTAATTAGGCTAGTATTTTCTCAAATTGGTCACATTAAGAAAATGCTTCTTTTTTTATGGTTCTACAACTGTTTTTTTTTTAACATGTTTTTTAAGTGAGAAAAGTCTCGGACTAAAACTCAAAATGCACTTTTGGGCAATTTTATGTCAACAATTTCTGCTACATTTTTACAGCATCTCTAATCAATGAAGTTTCATTTTCATTTCAATCATTGACAAGTTTGAAGTTGAACTGCATGCAAACCTCAACCAGAATTTTGCTTGCTTTTCTTTAGTTTCACAAAAGAGCTTCCAAACATTTCCGTGAACCATCAGACTTAATCACAAATCAAAACAGGTAGGTGGGACCGTGGGAGTGGTAGTCTAAATATATCCAACTGCACAATCTCACAATCTGGAGCCCCTGAACCCATCAAAGCTGTCGTCAATCTGTGCTGAATTACACTCCAGAACAATTATTTGTTTGTTTGTTTTCAGTGTGATATTAGAAACATGAACTGTGTCTGTGTGTATCATGTTAGCTATGATCCCTTGGTTCTGGATGTTATGCACTAGTTGACCGTCTCTTGCAGTCAGCTGACACCACTGACTGGACAAAAAAAGTGAGGGAAGTCCTTGTTTTTCCCCCAAGTTATTTCCTGCCTTGCCTTTTCCTCCGCTATTGAGATAAACCTCTCGCTGGGGTTAGTCCTCTGGGCGCAGTGACAAGAGGGATTTGGCTATTGCATATATAAACAACCTTACTGGGTTTTGTATTGTTGTTTGTGTTCTTTGGCCGCATTGTGATATATGTATGATATACGTTTTTATACATGATCTGTTTGTCAATAAATATTTCAATCAAATGTGCGAATATATTTTGAGCAGTGAAAGATAGCCGTGCTGACTACTCAACTCAACTATTATTATAGAGCACTTTAAAACAATTCCTGTTGCCAAAGTGCTGTACATGGAATACAATTAGTCATACAAGGTAGTTAAAACAATAAATTATTAACATAAACACAGTAAACACCACAAAACACTAAAACTAGAGATGGACAATAGTATAGGTGGTCAATAATTATCGGCAATTATCGACCAATTTGACGACTTACAGATAAACCAGATAATAAAGAAATCGGCTGATAATAATAGACTTGTCGCGTTGGTCCATTTGTTGTGGTTGTGGCTCAAGTTGTGCCAACTCCTCAACTCCTCCCCTCTTTTATGGTAGTGTTGCATATTTGTGATGTCATAATGCATGCAACCTCATGTTCACAGAAGATGCATCATGATGACATGGCAGTGTGGGCTTTCTTTACTGGGGCTGTGTCCAAATGCGCACCCTTGTCCCCTAGCCCCTCATTCACTACATAGTTGCGCACTATATAGTGGCCTAATATGTAGTGCCCTCATTCTGTTTGGCGATTCGGACAGACAGCTCACTACTTTCTCCTCGTCGCATATCACGTGACCACCGGAATGATTCTCGTGCTTGCGCTGTCGCTCGCGCCATGTTTTTTTTTTTCATACTCGCAATGCATTGTGATCTATATCAACCCGTTTGAGTGAACATCGATGTTCACTACTTTTCAGAGTGTATTGTGGGTAGGACTGGGCAATAAATCTAATTGATTCGATACATCGTCATTTCAAAAATCTAATTGTTGAAAATTTACAAAATCGTGAAATCGAATTTTGTCTTCTGGATTATTATTTGTTCTGATACATTCAAATGTTTTTGTGAGTTGAAATTTTGCATATGTAACAGAATGCTGGATGGGTGGTTTACAAGACATGTTTACAATAGCTACCAACTAATTAATTGTGGCATGTAAGAACAAACTATGAATGTTAAATTTATGTTAAAACTAGGGATGCACCGACATGAATTTTTTTAGCCGAAACCGAAAATTAGAAATGTTTGGCCGAAAACCGAAACGGCGATAAAAAAATTCTGCCAATTTTTTATTATCATTGCATTTATTATAATGAATGAAAACTATAATATTATTATAAAATATTTAGGCCTATTTAGCGCGGGCATTTTAACAAAGCACAGTATAAATTTAAATGCGTCCACAACACAGACATCAGAGACATTAAAAGGCGAATGGTACATTAAACACCAAACGCGGGGTGAGCAACTGAGCATTTTCTGGCGGTGCAATTGCACTTTATAGTCAATGTACAGTACTTTGCACCGGCGGGCACGGATGCGTGCGGTGCGGTGCGGATGATGCATTTGTAGGCTATAGACCCTCTCCTTTTCCGGTGTGCACAATGAAGCTGCCGGTACTCACAAATGGCAACGAGCAGCAAGGCGGACACTCCCTCCCGTGTTTGGTGTTTAATTCAAACAGACACTTGCTTGCAGCTGGGTTTTTTTTGTTTTTTTTTGCTTGCGTCACCACAACATCCTCTTTTGGCCATATTCTTTCGGCTTGAACTTAATTTCGGCCGAATGCCGAAAATGCATATTTTTGTCATTTTCGGACGAAATTTTTCGGTGGCCGAATATTCGGTGCATCACTTGTTAAAACAAATTTTGAATTAGTATACATTATTGTCTGAACATTTTTGCACATGAATTATTTTTGAATAAATGAAACCTTTAAATAAATGTTTTTTGGGTTTATTAGATTAAAATTTATTAAAATCGTAATCGTCCTAAATGACTGCAAAAATCAAGATTTTATTTTTGGGCCATATCACCCAGCCCTAATTGTGGGTAATTTTGAGTGCCCTACATTTTCGCTCCCTGGACATTCGGACGCTACTACAAAATGGCGTGACCCCCCAGTAGGGTACTATATAGGGTGTAGGGTGCACATTCGGACACAGCCTTGTGTCTCCCCAAAATGTCACCCTTACAGTTTTTTGTTGCATTTTTAAAACATGGCTGTTTTGTTATGGCACACTCAAAATGTGTTACTGGTTGTCTTTGAAGCAGAGATATCAATAAAATTCAGCTTCATGGTGCTTTACACAATGTTTCAATGTACTGTGTATACATGTTAGACTTATAGTAGGACTTGAAAGTATATTTGTATTCAAGTTAATTTTGCAAACAATTATCGGCTTACTTATCGGTTACCGACATCAGCACTTTCTAAATTATTCGTTTATCCGTATTGGTTGAAAATAGCATTATCATGCACCCCTAACTAAAACAATACCAAGTCTCTTGCTGAGTCAAAAGCCAAAGAATAAAAACATGTTTTAAGACAAGTTTTAAAGAAAGGGAGAGAAGGGCCTTTCCTAACATTTAGCGAAAGGTACTTCCAAAGACTGGGACCGGCAATGGAAAAGGCTCGATCTATTCTGAGCCTCCGCTAAGTCCTTGGTACCTACAGTAATTAATACAATGACAAAAATAACGTGGTCCCTCACTCCTTCGCAAGTTCACTTACTGCGGATTCACTATTTCACTCTATCGCAGGTTTTTATTCGGGTTCATAACTCATTCATTGCGGGGTTTATCTCTTGTACATTAATATTTCGTGTTGTTTTTTTAATTTTGTTTTAGAGTCCCCACCCCCCCCCCTTTTTTTCAATAGTGATAACCTCATAAAATGATTTATGCTGCTGTTTTTTCAAAATATATATTTGGTAAATTAAGAGTTGAGTGTCAAGTTGTCATTTTTCTTTTGATTCTTCTTAGCAGATCAATGTTAAGCAAAATTGGCGCAAAATTTCACACTTCATATCTTGCACTGAGAGTTTGCTTTGTTTTTTTCAAATTCACACATCCTCACCACACGCACACACACACGCTCGCACGCACACGCACACACACGTTGGGTTTACATTTCTAGTGGGGACATTTCCTTGACATAATGCATTTCCTAGACCCTTACTCTAACCTTAATCAACACAACTGACTGCCTTACCCTAACCCCAACCAAAACCCAATTCAAACCTAAACTCTAAAACCAAGTTTTGACTCTCAAAAAGAGGTTTGAACTCATGGGACTCAAAATGTCCCCACAAGGACACGTGGTCCCCACAATGATAGTAAAACCCCAGAAAATGGTCCCCATGATGTGATATAAACCCGCGCACACACAGACCGACACACCCAAAGCTACTGGTGGCTAACTATAGTTAACTGCAGCTTCGAAACGAGTGCATCGTACTATACTTGGCGCAGGCATGCTTAAAAAAAATGGTAGCATATATGCTAAAATACGGTAGAAAGTATTCTACCATGTGTTTTAAAATGGCAACTGTGGATGGCGGGGGTGGATGGGGGGTGGGGGGTTGTGGGGGGAGCGGGGGCTGTGGACCGGCGGGGTGCCTGGCGGGCCTGCAGTGCCCCGTCCTGCTGCGTTGGGTTGGGGGCGCGGGCCGTGTTGGGGGGCGCTCCTGGCTCCTGGGTTTGCTCTCCGGCCGGTGGCCCCTGCGGGGCCTGGGGGTTGTCCCTTGGCCCTGAGGTGTTGCGCTTGCTCTGTCCTGGCAGGGGTCGATGGCTCCCCTCTTTGGTGGAGATTTTCATGCATGCCAGATCCACCACACCAGCATCTATTGAAACTCAAACACAATCTGCTTCTTCCTCTGGTCGTTGAATCGGTGGAGGCTGGTGTCTGTGGATCTCACTCATCTGTCCTTCCTTCCTTTCCTCAGTCTCTTCTTTGGTCTCTTGAGGTTTCCCTAATTTGTTGGAATTTAGATGTTTCTGGGGTTGGTGAAAGACTCTGGTTGGTAACCCGGTGGGTAGTAGGTAATGTCTGGTCGGTGCTGGATTTCACTTTCCTTTCTCTTCTTTGATCCTTCCTCGGGTCTCCTGACAACCTCACGACTCCAGCTGGATTCTGAAGTATTCGGTTTAGGTGAACGGTATGGGATTTTTAATAGGTTATAGGTGAACTATTGAATACACACTCACACGCACATTTCACGCACATGCATATACACATACAAAATAAAAATTAATAAAAAATAAGAAGAGAGCAATGATGATGACATGTTAAATCGGTAAAATTACCGAATTAACAATACTGAATACATTTAAAAAAAGGCAACTCGAGTAAAATAGTGTGTTCAGTTGTACTTTATATTTCAACTATTTAACTCACGGTACTCCCATTATTCGTTGCCGTGCACTTTAACAGGCGTTCACAATCCATTCACATACCACTGCGTAACTTGTCCGGCCGGCAAAACCTCCCAGTTTGGGTGGATCGCTCCAATGCTTTTGGCAACTTTACTTGGAACGCAAAGTTTCAATGTCCAGCGGTTGGATCCTCCCGGAATGATGGCAAGCCCCAACGTCTTCTTGCTTCCTCCCCTTCCGAATCATGGATTCATTGATGTGGAATTATCTTGCGGCTGCTCTATTCCCATGTACAACCGCGTAACTGAAAGATTGCCGTTTAAACTGTGCCTTGTAAGCATGTCTTGACTTTAAGCTGATGCCATTTACGGAGTTCCGCCGGAGTTCGAGTCATCTCCGTGGATAGCGCCCGGTTGCTGCACATCGCCAAAAGGGTGGGGTCCAAACGGGGTAAAATAAATGAACTACAGGAGATGATAGGAGGTCACACTGCCATCTGGCATTTCATTTTATCTCTTTTTATTCACTCTCTTGTTCCATCTCCACATTAGAGTACATACAGCTTCAACTCTCTTCTGCCTTTCTTGGGTAAAATAAAACAGCGGACCGACAGACTGACGATTACAGGTTGGTTCGGCTTGAAAAAATGGCGGAGCGATGAAGACGGAAGAGGACGACGGGCGCTGATGAATAACGGACCATCAAAAATATGTAAAATGCCCTACTATGGCTAAACGTCAAGCTATCAAGTTATCAACCGTACCAATTTGAAATCATAGAGTAGACCACGAAATTCAACAATCTCCTGCAAACACAGGGCTTAGTGAACTACTGCAAGAAGGTTTGACTAAAAGCATATATAATTTTTAACTGGTTTTGCACAAGTTCCGTTTTTGGCTCACGTCAGTATGAATAGGCTCCAGCAAGCTGCGACGCTCGTGAGGGTAAGCGGTTCAGATAATGGATGGATGTCACAATCTTGGATCTTTTCTAAAGAACCACCCATGTCGCTGTGATCTTTTCCCCCCTCAATATCTGATAATCTAAATAATACATGATCATATTGGTACAACTTTATTTAACATAGCAGCTAAAGTGAGACTTACGTGAGAGCAACTTTCCCAGACATGAGGTATTTCACAATGATGCTAGAAGAACCAAAGATGACGTGAGCCTGTCAATCATATCCGACATTCTGGGGGCAAAGATTGGCCTACAAGCTGATCAAAACACTTCTTTGTGACCTGTTGCACTTTAAAAAATTAAAAAATAAAAACTATGGTACGTCGGAAACACATGATAGGCTATGCAAAAAGGAATCAAAGTCACAAATCCCAGGAGATATTTATTTCAATGTCTATACCCCAATTTCCCCCACCCCGAAAAAGCAAGATTGTTGTCCTAGGATTAAGTACAAAGAGTTTGGAAAAATACTAAACCAGATTAAGTGTAATAACCCCTGCCAGCAGTGGATCAGGGTTGTTAGAAATGCTTAATGTCGTTTGTGTGTGGGATGCCCAAACAGGATTAAGAGGAGTATGTGCAAGACGGTGAGGAGTTAAAATAACAGCTATGTTATGGCACTTTAAGCGCACACGATTGTGAATAGTATTCATGCTTGTGCAACCACAGAAATCTGAACAAAGGGCTTAACTTTAAGGTGAAAAGAGAAACATTAATTTCTTCCAAAAAAAAAACTGTGTAGGAAGGGCCTTCAACTACAAGTACTTTAAATTACTGATTACATGGAAAATTGCATTCAAACCTGGGCTTTATGGGTGCCTGTCATGACAACACCAAACAAATGGAGATTTTAAAGGGAAATCACCACTGTAATAACGTTTGATCTATATGGTATAAATTGGTTGTTACTAGTGCTGGGTTAAAAAAAAAAAATAATCAGACCAGCCAGAACTCGTCATGCCACTTTGTACCTGAATGGCAAATGTCATACCTCTCATTCTTAATCCAAAGTCTACGCCCAACCACGCGACACCTGAAACCGATTGAGGGGGTCCTTGATCTCACTTTTTCCATTGGTATCAAATCAATTGAGCATACATGAGGGTCATGACATAAACTCATTGGTAAATAAAATAATTACACTTGTGGTTTATGCCTTTTGGTTTCACAATTGTGTGAGAGTTACAAGTAATGCAAGTGTGTGCAACTTAATGTTGCATCATGAGCCCTGAAGTCGTCACATTTGACTTAATAGGTGACTTCAAATACATAACAAAAGGCAATGTGGGTGGTATAGTCAAGTATCAAGTGCTGATTGGCTGGGAAACAAAAAAACACAAGAAAGCACAGCGGGCCAACAAGTTCTCTGTGTGCCTTTTGCTACCATGGCTTCTGCACAGCACCTGCACTTTGGCTTGGTGTATGTGTTAGAAATAAAGCAAATGTCACTGCAACACATTTGCACGACTGTAAGGAATTCACTCCAGTGGGAAAATCACAAGATCTCGCACCAGAACAGCAGTCAGCTGAGTCCATAATACAGTGCCATGGGTTGAATTTGCACTGTAGTGAATTGTCTTTTCCCACTCTTTAGCACAAATAGCACAAGTTAAAGGACTTTTAGCTATTTGGTTAATGGACAATGTGGACATAAAGCTAGTCTCATTTAAAAAAAAAGAATCTAACCACACGTTCCAGATACAAAACACTGTAAATACAACAAAGATTCTAAGTTACAAGTGAAGGCGTGTCAATGTAGGTTTTTAAACGTGTACTAGACCAAGGAAAACCACCCGTGAATTCCTAATTTGTTTATTGGTCAACAAGAGACTTGACGCATAATAAATGCCATTAGAGACAAGACCGCAGTGGTCTGAGTGGTGTACATTTAATTTTTCTCGGCATGGATGAGTGTGACAAACTTCATACAAAACATGGCCAAACTCCAATCCACCCAGAACTCACTGACTCTGTCACCAAGACCTTCATGCATGCCCTAATTATACTTCTGACCTGGACTACTGCAGCATAGTCTTGTGTGAGGTCCTGGACACGTTCTATCATGTCTAGAACTCTGTTGCCAGACTGCCTCTGTCTAACTGCGCCACGCTACGTCGGTCTATGAAATTGCCAAAACTTTGTCTGGGCCAGCCCCTTGCACATTTGTGCAGCATCACGTGCCGGACTTGCCGCTGGTCAGTGGGCACAAAAACAGGGCTCTTCATTGCCACTATACAGTACTACATTGCTCCAAACATGTATGTTTATTTACAAGCAATTCTATGAATTCCCTTAACAGAGTTTTAAAGTAGATTCTTTCTTTTTTTAAGTAGCTGCGCTTTAATCGTTTAATTTTCTAATGTTTTTTTTTTTTTACATTTTACTCCCAACATTTGAAAACTGATACAGTAGCTGTACTTTCTTATTTTTATTTTGTCAAAATAGGCTGGTTGGTTACCTTTTCCAATTTCTATGGATGATGATTATGCATTTAAAAAAAATAGGGATGTAATGTAGCGGTTGAGATATTAATTGACTGACTGACTGACTGACTCAGAGATCATGGGGGCTCATAAGGCGAAAAAACAGGGACAGGACCGAGGGATCCAGCGAACATTCACAGCAACCCCTTAACAGATTCGGAGAAGCAAGATATTTCCCATTCATCACATTCCTCCATGTCGCTGCTGTCCCTCATTTTGTTCACTTTGTAAGTCCCCAAGACCTCAATCAACAGCTCAAAATGTTGACTATACCTCTCTGTACATATATATTTGTTGAAGGTGTCACGATACAACTTTTTCACTTCCTATTAAGGGTGGGCGAAAATCATCGTCATCGATATTATCGTCAATTTGGCTTTCATGATGTCCAGTTTTACATTATCGAGTTTTAATAGTATCTCTAAATGGGGGGGGGGGGGTCTTAATTGATTGGCTGCAAAGTAGGAAGAAGTGATGAAAGTTCTCATTTGGCGAGCGTGCATAGACGGCAGAGGAGGAAGTGATCTGTCTTCATTCTGCAAATTAGCGGGCAGGATTCAATCACGTGACTTTGCGGCGCCAGCAGAAGTGTTTACAAGTTGAGAACATGGAATCGAAGTTTCGTTTTAGTGACTTAATTTACTAGAAACATAGCAAGACTTAAGTCCACGTCCCTAGCCTGGAAATTATTTGGGGTTGAGAACAAAGTACTGCGATTGGCTGGCAACCAGTTCAGGGTGTACCCCGCCTACTGCCCGAAGCCAGATGGGATAGGCACGAGCGCCCCCCGCGACCCTTGTGAGGATAAGCGGTTAAGAAAATGGATGGATTGAAGACCAAAATAACATTGTAACGTGTGCCGGAAAACGCTCGCCGTGAAAAGCACTTCAGCTTTACCATATGGAGAATTGATTACATGACTTTGCAACCGCACAAGTACAACTACCGCTCAAGAAAAGATAAGTAAAGCAGCCGAACACAATCAGAAAAGCCTCACTGCATTGAGCTAACACACTGTCATGAGTGACAAAGCAAGTAAACGTTGACAATGCCTCACAAATGCCGCCATTATGCAAGCGGGTAAAAGTTGACCAAATGTTCCATATTGGCTTAATATTCCGTTTTTACACGCTTGTACTCCGCATCATAACTACATTTGCAACTATATCACATGTATAATACCCAGGACAGCTTTGGAAATTGCGTGTCAAAAGGTAGCGGCTGCATTTGTCTTCATTACAATATATGCAGGATGCTGGCTCTCTCTCACAGCAGGGTTTTTCCTGTGTACAAAATTCAGAGGCAGCCACCTCCACCTAATTTGCTCACCACCTCCAGCCTGAGCCACTGATATCGCTCAACACAGCACTGCAGCTGTGTTGATTGAGCTCAGCAGCAACGCATTTTAACTGCAGTTGCCATGCTGCGACATCATGGAGGCGCTATATAAACAGCAGTGCACCGGAAAGACCTGAAGCAACAACCGAAGAAGAAACAGTTGTCTTTTTTTTCCTTTTTTTTTTTTTACTTTAATGTACCGAAGAAGAAACAGATCATGGAGCAACCGTTGTGAGGCGGCGCGCTCCAGCCATCGCCAAAGTCATAAAAACACAGTATATAAAATAAACATAATAGTGTTTTACAACAACGCTGAACTATTTACAATTTAATATGTACTAGTGAATGATTTTTTTAATGATTGTAGTTAAAAAATTGCAAAAATGAATGGCAACTTTGTATTCATATAATTTCTCATTTCTAGTACATGATCATAAAATGGCTGCAGGAGGGCGGCCGATAATGGTATGCGTCACCACCGCAGGTACTGATACCTTAAAATAATACTGGTATTGCCACTGATACTGATACCTGGTATCAGTAGTCATCCATCATAGTCAGGATGATACCACCTCTGCCTCATTTTGAGGCAGGAAAAACCCTGTATAGTATATTCGCTCCATCACCATCAAATCAACATATATAAAAAAAGAATCCCCCCATTCTGACTGCTGTAGTAAACAGGTTTGTCGTTGTGATTTCAGTAGTATTTGGCAGTGGTGCACCAGTACTTACTGCAGATTAAAATGTGATGATGTAAATGGGGGAATGTGAGGCATTGTAACAGCTTTGGGCACCAAATGTTGTAGTTAAATGCACTATATAAAAAGCAGTTCATTGACCATTTACCAGATCTGTTATTATGGAATAATAAGACATTTAATTGACAAAGATTCTGATGAATGAAATGAAATGAAAACACCCTATATAGCCTGGAAATAATAAAGCTTTAATTGTTAATTGTTGCCGTAGAATATGGTTTGTAAATGTTTTTCAGAAGATGTATTAAGCAAATTAAAATATAAACAAGAGCTGTTGTTCAAAAACGCTGTCTATAATTATTCTGTGAAGTGAGTGCAGATTTACAAGATTTATTTTGTATAATATCGTTACGAGTTTTTGAGAAAAATATCGCGATTTTTTTTGTGTGTGCCTATATCGCCCACCCCTACTTCCAATACAATACCAATACTGCAGCCTAGAGAAATGTCCGATACCGATTTTGATCCGATACAATATCAGCAGGAATGATTAGTGATTAGTAACGATTCACTCAAGCACCGATTTGACTTTCAATATTCAGTCCCCGATTTTGATTCAATTCGATTTTTGGGGGGATTTTTTTTTTTACAAAATGAATGACATTTTGTCCCTGTTATAAACAGTAAGATTTCGCAACCTACCAAAAAATGTTTAAATTCAAAATGAACTACCAAATAATTCGGACGATAATTCACACTTTTTTTTCATAGTTTGGCTGGTCCTGCGACAGTTTTTCTTCTTCTTTATGATGCGTTTTTTTATTAAAACTTTTTTTACTTTATTGATATATCAAACGTGTAGCTTTTCCACTAAATGAAAGAAAGTACACAATTATGCATCCACATGTGTTTTTATGGCAAATTCTTAACTTATTTATTTTGTCTTTCAATTAATGCAGTTTAATTACTTCCACGAGCATGTGCAGACATTGCAACACGCTCTCAGCTACTATTCTTTTAAAACTAACAAAAACTAAACTTAAATGAAGCATTTAAAATAATAATAATAATAATAAATTAACTCATGATTGAATCTAGAAAAAAAAGTTCTAATAACTCATTTAAACTAACTTGGATTTAAAGCGACAGTGTGTATTATGTACTGTCATCTAGTGGTGAACTAATAGAATGCAAAGATTTTGAAGCACACGCACTACGATACCGAAAATTAGGGCTTGGCGATATGGCCGAAAAATAAAATCTTGATTTTTGCAGTCATTCAGGACGATTACGATTTTAATCTAATAAACCCAAGAAACATTTATTTAAAGGTTTCATTTATTCAAAAATAATTCCTGTGCAAAATGTTCAGACAACAATAATGTATACTGATTCTAAATTAGTTTTAACATAAAATCCGCCTTCATATTTGTACTTAAATGCCTCAATTAAGTAATTGGTAGCTACTGTAAACATGATTTGTAAACCACCCAACCAGCATTGGGGGAAAATTACAACTCACAAAAACATTTGGATGTAACAGAACATATGAACAGCAACTTTTAATAATCCAGAAGACAAAACTCGATTTTGTGATTTAAATTTTCAACGATTTGATTTTTAAAATCACGATGTATCGAATTTATTAGATTTATTGCCCAGCCCTACCGAAAATAAATAAAAACTAACTACTGTATAATGAAAAATCCTAAATTCTGATTGGTGCAACAAGTTGCAAAACACTTAATAGAGTTCTGGTACCGTTACATTATTTTCCATAAATTATTGCCAAAACAGAATGTGTGGTTTAGGAAATGGACGGATGGATGGACTTTAATTTAGAGTGTAGTGCATAACTAGTATTAATTTCAACAGTTGAGTTGGATCATCTGCCTCTGTACTCTCTCTAACCCACAGGCATCATGCGAGTTGTGGTGGGAAATCGGATTGTGTGAGGCATAAACGCACCTCTTCAATGTGCTTCCTCAGCGACTTTTCTCGTTCGTACTGGGTGACAAGTTGCTCGTTGTCCTCCTTCAGCAGCTCGAGCTCCACTTCGTGTTCCTGGTTGACAGCGAACACTGAGTCCAAGTTCTCCAGCACGGCGACGACGAGCGGCATCAGTTCCTTCACCACGTCCTCGTCGTACTTTGCGATGAGCCGCTCGAACTCGCGGTATATGGAACTGGCAAGACCGGAGACCCGCTCGGACATCATGGTCGAGTTGCAGGAGTCGTCCTGGTAGAGGACGACGTCGTCCAACTCCATTTTCTTGCCGCCACTCGCACACTTCTTCCCCCGGCTAACGTGAGCGAGCTAGCCGCGAGCTTCGGGTTGGCGTCCGGAGGCTGTTCGCCCGGTTACTCTGGAAGCACTAGATCTTGTTTCTAAAGCATAGCTCAAATGTTCTGCGCTGTAACGTAGGATAAATTGTGCGTCCTTAGCTTCTATAAATGTTGGCTTCTCCGAGCTTCTCTACACAGTTGACTTGAAGAGCTTTGCTAGCCTTGTTGTTGTTGTTAGCAGTCTTGAAAAGACTTTACTTGGCTCCTGATTAGTTTCACTGTCCAACAGATGAGCTCCTGCTGCTGCATTTAGGAGCAGTCGGAAAGGCTAACTGGAGTTAACTCCGCCAAGTTGTAAGAATGTACAGTCAGAAAGTACATCATGTTTGATTATGATTTAAAAAATAAAAATGCGAACATAAGCCTGTTTGACTATTATGATTCAATTGTTGAGCGTTTATATTCAAGCTAAATTGTAACTTGAGCACACCGAATGCGCATGGATGTGAATGCATTTAAATAGGATTAAAATTAGTAAATTTGTCAACTCGGTTATATGTTATCACTAACGAAAAACTTGAATTAGTTACCAAGGCGACTCTAAGTACAGCTACAGACCGCTTTGTATCTAAGTTCGTCGAGTAAAAAGAGAAGTTTGAATTTCCGAGGATAATGAACACCTCACATGTTAGGGAAGGTCCGTTGCCGTGACGTCATTCTAACGCGGGATGGGAGGATGGAGTCAGAACTTGAAGTGCAGCTAATCCTCAAACATTGTGTAAACATTTCTGGATGATTTATGCCTCCACCCCATTGACTCATAGGCTTCACTTGTTTCTTCCTTCCGAAACTTTCACATGTATTCATTATTACTAGTAGTATTTCAAATCATTTTGTTCCCAATGTGATTTAAGACAACATTAATTAATGGCAGGCAGTCAAAGGATGTCAGTACATTCCACAAAAGCTTTTATTTGCATCATGTAATTCAATGCAATATATTTGGAAAGTAAATGCATCTGATGATTCAAACCTTAATTATGTACTGCGTTTTTGGGAGGAAAAAAATCCATGGCATGTAATTTAGCAGATTTTTTGGATAGTCTTTCTCCTCCTGAATTTGCACTAACATACGACTGAACATTAACTGGAGAAATTCTGAGCAACACTCAGAACATGGTTGCCTTTTTCTGTCAAAACAATTTAACAGACTTTTTCCCGTAAAGCATAGGCACTGTTCACCCTGGCGTCTCAAAACAGATAAACACTAACCACAATTACTGTACAAAGACACATTTACACTATCAGACAAAAGTTACTCCTTATTATACTGTCATCCTTGATCATTCCAACCAACAAGGAAGACAAGTGATCACTTTGAGCGTTATTGTCCAGCAGAAATACACCATACACACAAACATAAATTACAACAGGATAAATAGTATACAATACAAACGTGTCAAATATTGTACACAAACCACATTCAGAGATCATGCCAATTGTAGAATTGAAGCATTACCATAAAATGAATAAAAGTGCAAACAAAAACAGAAATCCAATGTGCCTTTCTTAAAACAGCAATTTACAATGGAGTTTAAACAGGCCTGTTGGGAAAAGTGCAACAGAAAATAGGCATAGGAACAGGATTATAGGACATAGAATGTACGTGGAGAAAGCCAAACGTCTTATTTACAAATTAAGTGGAATTGTGTTCCGTAGTCAAGACAGGCCTGTTGTGTAGTACATTCAGACAACGTTGTGCTGGTTGTGGTTTGAGGATGACGGGCAGAGCGAGTAGGGCTTGTCGCTGGTCAAGCTCTTGAGAGCTCGGAGCACATTATCCGGCATGTGATCCACGAGCATTCGAGGGCTGATCAAAATACTCCTGAATGCCATTTCATTTGACCACTCGGCACGGTATCGGACCTGGGATATACAAGATCTGGGAGAAAAGGAAAATACATTTTCTGATGTTGCTTAACAATTAAATACATGCAAAATAAAAATCAATTGCAGGATAAACATGTAAACATGATTATATTTGAGTCGTGTTTGAATCATAGACACAAGGTTTTCGGTTTCGGAACATACAGTCATATAACATTTTGAAATTACGATTGGCACATATGCATGGCCTAGAAGTGGTCTTCATACAAATATATATTGTAATTGCGATTTTACTCTTTTCTATCTAGAGTAGGTTAGTGATAAGTCTGTATGTACCTATAGGAAGTATAGTAAGTATACTTGCAGATAATTGGGGTTAGGTCTACAACATAGGAACAGAACTCAGATGTGAACCAAGGATCTGCTCGACCAGTAATACACGCAAACAGACAAAAAAAAATGTAACACCGGCATAAATAATAATAATACTAAAAAATATTGTGTACTTATTGCTATTGCATGGTGACATATGTACAGAAGTGAGATTTATATCCAGAGGGTGTGTCTTTAGCATTCATGTATGTATCACATTTTTTGTTATACATTGTGTTCTTTCATATTATTTATGTCAAGGTACCGCCACTTTAGCTATATTCTACTGAGCAGCTAGTACACAAATGCCCCCCCCCAATTTAAAAATAAAATAAAATAAAATAAAGAATAAATAGTAATAATTTCCAATTCTGTGGTCATATGGCCTTTGGTGATGTCGCCACTCACCATAAAAAAGTGTGTCTACATCGTGTTTCTTGCTAAATGGGTCTGTGTGTCATTTTCATTTTACCTGAAAAACTTTACTAAATTGCAATTTTTCTCACTTTGACAGGCACATTTTTTATTATTATTATTATTATTTTTTACAAATTCTGATTTCAAATTGCAAAGGCAATCGTGTATATTAGTGTTCACAAAGTACTAGTACCACTTGTGGTATGTGGGCTCCCTCTGCTGGTAAGGAAAATAAGTATCACCTATACTGTTCAGTTGTATTTTGCTTTTTAGAAAATACATTTGCATTTAATCTTTAAGAACTGTTTTTTAAACTTTTATTAACGTATATTTCTTAAATAACTTTTATGTGCAACAATTTTTTGTCAAATCATTGTTTTAGTACAAACATTTTACTTTCCTATAATTGAGCAAAGTGTTAATGTTCAACTTGTACATGTTACAGTATAGTAATAATATGAAATAGTTTTAGAGAATTAACAAATCTGTCTTAAGTTTGATGAACACTTAGAACGACTATGCTACTATACAAAATTGCATAACTCTTCACAGCATTTTAATTAGGAAATGCCAATGTAGATTGTGTCTGCCTCTTGAAGAAAAAAAACTACATGTATGCAAATGTTGCTGTATTGCCTTGATGATTAGGGGACAAACCTGCGGGTAGGCCCATCTTCTATAATATGTAGAACACGTCCAGGCAGGAAGAGAGGCATGTGTGGCACAGTATGAACAGGTGAGTCGTCCGACGCCAAGCTTTGATAGGACGACGAGTTGCGGATCAAAAGTGATTCTTCTCCCAGCAGTGGCTGACTAAGCTCCTCTTCCCTCCTGTTCTCCATTTCAGAGGGAAAGTCATCTGGGTCTCCACCAAACAGTTCGTACCAGCATCCCTGCAAAAGGATGCGGTACTGCAACACACACACGCGCGCGCAGACAGCTGACATTGAGGCACAACTATAATAAGCAATGCATTTATATATATATATATATATATATATATATATATATATATATATATATATGCTTGAAGGGGTTCTTACTTTGGGTTTATTGCAATTTGAGACGATCTTGAGGATTTTTCGTTTCAGATCCTCCATATTGGGAAGGCTCAATCTAAATGGAAAAAAAGAAAGCATGATTTCAAAATACAGTAATAACATGAGAGACAAAGTGTAAGGCGCAGAAAAGGTTAGCTTGTGAGTTGTCTTTGTCTCTCTGCATGTAATAGCAGGGCAGTGCTAAATATAGTCTGCATTACACATTAGTCTATAACAGTACACCACAGCGCATTCATTTAGGGAAAATTACAACACACAAGCCTATTTTACCTCCTACAATACACAGTCCATCCAAATAATGGTAAAGTACATTGAAAATGTATTCAATCTATGTAATAAGTCAATTTTTTACAAACCTGGACTAACTTCATCAAAGTACTTGTGGTGGTAAACTACTTACCGTGAAACTAGGTCTTTCCCCAGTACAACAGAGACCACAAAGTCCTTGGAGTAATCAGCTAAGGCTTTGCTGTACATGAAATGAATGCAAAATAACATTTATTAGTTCCCCTGACCAGAAATCCCCATTCTATTTCTATTTCAATGTGTTTTAGTTTAACGCTTAAGAACAATTGTAAAAAATAAAATAAACATACTTGGCTCTCAGTATTATTTACCTGTACAGTGTTTAATTAATTAATTTAATTGTATATACACATAAGACACAATTGTTGACAACCTTCCATTAAAAAACAAAAACCCCACCATTGTCACTGTAATAATGTGAAACTGACAAAGTGATAATATATGAAATTTTACTGAAAATTAACTTAATAAAAATCAGGCATTGCTTTATGTTTGTGGTTCAAACGCAGTATATATATTTTTTAATAACTGGGAACTGGGTTGGACAAAAACAATGATATTAATATTTCTCCTGAGCAAACAACTCAAGTTTCTCTTCTGTCAATCTGAGTACTGGAGTATTTCAAACTACTCGTGAAAAATCCCTTGTGTTTTTAACATAATTGTTTTTTTAACATATTAAGGACCAACAGCCATTAATTGCAAGTATACATGTAGTGCACCTACATGGATGCTTTGAATTTGAAAACAAATGAGAGATATTTGTTGTTCTTTTCATGGTGACCCTAATGCTCCTTCATACTTCTACCATTCAGCTCATGACCAAGGAATCTGACGAGCCTTTCTTACCTCAGGAGTCCCCCCGGTGGAGAAAAGGCGTAGCACTTCAGGGTGGGGAAGGAGTTGCGCAATAAGATGGCAAGCACTGCAGCTGCACCAGCGCCCAGACTGTGACCAGTAATGACCAGTTTGTACTCCTGATAAATAAAATGTTCATTTAGAAACTGAATTGTGTATTTACTTGGGTTGTAAGTAATCTGGGAGGGGGCAAATACTTTTTGACAGCACTCCACTTACTGGTGCAATGGAGAACGCTTGGTTCAGGATTCCATCGTTGACCAGCTTCCTGTAAATGTAAGATGCAGCCTGGATGATGCCCTGCAAGAAAAAAAAAGTGAAACAAAAATAACGAAGAACAAAATGAAACTTTGTATTGGAAACGTGCCTTGTGAGCGTAGCAGGCTCCAGTCACGCCATCAATAGGCAAGTTCTCACATTCAGCAGAAAGGTCTGTTAGGACATCCTTTAGGAGACACAAGGAAACACACATTGAGTCATATTCTCCCGTTCAATTGTGGGTCAGTCTTGTACCAACTCCATTCAGTCATGTACAGTGCATGGATACATACGCACACTTTCACTTCCTATTTCTATTTATGTATAATTGACATTTCAGTTTCTGTGAGCACTATTTATGCAGTAAAAGGTCATTTATTCAAAAGGAGAACAAAAGTACAAAGCATGATGAAAAAGTTAATTAAATTAAAAAAAACATATTTGTTAAAATTATTTCATTAAAAAAATATATATATGTTGTTAAGCTCCTTAATTTAAACTTTTCTTTATGAAATAGAATCTTTAGGAACCGGAATCACATCCGCAGACAGGGCGTGGGAAATTCTAACCTGATTCCAGTCTGAAAACTATTGGCCAGAGGCTTGCAGGAGTACCCATTGTGAATAGCTAAGATGTTAATCTACTAATTAGAAGACATTTCAGTCATAAATTGTCAAATAAAAAGGCTACTGTAAAGATATATTTTTTTAAAGTTCTATATTGCAGCTTTAAGTATATTTTAGGCATTTACTAACGCAGCTTTGCCATCAAGACTTGTCTATTTCGAAAAATGCATGTTTACTTCCACTTAAAAGATGCGCGACATATTTGAAACCAAAACATAGACAAATATTGTTTATATCATCCACCAAAGATTGCCAACTGCAGTCAAATGGGACAACCCACCTTAAATGACAGTGTTCCTCTGACAGCCACAAGAATAGACTCCCGCTTATGATCCAGAGCCACAAAGAAGGGGATCTCATAAATCTACAACACAATGTTTGTTTAGATGACATCAAATCAACAGAAGAATTTCAGTGACTGAAGTACATTAACAATTGTTTACGCCATCTTTAAATGTGTGATATACCTGATTGTGGAAGCTGACATGAATGAAGTCTCTGTAATGCAATCCGGTGCTTTGCAAGATGGAAGAAAAATGACAGCCGAGGTGGTCTCCCCCCACAATGTCGTACTCGGCAGCACGACTTCTACAGCTGACACCCAAATATATTTTTAAATACCAAATAATAAATCTCGTAGACTCTTTTGATTGAAATATAAATCCTACCAGTCTCCGCTAAGTTTGCAGGGTCCGGTGAGAAGGTTGGAGTAAATGTACAAAGGCCAGCCGTAGGCCGCAGCAGCAAAGTGCATGCGGTGGACGGCTTTCTCCAACTCTGACTCCAGATCTTCTTCCTTCAAATTGAAATTAACATTGAAAAATGTACTTGTTTAACATAAGTGTAACTGAACAATGTCCTTTAAGCAGTTATCTGGATACAATCTGATTGGGGAAGGAATGGGGTGCAGTACTTACAATGGGAGAGGATGGACTGTGATCAATAGTGACATCTGGATCTCTGCTTCTCTCCATCTTGTCCTGTTCCTGATGCAGCAAAGCCAAACCGGCAGCAATGTCACTGGTAACCAAGTCTGTGTCCTGCAACACACATTTCAATACAGGGAGGGTAAAAAAATACAACATTTAAAGGTTATGAGCAGCTTGCAGTTTTCCCCTAAAATTATTATTATATCTTAAGTACTGTTAAGTGATTGACTATGGTGACACATGTAAAAACGTGGGTTACTTTGGAAATGTAAGAATGGAACTCTGTTGTAAACTCAAGACCCCTTGCAGTGTAGTGCCACTTGTAGTCGGAAAAGAAATAGTAGAAGCCATAATAGTAGTAGTAAACAGAGTTTTATTTCATTCTCATTAGCTGGTATTTGCTCTGCTGTACTGTGTCTTATTTTGTAATCTCTAGATTTTTTATTTTTAGCCAAAGTGTGTAAGATCATGACTGACAGGCTTGGCTTTATACATGTATGTATTTTGCATATTACAATTCCTGTACCTTGCTTTGCCAGATTTGCTACTGCGAGTCATGATTATTTTTATTTTTAAGAATCAATATTTATTTAGTTAATTATTGTCAAAAATGTAAAGACATTAGTAAGAAAAACGGAGGCTATGCTAGCAAAAACAGGTTTCTGTTTTGAGATAAGCCTTGTCATAATGAAATAGTCATAATATACTGTGCTGCTATTACACCAATAAATGGCTCCTTAGTTTACATCATATTCCTTAAATTTGCGTGCAAGTCAGTACGCACCCTAGTCCGGGGTCACCAATCTTGTTGAAAGTGAGAGCTACATCTTGGGAACTGATTAATGCGAAGGGTTACCAATTTGATACACACTTCTGAAATAACAAATTTTCTCAAATGACTTATAATAATATCGTTATATGTAATTATTAATAATAATATTAAGTTATTTGAAGACACTGATCATGTTAATGATTCCTCACAATAATGAGGAAACAGATAAATATTAATATTTCTATAAATCTCTGCCAGTATTTACAATTGTCAAATTATCATTGGTAAACATTCCTAGAAAATCACAATGTCCAATCACTGGTAGGTTATTTTTAGAACAGGTCTGTGGGCTACTCATGTGGTCCTTGGGGGCTACCTGGTGGTGCCTGCAGGCACCATGTTGGTGACCCATGACATAGTCTATAACCAACTCATAATTGCAGTAAATATTTGTATGAAAAAAAGTTCTAGGTCCGAGTGTGCCTTCTTGCGTTTTGCGATGACATTCTTACACTGCACCGTAGTCACTAAGCTATGCTAATGATTTAAAATAATCCCAGAAAATATTTGTATGAAAATTAGTAAGCACAGCAGTAAGTGAGCAGCAGGCCTTTTAGGGGGTATTGCTAGGAGATGTCTTACAGAGAAGAATCCGCTGACGAGCTGAGAGATGCTGGAGAATGCCGCTCTGTTGCTTTCGTCTTGCGGCAGGCAACAACACAAAAGTCGTAGCCTACTCTCCCACACCTTGACAGCGAGTGAGCGTGCGGTGGAAAGGAACTGAGTTCCCCCGCTGCTCTCTAAGTGTCGCACTCCCAGGGGCTCCATGGCAGCAGCTGAAGGCCGAGGGTTGCCCAGTGGGTCAAAGACGAATATAACGCCGAGAGCAGTGAAGAGCAGGATGATCCAACTAGAAGAGGAGAAATGCTGTATCAAAATAATTCTTAAAACACAATAGGATGAAGCACACTAATGTAGAAAGATTCATATCCAACCTAGCAACCACTGCTGCGATGACAGCACCCACGGTTGCCGGGTCACAACCTTTGCCATCATCAGACACCCACACGGCCCCCAGACAGGCCCACACGAGCTCGGGAAGGTAAAGAAGAGCTCGCAGGTACACCAGTGTAGGCATGGAGCGTCGCGACCCAGGGTTTGTTATGGTACCTGAAGGCAAAAACATTATCAACATTCATGCAACTAAACAGTGGCAATGTTTAAGTAAACTAATGGCTTAATTTGCATGTTGTAATACAGTACTACTATTAAGAAAGACAGAACGGAACTACCATTACTCTGAACACCTATGCTCTCTAACCTTTGAATCTGTGAATCTCGGGTGGGCTGGAGCCTACCCTAGTGGAGCTACAGGGCATATAGACAAATAAATGAAATTCCTATTCACGTCTAAGAGCAATGTAACATAACTTGCACGTTTTTTAGTACTCTGGGAAACCACATTAACTAAAAAGGTCTACTATTACAGCAGATGGAAGTTATTGTTTTATGGTATGAGGATTACCTTGAGCACTAACATATACAATGGCACATAATGACAGGATGATAAGTGCCAGCACCACCATGAGTCCAATCAGGTAGATGTGAAGAACACCGTTCCCGTTACAATCGAAATGACCCTTGTGATAAGAGTACAGGATGATGGTGCCAATCCACCTAAATGAAAATACATAAAGTGGGGCGTAAGCAAAGAGAAACCAACGTGCTAACTGCATTCACGAATCAAAATACTGTAGTAGAGTTACAGTTAAGGACTATGCAATAAAAGTGTTTATTTGACATCTAATGTAGACACATACATACCAAAGTGCGCGGATGAATAATTCGAATGCTCCAGGGAAAACTAGATCATCACTGGCGATTCCCCACCGCCGACCAAAAACCACCAATCCAGGCATTTTGGGTTTAAAACGAAGAAATGTTGACTGGAAGTGTTAGATTGCTACAACATATCTTTAACGCGCGCTTGGAGCCATTCATGACTCCACTTCCTGAAAGCAAATCAGTGTTGCCACATTGTACTTTTCCTACGTTGCAACACTAGCTTCAGATTCCTGTCTCGACACGCCATTTTACACTACAACAGATAACAGAGTGTCTTGATTGTTTACCATCGTGGTGATAGCCAAAGTGTCTCGCTATTCGTTTCGACGAAGGTCAAATACTAGTAACCGCGTGCTAAGCTGACATTAAATAATGTTATTACGGTGCTTTAAAGGAGGTCAGTGGGATTGCTGATGTTACGTGACGAGCTTCTTATCTTCCAATGTTAGCTACAAATACTAAAAATAAACCTATTTCAAGATAACGACTTGAATCGATCACACGACTCGTAGTTTTGACGTGTTACAAAAATATTATTTTGTCGCACGGCCACAGTATTTGTTGCGAAAAATGATTGTTAACTAATTGTAAAACAGACTTGTTTTCATTTCCATCCGCATGTAGCAACCCTGCGCAACAAAGCGTTGTTTGTTAGTTCCGCTTCTACTTTTTTTCTGGCAACGTATAATTAATATATATCGCGCATATTCCTATAGCCTATATTGCCTTTATTGTTTTTTTTTGTTTACACTCTTCTACTTTTAATCCCCATTGTGTGAAATATGAGGTAGCAGGCCCGTCTTGTTCATATATTTGTAGAAATTTGCCCATTCATCCATTATCGGTTCCATGGTGTAATGGTTAGCACTCTGGACTCTGAATCCAGCGATCCGAGTTCAAATCTCGGTGGAACCTTGGTTTTTGCATTTTACATAATATATGGAGGTTGTTGTTATTGAATTCTGTCAAAAACATATTCACCTTTAAATGCTCTTTTTATCACTAGAGAAATGTGGAAAGGGGTAGGTTGTCTGTTCACGCCGTGGTTCGTCATTTCCAGTGACGTCAAGGCATCATGGCGGCACTGGGACATATGGCTCGACTCTGTATTTCCCTTTACAGTAATGTCCGAGTTCGTTCAATCGTAACTCCGCAGTCAGCAAAACCTAGGTTTGTCCAGACTAGTGAACTAAAAAACTGCCTGCAGCCGAACGCTGGTTATGCAAACCGAGGGCCAGATACGGAGCAGGTTAGTCAAATAGTGTGCTGCATTGTCGTGAATGTTCTCTGAAAAAAATGAAGGCATCGTTCTTATTTTATATTTATTATTTTTGTTTTGACTACGCATGACTTGTATGACTCACATATAATTGTAACGTTTCATGACGCCGATTCAAACGACTGATATTATTTTTTACCTTTTTTTTTTTAGGATGCCCAACACGTCCATGTTCCAGTAGGTAAATATTTGCCAACTAAATTACAAAACCGTTATATTGTCCTACTAATTTACTGATGCCTACTTTTTAATAACACTTTCTTTTCTTTAGATCGTCTGACAGTGTCTTATAGTAGAAGCAGTGGTCCTGGTGGTCAGCATGTCAATAAAGGTTTTCAAACAGTCAAACTGAGAACGCTGGATTTCTTTGTGTTCCACGTTGACAATGCCATTTTCAACCCACAGTCAACACGAAAACAGAGATCAGATTTCATGTGTTAACTGCAGACTGGATCCCAGAAGACGTGAGACAGAAAATCATGCAAAAGGTAGTAATCTTAAAAACATAAGTATTACCTGTGTTGTTGCTCTGCATTTCTAATTTAATGGTAATTAAAACAATTGAGTACAACAATTTTGCGATGCAGAACAAAAATCGTATCAACAAGGCTGGTGAGTTGATGGTGACGTCAGAGCTGAGCAGGAGCCAGCACAGGAACTTCAGTGACTGCATACAGAAGATCTCAGCCATTATTATTGAAGCTAGCGAGAAGCCACACGAGGCCACGCCAGAAGATATCGCCCTCAGGAAGTCTAGGTAACAATTTTACATCATGGTTCTTCATATATTGGCTGGTGTGTTTTTATACACTGATACAAATGAATAACTAGGTAGGATGTATATTAAATATTTTTTGGGGGAATCTTTTGCATTTGTTTTGACTATGTAGATCACAGTTATACATTTTTATCAATGCCTTCTCACTTTATATTGCTACAACCTTGCATTTGAACAGGGCTGTGTTGTAGACTGTAAACTTTTAATTTCTACTCACTGTATGTATTGTGATAACATAAATACAAATATTTTGTGTTGCCTTGCGGTTTCTGTCATATTCTTGTATAACAAACAGCACTTACTTCTGCTATGTGTGTGCATTTACCTTATGTAGGAATTCCACCTTTCAATTGCTTTGTAAAGGCCAGCCACTGTTTGGGGAAAGGCTGTGGACTGGTTATCTTTCTTTTATGCATAGGTCCTTTAAGGCTCTTAGATGGGAAAAATGTTTTTCAGGCTGGACAAGAGAAACATGGAGAGACTCCGACAGAAGAAAATCCGTGCTGCTACCAAAGAGAGCAGGCGACTGGGCTTTGATTGATGTTCCAACCAGCTTTGTAATTTCACTGTATTTATTCTATTTTCTTTTTAATAAAAGTTTTGAAAAATGTATATGCATACTGCTTCAACATTCACATTCGTTGACAGTTTAAACAAACTGTTTAACCACGGATAAAAAAAAAAAAAAAGTGCCAAGGAATCAAAATGTGCATAATTACTGTACTGGAATATAGAAATGCATTACTTGTCACTGATATCAGCTACCACCATTTGTTTATCAGCTTGTTAACACTGCATTAGCATAACATTTACAAACTGGAGCATAATCTAGCATAGCAAATATGACTTTATTAATGTAATGAATTACTACTATACTGCAACAGCATAACTGTGTGGGTCATACGCAGAAGTGTGTGGGTCATACGCAGAGTGCTGCGTCAAATTCGGCAAAAAATTCATTCATCCCATATACAGCATAATACATGTACAAGTGGGTGTGCGTGGAAGCGTTAATACTATTAGTAGCGACGAATGCTAGCGTTATAAAATCTTTTTTCGAAAGAAACCCAATGTCAAAAACATAGCAGAGGATGGTTTCGATCCATCGACCTCTGGGTTATGGGCCCAGCACGCTTCCGCTGCGCCACTCTGCTTCGATTGGTATAGTTGTAAAATGTAATTTATGTACGCACCACCACACGCACATGAATTCAACTTTAATCGGTGGATGTCGTGAAAAAAAGCCGTGAAGGCTTTTGGGGCGTTTGAAAAGTTTCAGTAGTTTTCAATGAACAAGAAAAAATAACGACCACGAAGGGACTCGAACCCTCAATCTTCTGATCCGAAGTCAGACGCCTTATCCATTAGGCCACGCGGTCTACATTGTCATAGGTGTGTAATTCCCACAAAGTATATATTATTTATTAGTGGTTCGCCGATTGGAAATACGTCTACCGTGGCAAATTCACCGTGCAAGCTAACAAGCCTAAATTCTCAACGGCTACTTCAGCAACAAATTAAAAGTACACATTATTTACAAAACTGTAGGCGGACAGACGTCATATCCACACGAACGACTTTGACCATGAAGGGCTTCGGCCGGAAACGGAAGTTTTTAGTGATTGAAACAAAAAATAAACATACCATCGAGCGCATTTACTAATTTTCCAACATTGCTGACATTACTGATAAAATATAATTAAATTCTACTTATTGATGTGTATCTTATTGTATTCAGACAAAAATGAGTAAAATAAAACTGACTGATTATTTAAATTATATTACACCAACATATTATTATACCAAACTAGATAGTGTCATTTTTTTCATGTACAGGTGTTGGAAAACAATCCTTTAAGTTTTCCGCGTGTTCCTGAAATCAGACTTGAGATCGGTGAACAGTTCCTTCGAAGGTTTTATTTTATTCAGAAATTTCTGAACAGAGCACATGTGACCAAACGCCATTAATTCCCCATGTGTCTGTGGCTCCTCCCACTCGCAGTCGCCATTATACTCCCAGCATTCCAAAAAGCCCCTCCCCTTACTCTTCCTCCAAATCCTCAGCCGCGCCCCTCGGCAGGAAACAGCCCCCAGCCCTTAGCTAAGACAAACATCATTCAACAGCTGGTTGATTACGTGAGATAAGAGGCAGGAAGAATCTTCAAACGTTTGGTCACATTATTACACTTATCAATCTTTGCTGAGTAAGTTAAAACAGTTATGACTAAATCTAAACAGTTATAATTAAATTGAAACAGAAGATTCTCATCACAGGTTACTAGATTTTATTTTGTAAATATGAATTCAGCCCAGTCAGACTTTTTACAGTGCACTGTTTCCTTCATCACAATCTGAAAAATGTTTGGCGGCATCTACACATTTTTGCTCTCAAATGGCTTGAAAGTCAGGAACGCTTACTGTTGCTGATCCTTGCTTTTGGTGAACTATAACCTCACTCCTGCAGAAAATAGAAGGAGCATAAAGACTTGCGTCTGTCCGTTTGCACTCTTCATGACCTTCTCGTATCCGCCTTAAGGCCGATGCAGCAGGACGGCGTGCTTGCAATGGCTGATGTCAGCCAGAATGCAAGCGAGAGGAAATTTGGACCTGCTGTTCACTTTGACGTATTTTCAAATGGAAAACGAGGACACGCACACGCGCATCAAGATGAGCACAAATGTTTGGCTTCTTTGCTTGGATATACGCACGCTGCTAACATTGCTTAGAATATACGACCGTTTTTCTAAACTCATAAACGAAGGAACATGTTGTGCTCAACCACCTCAGTGACTTCAACCCCAGAGATAAGGAAGCCCACCTCAAAGGAAGACGCGTTGGTGGAATTGAGGAGGTTATTTGAAGTATTCTTCCCACCGATTCTTGATGCCCAGAGTCGAGGTCAGCAGCACCCCATCTCCACTATACACAGTGTTAATGGCGCACTGCTTTCCTCTCCTGAGACGCGGAATGATGGACCAGAATTTCTTCGAAGCCGTCCGGAAGTCGTTTTCCATGGCCTCACCGAACTCCTCCCATGTCCGAGTTTTTGCCTTAGCGACTGCCGAAGCTGCATTCCGCTTGGCCAGCCGGTACCCGTCAGCTGCCTCCGGAGTCCCACAGGCCAAAAAGGCCCAATAGGACTCGGGTTCGAGGATTACCGCCACGACAGGCACCAACCACCTTACGGCCACAGCTCCGATCAGCCGCCTCAACAATGGAGGTGCGGAACATGGTCCACTCGGACTCAATGTCCCTCGCCTCCCTCGGGACAAGGGAGAAGTTCTGCACCCGAGTGTCCAAGGCGGAGGGAGGCTACCCTCTCGTCCACTGGGGTAAACCCTAACGTACAGGCGCCTAGCCGTGCGGGGCAATAAGTATGCCCACACCTGCTCTGCGCCTCTCACCGTAGGCAACTCCAGAGTGGAACAGAGTCCAGCCCCTCAAGAGAGGTTTGGTACCAGAACCCAAGCTGTGTGTCGAGGCGAGTCCGACAATAACTAGTCGGAACTTCTCTGCCTCGCACACCAGCTCGGGCTGCTTCCTGCCAGAGAGGTGACATTCCATGTCCCCAGAGCTAGCTTCAGTAGTCGGGGGCTTTTGGCTGCCACCCAGCTCATTGCCCACCCGATTCCTTTGGCCCGTCTCAACGGTGGTGAGCCTATGGGAAGGGGGACCCACGTTGCCTTTTCGGACTGTGCCCGGCCGAGCCCCATGGGTATAGACCCGGCCACCAGACGCTCGCCTTCGAGCCCTGCCTTCAGGCCTGGCTCCAGAGGGGGGCCTCGGTGACCTGCGTCCGGGCAAGGGAAACGTTTTTCCAATGATTTTGTTTGCCATAAGGAGTCATGTGAGCCGTGCTTGGTCTGGTCCCTCACCTAGGACCTACATGGGTGACCCTGCCAGGGGCATAAAGCCCCAGACAACACAGCTCCTAGGATCATTGGGACACACAAACCCCTCCACCACGGTAAGGTTTCAGCTCACGGAGCGGTAACAAACAGAACCAAAAAAAAAGGGGTAACAAAACTCTAATTCCAGCAAATATTTCCTCTGCTCTGCTCTCATCTTTATCAATTAATATCATTCATGAGCTTTTGGATTCATTAGCAACATATTCACCTTTGCCTCTTTATTATACAATACCTTTCAAGTCAAAAGGATATTTTAAGTAACTCCAATGACCCTCCCCATCCCCCCACCACAAAAAAAAACTCTTACTCATGTGACACTCAGTAGATGTATAGAAACTACAGATGATGATGACTACTTCCTTGGGTGTCAATGCTACACTTTTCTACAATATCAGAATAAGGTTTCCAAAATGTTTTAGCTAATATTGATTACTGGCACACTCGTGGTGTACATACGCCAGCTGGCTTTTGAAGGCACGCCTCGCCTGCATGGTAAAATAACTGTGTGAAAAGTTGTTCTGTTGCAGGGACTGGTACCCGGCTCAGCCTGAAAAGAAAGGCAAATACTGCGCTGTGATAGCAGGTGACAACCAGGACCGCTGGCACAACTACTATTGCGACAGCGACAAGCTGAAGTACATCTGCAAGCGTGCCAACTGTGAGTCTTCACCTTATTGGTTCGTGGCTGCATTGCATTAGCGTGAAATGCAGGAAAGCGGCTCCCAACAATAAAAATAAAAAAATGCTTGAAATGTTGACCCGTAAAGGCTTCCGTTGAGAAGTTGTCCTTCATGCATGTCATCAAATGATTGCTTCCCAATCCGGCTGATTGGATTCCATTCAAATAAGAACGTCAGCCTTTAACCTTTTTTTTAAGGGAATCCGATTTTAAATTTTTAAAGATTTTCATGTTGACACACACTGCATAACAGAATGACGGGAGCCGAGAGCCGCTGTCCTGCCTGTTTTCCATGTCTCTCTCCTCAAACACAGCTGACTCAACTGATCAGCTATTCAGCAAGCTCTGTAGAAGCCTGATAACGATCTTGTTCATCAATCAGGTGTGTTGATGGAGGGAGACATGGAAAACAGGCAGAACAGCGGCTCTCGAGGACCAGGGTTCCCTACCACTGCCTTAAGGCATGCTCAAAAAGCAACCCTGAAAAAAAAGGCAGACTAAACAAAAACAAAACAAAAAGGCGCCTCACATCGCCACCTCGTGGTCAAATAGAGAAGTGCATGCCCAACAAGAACATTTGCATGTCGTTGCTTTGTGAAAAACACGTGTCATCTTTTATATTTATATGTTTTGGCATGAAACTGAATGCATACATCCCAAAAACGTAACAATGTAAAAGTATACAGTGACGATGTCTTCTAATGTGCTTTCTCCTTCATCTGCAGACCAGAGCCGAAATCCTCCTGCTCCTTGCACCACCTGTTCTTGTCCTGCTCCTCCTGTGACCTGCCTCAGCCAAAAGTGCCCTCCTTCTAAAACCTGTCCTCTTCCTCCACCTCAGCCAACCTGCCCTCTTTTTTTCTTATTATCTCTTATTGTTCATTCGGTAATTGTCCCGATTTGACATGTCATCATCATTGCTCTCCTTTTTTAAAAATGTTTTATTTTATTTTTATTATTATTTTGTATGTGGGTGAGTATGTGTATGTGCGTGTGTGCGTGCGTGTGTGCGTGTGTGTGTGTGTGTGTGTGTGTGTGTGTGTGTGTGCGTGCGTGCGTGCGTGCGTGCGTGCGTGTGTGTGTGTGTGTGTGTGTGTGTGTGTGTGTGTGTGTGTGTGTGTGTGTGTGTGTGTGTGTGTGTGTGTGTGTGTGTGTGTGTGTGTGTGTATTCGTTAGTTCACCAAAAACCTATTAAAAAATCCCATACCGTTCACCTAAACCGAACACCGCCGCCAGGAGACCCGAGGAAGGACCAAAGAAAAGAAAGGAAAGTGAAATCCAGCACCGACCAGACACCACCCACCGGGCCACCAACCAGAGTCCTTCACCAACCCCAGAAACATCTAAATTCCAACAAATCAGGGAGACCTCAAGAGACCAAAGGAGAGACTGAGGAAAGGAAGGAAGGACAGACGAAGCAGAGTGAGATCCACAGACACCAGCCTCCAACAATTCAATGACCTGAGGGAGAAGCAGATTGTGTATGAGTTTCAATAGATGCTGGTGTGGTGGATCTGGCATGCATGAAAATCTCCACCAAAGAGGGGGGCCGTCGACCCCTGCCAGGACAGAGCAAGCGCAACACCTTAGGGCCCCCCAGGCCGCGGCAGCACCAAAGAACGATCCCCGGGCCCCGCCGGGGCCACCGGCCGGAGAGCAAACCCAGCGCCCCCCACCCCAACACGGCCCGTGCCCCCAACCCAACGCAGCAGGACGGGGCAATGCAGGCCCGCCAGGCACCCCACCGGTCCACAGCCCCCGCTCCCCCACGACCCCCCCCCCCATCCACCCCCACCATCCACCCCAACTCAGCCCCAGCCGCCCCCAGGCCCCCAAACCCCCAAACCCCCAGAAAAAATTGGGAGCAGGTGAGCCGGAGCAGAGGGAAATGATATCCCCACGCTCCGATCCACCCGCCTCCCAGGCATGTCAGTGAGCGTATGTGGTACATTAAAAAAATAAAAATAGGTGGGGGGGGGGGGCGTGGCGGGGACAAGGACAGGGGACCGCAGCACTGCTCTATACTGCGGTCTGCCCCAACCGATGGCACCCCCCCCCCCCCGACCCCCCCCCCCCCACACACACACACAGTTGTGTGGTGCATTAAAATATGAGGGGAGTTGTAGGGCGAAGACGGTGTTTCCACATCCCCCCCCCCCCAAAGTGTGTTATGTGCCCTATATGTCTATAAAAGTGTATTGTGCAAAACTAGTGTAGTGAGTTAAGAGGAGCGACCAGAAGACGACAAGAAGGGCAAGGGGCAGCGGCAGGGCCGCAGAGAGAGGGGGAGAAGAGGAGGAAGGGTGATGAGGGAGAAGGGACAGGGAGGCAGAGGACGGGCGGGGAGAGGCGAGAAGGGATAGGTAGCAGGGAGGAGTAAGGGGGAGGGGAGAGGGAACCACGGGGCACCCCGGCGGCCCATAGGCCCCGAACCGCGTCGCCGGGCCCAGAGCGACGGACCGCGCCTGAGTGGCGCCGCTCCGGACACCAGGGAGAGCCCCGCAACGCAGCACCCCCCAAGAGACCCAGGGAACGGCCAAGACGCAGCCGACACCCAGCAGCCAACAGAGGGGCAGACCCGCCCACGCCCAGCCAGGGGGGGACAGCACCTATAGAATTAACCCACTGGCATGCAGTGAATCCGAATATTAACTCTTAGTGCCCATTGGAGGTGAATCTGCTCGATCCTGTTGGCAGCAACTGGGTTCCTGACTATAAAAACACAACCATTAGTTACAAATTGCCAAATACAGAAACATCAATGTAAGTTATCGCGATGCGGTGGTTCTCGCTAACAGGCAGAATTAAGTAACCAGATTTAGGTTAAAATATTCTATATACGTAGACAATGTTTCTATAAATTTTGATATTTGGTTTTTATTTGAGGCAGATATTTTTTCCATTAAAATGTGATTTATGAGGAGATTAGACCATTGGTCGATATTCAGAGTTTGTTTATTTTTCCAGTTAACAAGAATAGTTTTTTTTTGCGATAGTAAGGGCTACAAGTGTAGATTGAAATTGTTTATGTGGTAAGTCAGTTGTTGTTAGGTCACCTAGCAAACACAAGTTTGGAGATAACGGTATCCTACAGTCCAAGATAGCGGAAAGTTTTTCTAAGACTTCAGTCCAGAAATACATAACCGGAGTACATAACCATAAACCATGAAAATAAGTGTCTGTAGTGTTTTGTAAACACTGGAGACAAATGTCGGAGTCTGAGAGTCCCATTTTCTTCATCATATATTGAGTAATGTATGTTCTATGAATAATTTTATATTGGCTAAGTTGTAAATTTGTGTGTTTTGTCATTTTAAAAACGTTTTTACAAACTTGAATCCAAAAGTCTGATTCCGGAGCTATAGACAAGTCTGTTTCCCATTTCGAGATGGGTAAAGATGTTTTATCAGTCTATGAAAGTAACTTGTATATTTTTGAGAGTTTTTTTGTTGTTGTCAGAGAAAGCTTGGTAATATCTTTAGCTAAAACGGGCGGTTGGAGCGTACCCCGAAGTGTTGGAATTTGTTTCTTTATCATACTTTTAACTTGTAGATAATGTAACAAATTAACGTTTTTTTATTTTGTATTTTTGGAGCAAGGATGTATATGATATAAACATATTATCTGAGAAGAGATGGTGGAGATGTGTAATTCCTTTCTGCTCCCACACACTTAAATAAAACGAATGATTGTTAAGTTGAAAGTCGGGGTTATGCCATAGGGGAGAAAGCCCGCAGGGCTCCACTTGGGCTTTTGTAATTTCTAGTGCCTTCCACCAGGCAGTCAGGGTGGCGGAAATCATTGGGTTTTTAAAACAATTATGTCGCTTAATCGATGTTGTAATAAAGAGTAAATCTAGAAGTCTGAGGTTATTACAATCCTTCTTTTCTAGTTCCAGCCAACAGTTAGTGTCTCTGTTGGGTTGTGCCCATAGAATGATATATTGTCGCTGGTTAGCTATATAGTAGTGCATAAAATTTGGTGCCTCGAGACCTCCTTTGGATTTATTTTTCTGAAGAGTAGATAGACTCATCTTTGCTTTTTTTTTATTCCAGTAAAATTTTGTAATGGCTGAGTCCAACAACTGGAACCAGTTAGCTGTAGGTTTAAATGGAATCATTGAGAAAAAATTGTTTATTTTGGGTAAAACTTTCATTTGGTAGTTAGTCGTCCTATTAGAGAAACAGGAAGATTATTCCAGCGCTCCAAGTCACTATGAATGCTATCCAGAAGTGGAGTAAAGTTTAAATGATTAAAATCAGTTAATTTAGGTGAGATTTTTATGCTTAAGTATTTTAAATAACCTATAGGAAATGAGTAGTGTGGGTCCTGGCTTACAGGGTTCCATGAATTTTCTGTAATAGGTAGTAGTGTTGATTTTGTCCAGTTAGTAGAATAATCTGATAAATGTGAGAATTTAGTTATTAAGTTAAATACTTCCCCTAACGAAATAGCAGGCTTTTCTAAATAAAGTAAAATATAATCTGCATATAGATTAATTGTGTGTTCTGTTACCCCAGAGTGAATTCCTTGAATCCTTCTTTCCTGGCGTATATCTAATGCAAGTGGCTCAATAAATATTGCAAATAATAAAGGGGACAGTGGGCATCCCTGTCTTGTGCCTCTCTGAAGAGTAAAACTCTGAGATATAATCCCATTAGTAGTAACTGTAGCTTTAGGAGAATCATATAATACTGACACCCAGTGAATAAATGACTTCCCAAAGCCAAATTGATTTAAAACAGCAAAGAGGAAGGACCAGTTAACTTTGTCAAAAGCTTTTTATGCATCCAATGATATAATAACTGCCTTTTTATCATGCCGCTGTGACATGTTAATAAGGTTAAAGAGTCTCCTAATATTTTTAGTAGGGTGACGATCTTTAATAAAGCCTGTTTGGTCGCTATGAATGATTGTCGAGATTACTGTTTCTAGTCTAGATGTGAAAGCCTTAGTGATAATTTTTATATCAGTGTTAATTAGTGAAATCGGACGGTAACTTGATGGAAGGGTGGGGTCTTTTTCTGGCTTTAATAAAAGTTTAATTGCTGTTGTATTCATGTGTGGGCGTATGTAACCATTCGTTTTAATTTCTGTTACTACTCTTAAGAATAGTGGAGCAAGCATTAACCAGAAGTGCTTAAAAAATATAGCCGGATAACTATCTGGGCTAGGTGCTCTGCCATTAGGCATACTATCTAGAGCACTGTACAACTCGTTTATAGTAAGTGGCGCATCTAACATATCTTTATATTCAGTAGTTAACTGAGGTATATTTAAGCTACTGAGGAATGCCTCAATATGCTCAGGGTTAGGCTTGTTAGTTTCTGAGTATAGGTTGCGATAATAGTTGTAAAAAATTTGATTAATTTCTTCTGGTGATTGTGTGCATTCACCAGTTGTCCCTTTAATAGCCGTTATAAGAGATTTTTCCCGATTGCGTTGAAGTTGGTTTGCAAGAAATGTACCTGATTTGTTATTATATTCAAAGTTGTTGTATCTCAATTGTTGTATTATAAACTCTGTCTTTTTAGATAGCATATCGTCTAACTGTATTTTTTGTATTTTGTAAGTCAGTCCATATTTGGTTATTTGGGTTTATTGCGTACTCATCCGTCAGTTGTTTAATTTTATATTCCAAGTCTTTTTCAAATTTTTTATCCTGTTTCTTTTTATAAGATGAATATGATATAATTTTACCTCTAATTACTGCTTTCCCAGCTTCCCAGAGAAGAGATGGAGATAAGTCTGGAGAGTCATTTATTTCCAAAAAGTCTGCCCACTATCTTCTTATAATTTTGTCAAACTCTGCGTCGTTTAGCAGTGAGATGTTAAAATGCCATGTCGGGGGTGGTTTAAAGGTATAATCAACTTGTAGGGAAAGGGAGACTGGTGCATGGTCGCTAATAATAATAGGATATGTATTTTTGTAACAGTTTTATCAGCAATAGAGTTATCTGTAAGAAAAAAATCAATTATTGAAAAAGACCGGTGCACAGCGGAAAATAAGGTAAATTCCTTCTTACTTGGGTTTTTAAATCTCCAGCTGTCGACGAGGCCAAAATCATCCATATATTCCCCTATTACTTTAGTAGATTGTAATCGCCTTATACATGTTGTATTATTAGAACGATCTATTAATGGATTTAAGACTGTGTTAAAGTCTCCTCCAATAATAATAGTAGAGTTCGCTGCTAATTCAAACAGCTGAGAGAAAAATTCATGGAAAAAGGCCGGATCATCATTATTAGGGGCATATAAATTACCAAATGTATATATTTTATTAAATATAGTCACCTGAATAATAATGTATCGGCCCTCTGGGTCTATTATTGTATTATTTAGAGTAAAGAATACATTCTTATGTATGAGTATACAGACTCCTCTTTGTCTACTGTTATAAGGGGCAGCGTACGCTTGGCTAAAATTCTTATCAATAAGTAATTTTCTTCAGATTTTTGTAGGTGGGTTTCTTGTAGGAGGCAAATATCTGCTTTTAATTTTAAGAGATGGCCTAAAAAATATATATTTTTGCCTGTGAGCGAGCGCCACAAACATTCCAGGAAACCAGAACTTGTCATGTTTTGGGTTCTGTTTTCCTTGTGTGTCTCCCTTGGTCTTGTTTAAGTGTGATCCTGCCCTTCCTCGTGTGATCCAATCAGTGCCCTCAGCCACTTGTGTCTTGCCCCAGGTGTGTCTTGTTGTGTCGTTAGTGTGTGTATTTAGTCTGCTGTCTCCCCTCTGTCTGTGTCAGGTCATTGTTGTATTTCCCCCTGTGATGCTGTCAGTTTTTGCCTTGGATTTTCCCCCCATGTCATGCTGCCCGTTTTGTCTTGTTGTTTTCTCCATGTTATGTTTTTCCGTGCAATTTAGATCTTGCCTTTTGTTTTGTAGAAATTAAAATCCCTTTTTTGATCGAACCTCTGCCTCCTTGCCCTGTCTTCCCGCATTTGGGTCCTCAAGCTCCCCCTTCTTGACAGAACTAATGTATTCATACAAACAATATAGACTCAGTCTTGTGTATATATCTGTATAGGCTGTTTGTTAATATTGGCATGTTATAGGATAGAATCAAAGTGGTTAGGTGGTTTATGTAATTTGTGTAAAATATGAGGTAACGTGTAAGTAAATATAACAGTGAAAAAACGGGCAGGGAGGTAAAAGTGAAGGAAATTAGCAGGGGATTAAACATAACAATACACCAGTAACTGGTAACCTAAGCGAGATATTTTGTTTAAATATACTTTAGATATAGTTATGTATTAATATTATATTTGTAATATAGCCTAAACATAATGAGTATTCATATTTTTGGTTTTATAACCACATATACAGTATATGTATACATCTAATAATCAAACAAAGTTTAGTTCCACCAATGCCAATTAGAACAGCCAGGGAGTGGAGTTGGGGTTCCGGAATAGTTGGCCATCGATGTATAGCTTATTAACGACTATCGTAGTACGTTTACCCTCCTGCCTATTTTGTGTCATTATAGGAAACAGTACTTTTCGCCGCTCATTAATCTCTCTCGGTACTGATAAAACCATAAAACATTGGCGTCAAAATCTGGAATAGTATAAACTGGCTAACTGGCTTTTTGGATTTGCAACATATTAAAGGTCTTTTTTTACTTTCTATATCAGACGATAGACGTGTTTGACCGCTCCCCTAAAATAGATAAATAGAGCTGGATTTTGCTTCTTTTTTTCATATTCTACAAAGGCAATATTAATCTGAATGTGGTGTTTTAAAGTGCAATTTGCTCTGCCTGGGGCTACCTTCATAACAAATGTTTGAATTGTTCTTATATTCCGTGTGATGTAATGTAGCTCAATCCCATCGTAAGCACTCACTTTGTGTGTTCAACCATCATAAGCACTCATGCTATCACCACATGTAACCATTCATCAGCAATAAAAGCATCCTAGCATATAACAGGACTCGTCATTGGCTGAATGGACAAAGGAGATAGACAACATTAGAACAGTGCTTAATCCATCCACCAAACATCCTTTTTTATGTCAAGAAATCAAGCAAGCAACAAATATCACACCATGGAGTGTATTTACAACATGAACTTCCTCGGAAAACAGGCATTGTGAATTCCAGTCAACAGTATAACAACATAGTCAGTCTAATGAATTCACACAACTCAGGTCCGCCAGCATCGGATGCTAACAATGCTAAGCTCTAAAATGACGCCTTTTAACACATTTGCATCCTCAAAAACTTGTGACTACTTGTAAACATCAATGATATATATATATGTATATGTATATACATTTTCCACTGCGTAATTTGTCAAAACAGCCTTCTTACTTTTTCAAGTATTTATATTTTTAATTATTAACTTAATTAATCATTAACAAGTCACTAACTAGTGGCGTAGACAAAGAAAATTTAACAGCAGAAGAAGAGTGTCTTTCGAGTGAAGGCAAAACAAGCTCAAGGGAAACAAACTAAGGTCACATTATGTTTCCCGACTTAAAATTAACGCAATATAAACACATAATTGGAAAGTTAGCTTATGTCTAATTTTAAACGAGAAATGGCTCGTACCTGTTCAATGGAGACTGCAACACTGCCTCCCCGTGGACGGCGGAGGAACGGGCCTTAGACACGTGAATTTCCGAGAGCTTGTGTGTGTGAATATTTTGCAACAGTGTGATGTTTATCTAAAAAACAAATGCGCGTGCGCAACGAGCCACAAACGCACTTTTGACAACTCCCAAGCAAAAGTCAGGGAAAATGCACATGTGAAAATTACGAATGTTTGTGGATCTGAAAAACATGTGAAAATCGCGAAAATATTTGTGAACACAAATTTATTTGTGTGAATATTTTCAACTTTCTACTCATAAGCTTTGCCATCACTATTGATGAGTTATTAACATTGTTTTTCAGTTTTAAATTATATTTTAGCCGTTTTAGATTTAATTAACTCAGTATGGCTGTATGAATAGACCTATATTCTTATCTGTGTTACTTTCATGAGAAAGAGCAACGGGTCTGTCTATTCATTCGTAATCTAAAGGGAGGGCCGGGGATTCTGCTGTGTCGGAAGGGAGTCAGGCTTATTATTATTGTATTATTTCTAATCTGATTTATACCCATGGGAACGGATTCTCTTGTATTCATTCAGTTGTAACCAGGTGTGTTGTGGGCTGACCTTTTTATGAACCCTCTTTGTGAATAAATAACGATGTGGGCTGGAGAGAAAGGAACACATTTGAACAGAGCACTGCTTGGGTGACTTGTTATTGTGTGATCAGAAGCTTCTGGTAATTAATACCTTTGCAAAGGAACTTCTTCAACAGAATCTCACCATTCAGTTAATTGAACACGCAAAGAGTACAATACTTAATATTGTCTACTCTAACAAATGGTGACCGCCGACGCTGAATTATAACGAATGGTCTCCTCCGTTGAACCAAACGGATGGTGTTATTCTGACGTGGAACAAGCTGCGGCGTTCAAGGACGGGCGGAACTTCTAGGCCTAAATAAATAAAGTACGGTAAGTGGAGACTGTTATCCACGTAGAAGAGGTTGTGTCTGTCTGGTCCGCTGCAGCTGGTTTTTTCGTCTTCCAAATTGTCTAAATTTTAAATGAGATCTGTGTGAATAAGTTATAGTTTGATGTCGTTAGAGAGTTGATAATTCCGACGATATTGAACTAAACACGTCGTGGAGTGGTGCATTTGAAGGTGACGTGATGCAGACTCAAAGTGATGAAGCTTTTTTTGTACAGGAAGAAATAGCGGTTAATTTTTTGATTTGTTTTGTTTTTCGTCAACGCTATGAAGAATCCTTAGACCATAATATATATTGAATAAAAGGGTTTGCCGGATGACGTAACAAGTCTTTCTTGTTTACTAAGGATCGCGAAGATTATGGTACGCGCTTCTGTTTTTTAAGCAGTTTTGGCCGGATTTGAGGACAAGTAACATAATTGTTCATGGCTCTTGGTGTGAAAGTTCTCTACACGTAATATGTCTTTTATTTGAAAAAGCGCCTGTTTGAAATTGAACAGTATTGAGGGGTCCAGGTTGATTACAGCGATGATTGGATTTTGTATCACTGTATTTGCAATCGAGAGATTACGTGATTTATTTTATTTTGTTGGCGCTTCTACAATATGTAGTTTTGAGGTCAGGATTCCCGTTTGAATTCCTTTTGTTCCACGGTTGAATTCGATGGTACGTGACAATTTCTTAAGAAAATAAGCGCCTTGCAGAAATTTTGCAATATATGGAGAACAGTTTAGCTCAGCGGGATTGGGTAACCGCTGTGTATAAACGAGAGGTCACGTAATTCTTATGTCTGTCTGTGTGTGGCCATATGTGTTAACATATTGAACTATTAATATTAAAAGTGAGACGTCACTGTATTAAAACCGAATGTATACATCAAAAACTACAAACAAAATGGAGGCGATTTCGACCCGGATACAGAATGGTTTGTCCTGAATGCGCTTCCGGTTCAGCGAAAAATAAAAGCGTCGATGAACAATGAAAAAACGAACTATGGATCGATTGTATACAAAGCTTTCGCTGGACAAAATGGTATGTCAGACTTTTGTATTTTCTTTGTTGGTAATGGAAAAAGGCTGAATTTGATGCTAAAATGACTCCAGCATTTGTGGAGCAGTTTACGGGTGGTTTGTTCGAAGTTACTAGTTTACTGAAATCACCGTATAAAACTGCGGTTTAAATGCTATAAGTTTTGTAGACAACGAATTGATAGAATAACACCGTTTATTATTTTATAATGACTGAAGAGTGTGTGCGTATGCATTTGAGTGTGTGACCTAGCTTCTAAAAAGGTGGGGGCTATTTTTGTTATTGTGTGTGAGAAATGTGCATATGGGGATTTTGTTTGTTTTTCTTCAATATTTTAACTAAGTTTGGTGTTGTATTGTGTGAGATGATACTGTTGTGATAGTGGCGTTTGTTTTATTAATGGGAATATGATAAAATAGGTTTTGCGATTTATAATGTTAAGATTCCCCCCCCCCCCCCCCCCCTGTTTCTAGGTTAGAAAAAAAGGTGGGGGCTGGGCTGTGCGCTGTTAGCATAATGTGTCCTCGTAATGGGACTTTTTCTTTGTCAAAATGGTAAGAGAGGAATGATAAACAATATAAAATAAGTAATAATATTTGAAAGATATTGTTGAGTTTTTGAAAAAAGAATATTAAATTAGTGTTTTATTTTTATTTTTTATTTTTTATTTTTTATTTTTTTTAGTGACTGAGCTAATAGTCTTTATATTTTAATGATTGATGACGATGGTTAATTTGTTAACTTTCCCTTTTCGGGACAAATGAAGAAAGAATAATGATAAAATAATGGCATTTTGTTTGAGCTATGTTGAGTTGATATAATTATGCCTATATCTGTATAGCTGTGGCTGGAAGTAAGATAGTTGAATAAGGAGTTATGAATGTTTTTGACATGTTGATAATGATTTTTAATATTTGTTTTTTTTCTCTGAGTGTGTCATTTCAGAAACTGATGTTTGAGTTCCAAGGCAGATGAGGGTTTGATGGCCTTCACTGATTACAAACTGCGAACGGGATGCGCCCCAGCTGCTGATACGTTGTATGGCTAGTAGCTATTTGAAGGGGTATTGAAAAAAAAAAAAAAAAAAAAAAAATGAGGCTGTGTTTTTTACGAAACATTTTTGAGAAAGCAGGGAGTGAACTGTCTTGCTATGATCCCATATCCTCAGTCTGGCATTTTTAAAGCATTGTATCAACGAGTGTGCATTTTTTGATCAGGTGAGCTCTCAGAAAGACTGTGTGTCATCGGATCCACATTGCAGACAGCGTCTGAATGGATGTGGCAGAGATCAAAGGTCAAAAGCCGCAGAGCAACAGTCTTCTCGTCCTGTGCCTAAGAAAAACATGATGTTCAAATTCCTCAATGCCCAGTGACTGTGTATACGCCTCATTCTATTGACTTCTCCCCTATGGCTGTTTTGCATCCAGAGGAAATCTAAATGCCTGCTCTGAACATTGCTGCCACAGCAGCCGCCATGCTGGCCAGGACTGAACATTGACAACAGCTGCCGTCCTGCCTTTTGCTGGGGGTCTGGACAAAGAAAGTTGGTGGTCGGAATGAGATGTGATCCATTCAGTAAAGTGCTGCACGGTGTATGCAAGTCATTTTTAATGTGTTGAGTGGGGAACTGTGATCTATAGCAAGATATTTCAGGAAATTGAAAACGACATATGTAAATTTGAAATGAGGGATTGAGAAAATTTATTTCAATCTATAGCCTACTAAATTTTTGCCTATATTTTTGGGAGAATCAGTTTCTGAATTGGTACAATGGGAATTTTATTAATATGATATGATATGATATATTTTTATTTTCCCCGTGAACTTTTTTGGACTTCGTCCGGCTGCAGCTATAGTATAAAATAAATAATAGAATAAAATGAGTAGTAACAAGTAAAAGACTAACTAAGAGTTTGATGGCTAAGTTTTTTTTTTTTTTTATAGCACTGTGATTTATAAATCCCCGAAATATTTTGTGTGCTGTGTTTTTTATGAGCCCCGCTAATATGTGAAAGATTAGCAGTTTGAAGATGATTTTTAGTTTGATTAAATCTAGGAAATGGTAGATATTTGTAAATTTTGTGTGATTTTATCCTCAGCCCCACTAATCTGTAAAAGAGGTGAGGTTGATTGGCAGTTTAAATAATTTTCGGGACTCTAGGAGAATTAGAGTAATATGGTTACCTCTATTTTTTGTGGTCCCAAAGTCATCATATACTAGTGTCTTAAGTTGTATTTGCTTATGCTCAGTTTTATAGTGTTTTGTAGCTCTTTTGTTTATCTCATGGCCTGATTTAGAGGGTTGAGTTATTTATGATGTTTTTTGAGTTATGAGGTCTCTATTTTGTCCTCCCTTTATCTTGACGTGTTTGAAAAAATCAGTGGATCTTTGTCAAATGAGGGAGTTTATGTTTAAGAATTTAACCAATGTAGACGAGTTAAAAAAATTAAAATCAAACTTAAAAACGAAATTAAAAAGGTTGTGGGGTATCGGCCTACACTCCAATTGACAGGATGAGTTTGAAAGTGATAATCCACAGTTTGAATATGAAGAAATCTACCAGAGGAAATCGATCGCAAAGTAAGTCTGAAGCAAGCAAGGACAATAATGCATATTCGCCGAATGAAGGTAATTATATTATATTATATCTTTTATCTCAGAATCATATTTGAAAAATGTAATGTTTGGAGCCCAGTGTTTGCAAAAGAGTATAGATAATATGAATTTATGTGAGTTTTTCCCAGCATGCCAGGATTCGGCCGGTCATGGGATTCTGGGAAGAGAATAAGAGATATGAAAGGCACAGTTATGCAAATTTAGAACAAATTTAGGCATGGAAAAAAAAAAAAAAAATTACCTATTATTGAATAAAACTTATTTGAAAGATAAATATTTATAAGCTCTGTCTTATATTAATGAATGAGCGAATGTCATTCAACTCAATCAAAGGCTGGGCTCTATTTTAATGTCACAAAAATAGATATTTTCTTGTTCCAACAGCACAGGACCTATGGATCTTAATCAAATAACATTTACTAATCCCAACTAACAAAAACTATCAGGGTTTTTTCCTCCAAATAAAATTTATGTGAGTTTATGAGAAACTAAAAATGAAAAGTTTCTGCACTCAGGAGAACGGCCCCAGGGGGTTGATGAAAATTCCACATCTGGTCTACAAGGCTTCCGGAGACGTGCCAGGCTCGGCTATCTCATCAACTGATGATCAGCAATCTTATCACCTCCGACCTGGAGCCACGTCAGCTGACCCAGTGATCGTTCTGGAGCGGCCGTTTCGGCATCATTCGACACCGTTTGAGGACATCAGTCAACGGATCAAGTCAAGTGCCTTTTCTTGGGCAATCATTCCAAGAAGAGTCAAATTTTTCGGGCACAATAATCCCGTGACAAATCGAAGAATTTGGGTAGTCTACCCCAAATTCTTAAAGAAGAGACGAACTATTGCGACACTCTTTTCATTAAAAAAAGACCTTCAAAGAACTTCATCACAAGATGGCTTCAAAGAACACATATTCGTCTGCCGATATATTGCGACACTTTTTAATGAACAACATTTTATGTTAAGCCTCACATATGCTATGCTTATTTCACTAAAAATCTTTTAAATGTATCAAATTGTTTTTTAATGTCATATGATTGCTAAACTACCTCCTCTTCTGCTAAAGGGATGTTTTAAGGATAATTATTTTTATCACACAACCATTGAAAAAAAATGTTTTAATGTGTTGAGCTCTCAAGAGCTCAAATGAGGGAATGATGAGTTATTAACATTGTTTTTCAGTTTTAAATTATATTTTAGCCGTTTTAGATTTAGTTAACTCAGTATGGCTGTATGAATAGACCTATATTCTTATCTGTGTTACTTTCATGAGAAAGAGCAACGGGTCTGTCTATTCATTCGTAATCTAAAGGGAGGGCCGGGGATTCTGCTGTGTCGGAAGGGAGTCAGGCTTATTATTATTGTATTATTTCTAATCTGATTTATACCCATGGGAACGGATTCTCTTGTATTTATTCAGTTGTAACCAGGTGTGTTGTGGGCTGACCTTTTTATGAACCCTCTTTGTGAATAAATAACGATGTGGGCTGGAGAGAAAGGAACACATTTGAACAGAGCACTGCTTGGGTGACTTGTTATTGTGTGATCAGAAGCTTCTGGTAATTAATACCTTTGCAAAGGAACTTCTTCAACAGAATCTCACCATTCAGTTAATTGAACACGCAAAGAGTACAATACTTAATATTGTCTACTCTAACACTATCAACACATTGAAGTTCACGGTCATGTGTTGCACTTCGCACACTCATCCACAAAAAGGCTGGTTGATTGCCTCCATTGATTGAAATGCTTTTAGTTGTTCAAAGGTATATGCACTCTTCGCATTTATAAGGTAGTTCATGGTGTCCATGTACATGATCGGTTGCTTCAATGTATAGGGACAGTCCAATTTTTGTAACGTCCCGCTGCCGTTCATTTGCCTGTAAGCTTTCCCGGTGCAATGTGCACTTTTGCGTGCTCATTGCCGTCAATTTAGCCGTTTTAATACGCGTCGTTTATACTATTGTCTAGGCGTCGGAAGCTGGACACGCCCACCGGCAGACTTCGTGGGAACTATCTATATTCTTGTCCAGTTTGAAGCAGTTGCTCGGCAAGCGTGAATGCTAAAGGACTCTGAGCGTCCACTATGTATGTGTCACTGTCAGTTACTTGTTTGTGTTGACTACCTAAGTAACCCTAAAACGGTTTTACAAGTGTTTATTCTGCTAAAATTGATCTGAAAGGAACATCAATGCATACAACAATGTGCACAGGACAGGACAGAGTGAAATACTGTATATAATTTTAATTTACTGTGGGTTTTTTGTTTTTGTTTACTCAATTGCTAGGTAGGTAAAGTCGGTTTGACTTAGACAAGAAAATGATGTAGATGTAGATCATTTGATAGAGTCATTAGAATCGGGTCAAATTGGCACCCAAGGTATAGCAGTGTTGTGTATGATGTTGTGTCCAATTGCAACACATTAACAACAATGAATGCAGTTTAAGGCTTTATTATCATCAGTCTTGGTTGAGACAGTGGTATTAAACTGACAAGATGAATCTAAAATATGAGTCACAATAATGATACAGCACATGGTTAGAATGAATAGTAAATGTAAAGCGATAACATATGGTATGACATTGTTTCAATAAAAAAATTAATACAGCGGTACAGTTCCACTCTCAAAAGCAAACAAAGTACAAAAGATGAACCAAGAACACTGATAAAAGCCGGTAGGTTTGCATTAATATTTATCTAGCATTCTAACTGAGTTAAGTTTGCTTAAAATGCATTTGATACATCACAGTTATCATGTTTTATTTACTGCAAAATGTTCATAATCTCTGCTTTCCTCGCCAGAATTAATTTAAAAAAAAAAGAGTCTATCCCTCACAACTTCATATTGTGAATGTGTCGCGTCAAATATGCCTGAGCCAGGTGCAAGGTTTTCAAAGTTGGTTTTGTGTTCCACATGTTAAAAACATTCATTATAGTAAAGCTTTATACTATACACAGGCAATCATAACACCGGAAAAAAAAGGCATTTAATCATGAAAAGGATTTTCAAGGTTAGTCGTTTAGGCTGCACGTGTTTAGACAAAGCCCTGGCTTCAACATGCCTATTATTAAATATGTTGTTAGAATGACTCAATGTCAAAAAACGTTGACACCAAAAGATTATTTAAAAAAAACTGTGGCAAACAAATCATGCAAGTGACCATTTGTGATGACCCTTGTGGGACAAGGTGAAAGTCAAAACATGACTTAAAGACTACCGACCTGCGTAGTATGTTTGGTTAACTGGCCAATAGCAAGAACTTCACATTAAGCATTCTGATAGTGGCATCATTAATCCCATTCCACTCCCACTAAAAGTGAGCAAGTTGACATAATTAAGAAGTAAAACAAGAAGGCTTATTCATACATTCATATAAAAAAAATAAAAGTAATGGGAAACTAGCACCATAGGCTCAACATGAACCAATGTTCCAGAAATGTTAATAGATTCCATTGTTTCAAATACAACATGGTTCAACATAGCAACTGTTATTTCCATGTGTATTCATGTCAATTATATAGTGGTGAGCTTTTACGTTCTAGTGTACTATTTATTGAATATGAGGGTGCCTCGGTTTATGTCATATAACATTTTGAGGCTATGAACAACAGCGTGCAGCGTAAGAATACGTCATCACGTGGTACCGGCTTTATGCTCAGTTACTGTCATGCTTACTATTTCTCATTTGACTGTTTTACATTTATGGCCGAGAAGTGGCCTTCAAACAAATATTTACTGTAATTGTAATTTTGCTGCAGCATTAATGTAGGTTAGTGACAGACTGTGTATTCCAAGTTAAGTACAAATTAAGGCCATCATAAAACAAGGACCCCTTGCATCTGAAGCCAGCGTCCGATAGTAATAAATGTGAATGTGACATCATTTTACCTTTGCCAAGGATGTTGTTTACGATTTATTAGTTGCACAACAATTTAAGTTGTTTTTACATTTTTTTTTCAATTAAACAAAACTCGCTGAATTCTGGTGTGTATCGTGATAAAAGAGCAAAGCCGAGAGGTTGAGAATCGTGTTGGTTTGTTCATAGAAGGATTACACAAAACTTTGTAAAGGGGTGTCATGTGCTACGACGTTTATTTTTCGGTGTAAATTACCGGTAGGACTAAATGTAGATAGGGATTACCCCGCTTTTTGCCATTTGAGTGTGAACAGAATGCGAAAGTGCTAATTTTCTGTCTTTTTGCTGTCTTAATTCATATAATTATGTGGCAAGATGTGAAAACAGCAGTAAACAGGAATTGTGTAGGTTCACAATAAAGGTCATTAACTCATTCACTCCCAGCCATTTTCACTGAAGCAATTCCCTTCGCTCCCGGCTATTTTACTGGATTTTGACTGATTTTGCAAGGCCCACAAAATATTGTGTTCTATCGCTATAAAAACATGGAACCTACCAAAAGAAAGATTAAAGTCTCGTTTTTCATCAGGAAAAAAAGTCAATTTCTATCGGTTTCTGTTTGGCAGCAATTAGCATTAGAATATAGCTAAGTTTCATCATTATTCACAAATCTGTTTAGAACTGGGGGTAAATGAGCTTTTTGCAACATCGCCCTGGTTGATCTCTTATACTCTGCTGCAAGCTGCTGGCTGTTTTTTGTAATAACTACCATTGTTTCAACCGTTCTTTACAATTGAAAGGCTGCATCAAAGCTTTCTGTATGATTTAGCATTAAAAAACGTATACAGTAAATACGTCTTTGGGACACTTAAATCATTTAAAATAGAACGTATTTATATGTCTTTGTGAGCAAATTAGTTAATTGCCAACTTCTTTGTTCGAGTCCGAGCGCATGCTGCTGATTGCAAAAACCACAACAATGATGTGGAATATACATAGATATATATTTAATCTTGTTAATACTTCAATCTTGACAGAGGTCTGTGTTCTACTGAGTGCCATTCCATTTTAATTGTTATTTCATTGTTTACAATTGCATAGCATTTTGAAAATATTGAGTTTCTCAGTGAATAAGGTAAGAAAGTAGCATATGCAGCATGGTGTAGATCCAAAGTAGGATTGTTCGGCCTTGGTGGAGGTTTTCGCTCTACTTGTTTGCATTCTAGTTAAAAGACTAAAGTGTGATTAGAGATTGTTTCCCCATACTGTATTCCACACATATTCTTGTTTTGTAGTCACCACATTTAAATAGACATATTTTGTTTGTAACGAGTGCCAACAGCAGGCACGGTTAGCTTTACACTTCTGAGCTTGTGATTTCTAATTTCGGCTCCCTTCCTTTGTTGAGTTTGCATGTTCTTCACATGCTAGCATGGGATTTCCCTAAGCACATGCATGTTAAGTTCATTAAAGACAGTAAATTGTCCATGAATGTGAGTTTGAATTGTTGTTTGTTTGTATGCGCCCTGTACGGAAGTGTGGAACTGCTAACGTTTTTTACTGTCAAACTAGTTCGAACGTACATGCAAATACATTCAAACCTACTTATAGGCTAAATATTAAAAACATAGCATTTTTTTCCCATAATGCCACGGGGTTTTGACTTGCACATGCACAAGTAAAAAAAATAATAATAATTTGGCCTACATTATACCAGTAGTTTGAGGGTTAGCTAATTAAACATTGTTTATTCGTAATTTAAAAAAAAAAGTTTTTATTATTCATTATTTATTTATTGCACAAAACTCAAAAGTATGTGCACTTCGATCTGTGGAGTGGTTTTGTGGAATGGGCTTGAGGAAAATATATATATTTTTAAAGTACAAGTATTTGTCAATTTAAGAAACTGTATAAAAAAAATCATTCTTGCTAAATACACTAAGGAGGAATAATAATAAAACAGTGGTTGAAAATAGAATGCTTGTTTGGCATTTACGAATAATGAGTTAGTAAAGTAATAAGTGAGGTGAAATCGGAATAAGACTAGATAAGCATTTCGAATAGCAATTATTTTCTTTTGTAAGTGGGTTTCTTTGGGTTTCTTTTCATAGTATTCATATTTGTTTTGTGGAATAGCTGGGCTAAACGTCTCTGTTGTTTGTTTGTTTTTTGATAAAATTGTCAAATGATGCTATTTTGTTGTAATGTTATTTTCAATGTTTCAAATAGTAGTGTATGATTTTCATTTGGCATTTCTTTCCCATAATGCCATGGGGTACAGACTTCCACATGCGCATATCATATCATCATATTGGCATTATGGGCAAAAATGCCAAGCGGAAATCATGGACTGCAGACATAATAAAAAGACAAAAATTACGAACAATGTTTACAGTGTTCTCTCTCTACAACGCGGTTCACTTTTCGCAGCCTGACTTTTTGGCAGATTTTTGTGTGTGCAATTTTGCATGCATTTTTTACCGTAATGTGCCTATTTTATAAAATATATGAAGGTTTGAGAATGTTTAAACAAGAGAGAAATGTGAATGCCTTGATGAGAAAAGTGTATAAACTGTGTGGTGAGGTGTTTTACTTCTTTAAAACATTTATAATAAATTTAAAACATAAAGATAACTACTTTGTGGATGTCATTTATTGCGGGTATTCTTTGGAACCTAACCCCAACGGAAAACGAGGGAACACTGTACTTCCTTAATTTAAATCCCCAAAAAAATTGCTTTTTTTGTTATGTTTTATTTTTGTTTTACTTCTTACTATGCACAAGTCAATACCTTGTGGCATAATAGGAAAAAAATGCTTTGTTTGAACCTTTTTAGCATTTTGCCTACAAGTACGTTGAAACATATTTCCAAGTTGATACATGCAAATAAGTTTGAATGGGTTTACCAGTCAAAAATGTTTTCTCCACATTGGCAGTTCCACGTTTCCGTAGCCATGTGATTGACGGCCCCCCTACCTGGGATAGGCTCCATCATCTGCAACCCTAACGAGGTATAGCGATTTAGATAATGGATGGAGGAGTATGATCGTGTGCAATACCTGTGGTTTGTGTAGGTTTCACAGCGCAGAAGCACTAAACACTGACACTGTCCTACAACTGTCCTCTATAGCTAGACGCGTGACTATTTACTAGATTTGCCTGATTTGCTTGATTTGCTGGATTTTGCAGATTTGGAAGCTTTAATATCCATCTTGGTTTTCTGGATACGAGAGAATATCTCCTTGAAGAGAGCCTTATACTCTGGGGCGTTTTGCCCCAGACGCTTATCCACCGCCTCCACTTGCTTGCCAATCATCTCAATGGCTTCTGGTGTGGAGGGGGACTCGGTAGGGCTGGGCGGAGGTGCAGGGGTGTGGCCCATAGCGCAGTCTTTCATGGAAGGATCTCGGGAAACGGGTCGGGACGTCTGGACGCCGGCGTGGCAAAGGCTTTCCTCGTGGCGTCTGCATTTTCCCAGCAGCTCCTCGTATTTTTCCAGTAATGCGTGGTACTGCTCATCCACCTCCCTGAGGATGGACATCCCTCTCTTCCTCACGCTGTTGGCGTGAAGTGCGTAGCTTACTCTCTTGCGGCCAGACGCATCCCGGGCGACTATGGCGTTGAGTGCTGTGTCGCTACAGCTTTTTCTCACGGGGTTCGACTCGGGGAGAGCCTCCCCGTCCACACCGATGCCGCCCTCCGTTTCTTCCCTAACACCTCCTCCTGTCTCACCAACCTCTCCCTCCAAGAAGGTGTCGGTCTCCGGCGTACTGTTGAGGACAGTTTGGGTCAGGGTAACGCCATCATCCTCGTTTCCAAGAAGGAAAGTCCGAGTGCGGCGTAGCTGTTGTAGCTCCTGCAGCTCCACCTCCAATTCCCGTACCCTTGCCTGGCAACTCTCGGCATCCTAGGATAAAAATCACAAAGTCGCATTGTACGATAGTGGCTTGTCGTAACATGAAAGAAATAGCACAAAAATCACCTGCACACGTGTTTGCAGGCGCGAGAAGTCTGCAAGGAGCAGGTTGCATTCCTTCTCCACACCCTCTCGGCGACCCCGCTCTGTCCGAATAGCCGCTCGCAGAGCTGACACCGCCTCTCTCAGGTGCTTGTTCTCCTCTTCAAATGGTTGACTCTTCGGCTCCAAAGTAAAGCTTTCAGCCCTTCCCACTACAAACTCATCCTCGTATCTGACACAATCATAAAAACAAGCTTTGAAGAGGGCATATTAGGGAGAATTGTCTCTCAAGTGCAGAAGTGGCAAATCCAGGTCCAGAAAGTAAAAACACAGCCACAGTTTGGCTTTAGCCCCTGATGCTAGTTAGCTAGCTAGCTAGCTCCTAGCAGGTAAATGAGCACCAATGGAGCTAGCTAGCTAGCACCTGCGGCTAAATGCCACAGTTTGGCTTTAGCTAAGGATGGAGCCAGCTAGCTAGCACCTGGGACTAAATGCCACACAGTTTAAAAAAGTCGAGATTTCTACTAAAACTGTCCATCACCAGTAATAAGCTTTTATTTTATGTTCTGATTAGACTATTTAGCAGGTCTTGTTTTGCTGCAAAATGATTGGCTGCTTGCAGAGATGAGTCCATCTTGAACTAAACGAGCCATCTCTTTGAAATGAATGACAAGAGGTCAGCAGTTTTTTTTCTTCTCCTTCCCGGCTGGGCAGAGGGTAGGGGAGAGCAGTTACACACACGCACACGCACACGCACACGCACACACACACAAACACACACAGGAGGGTGACATTGTGCTAACTAATTCCGGCATACTTATATAAATAACTTTTTGCAGATATGTTGATTAATGTGCATAATCATAAAAAAAAAACCTCTTTTTGATTGATTGATTGATTTGCACATCGATTTATTGATTTATTCTAATTGTGCCAACTGGTGCTTGTTAGCCCCAAAGGAGAACGTGACTAGTCCACAGGTCTGTTCTAAAAATAGCTCACATATATTTATTTATTTTAACTTAACATGGTACATGTTTTTAATGTACCAAATATTTAGTTTAGAAATAAAATAGATTGATTGGCATCCCAAAAAAAAGAAGAAGAAAGAAATGTTTTAATTGTAAAAAGGAAATTTTAGAACTGTAACTTAAGTAGGGATTATAATATCTGTAGACCTGTCAAAATTAATCGATTAATCAACAAGTAATCATTATCAAATTATTCTGCAACTATTTTAATAATTGAGTAATTGTTTTGAGCTATTTTTTATTTAAAAAAATTCCAAATCCTCTGATTACAGCATATCAACAGTAATTGTTCACTGATTTTTTTATGTAGTCCTTCATTAAAGAAGACTGATTATCTTCTATGTTTAATCAAAATAAGAAATTTGCAAACATCTGTTTTTACTTTGAAAAACAATTACTGAACCGGTAACATAGTACAACATCAATCCTCCACCTCCCGCACCCCCCCCCCTTTTTTTTTAAATCACTATAACAAATATGAAGTACAAAATAAACACTAATCACTGGTTAATAAACAGTAATCATGGGGAAAATGCTTTTGTAGTACAATTTAATGCAATTTAATGCAAAATTCAAATGAATCAGTCGAACATTTTTAGAATCGATAGATTAATCGATTCTAAAAATGTTCGATAGTGACAACACTAATAAAACAGTACACACTGTTTTATGTTATCTATCTGTCTTTTGTTTGAATTTATAGTAAGTAATTTATAGTGAGTATAGCACTTTGTTTCCAGCTGTGATTGTTTTTGAAGGGCTTTATACCATAAATAAAGTTCAGTTAAGTTGAGAGCTGAGTTTGCTTTCATTCTTTATCAAGGCGTTCACATGATTTCCATACTGGGCTTGTCTTCCACAAGTAGAAGCAAGCAGACGGCCGCTGCGTGACACAGAATTGGAGACAGCAAACGTGGGTCGGCACGCTTGTACTCGTCTGGCGAGAGCCAGCGGACTAGTCGTCCTTGTAATTAAAGCCACTCACCATGGCCTAGCAGTATGTGGGACGGGATGAGGGCTGACTCACTGTATAGGGCAGTGCCTAAAACAAGCTAATTTCGGCAAGTCAAGATTTGTGTTTTTGTATTTAAAACTCTTGATCGGTGGGGCGTTTTGACAAATGTAAGCTTGAAACTGTTTGAGATGGTAAAAAATACAATAGACCTCTTTTAAATTAGCCAGAATAAACCCAAAAATGTCCACTGAAAAACATAGAAATATCTACATTTAGTTATGTTCTTATGTTATCAGGAATTTACATGTACGATATCCTATCTACCTTAATTTTTGCCCATCCCTGTTTTAACTTGTTGTCCACGATTTGTGCTTAACTCCTTTGTCATTACCAGACAGCTGTGAGACCACCATACCTGGGTGCTGTGCAAAGTTCCCTCAGACAAGGAAAGGAGTGGATGGTCTTGCGTCGTTCCCTCTTCTCCCTTTTCACTCTGAGCTGTTCCACTGAGCGCAACTGCTCCACCTGTCCTGAAAGGGACTCCACCTGATTCTGCAATGTCTCAATGGTCCCTGTTAACCTGATCCAAAAGGCAGGACAACACTTTTTTTTAAAGCAGGATGGTGACACATTTAAGAGCGAATAAAGATTTTACCTTTCGATCTTTTGCTGTGAGGCCTTGCTGTCAATCACGAGTGTTTGATTGGTGTGCTCAAGTTCTCTTGCAGTACCATCCAGCTGCTCGTACACTTTGGCGTGCTGTTCATTCATGTCTCGAAGGACTTCCAGCTGTTTTGACAGGTACTGTACAATAAACACAGATATATGTTTGTTCTACTGAATTCATCCACTGTATATTATTGCTTAAAAGACTACTGAACAGTTAGTTATTATATTTCATTGTTTTTCTGGTGAATTTCCTCTCCCTGTAATGATGAAGTCACCCCTCAAAAAATGTCTTTACAATAATATGTTCTAAATGACAAAACAGTTGATCAGGGCTTAAGTAACAACCAATTATGACTCAGCTTGCGAAAGTCACATGACCAAACTCAGAAAAAGGGTGAGCTGTGATTGGTCAGACTCATTACCTGAGCCCTGAGCAACTGTGATGTCATTTTCACTCGACAACAAGTGCCAAAATGGCCGCCCTCTGGGATGTATAAAAACAGGTAGATTTTGCTGCTTAATTCATATTCCACAAATGTAATATTAATCAGAATGCTGTGTTTAAACTAGTTTAGTTTACGTCCTCTTCAAATGTGCCTGTTTTAACTGTGATGATGACTCATCTATTATTCAAACTGCCTTATACACTTTTCACAAAAAATTTGGGATTTTCGGCTTTTGGGTGAAATGTCATGCTTACATTAAAATGCAGAAAAGTTTTACTTAAAAAAAATAACATTACAGCTTAAGACACGTTAAATTCAATACTTTAAAAAATATATATATTTTTTTTTTTTTACAAAATTTAAGACCAACTTATCAATGTTTGCAATGTTCTATGTTGTCCAAAGTTGCTCAAGTCTGCTCTGTTTTGTTGGCTCCGCGACCATGATTGCATGACGTTACACAGACTTTTTTCCCCCCAAAGAATGTTTATTTATTATTTTTCCATTTATTTTATTATTATTATTATTAATATTATTATTATTATTATTAATCTTATTATTTACCATTATCACCGCCTCTCTTATACCTCAATTTCTTGCACTTGCTCTTCATTGGTTATGTACATCTGCTGCAGGGAATCCTCCAACTCCTTGTTCCTCTCCAGCAAGGTTTTTCCCAGCTCTGCAGCCAGGTGGAGGTCTATAAATGGGAAAGATTAAGGAAGCGTTGAATTAATCATGTATGCACAGAGAACGGGAACAGAAGGTGAGAAAGGAAATTAGAGATGAAGCATGAAATGATGGGATATTAATAGAAAGTCAAGAAATTCAGGCAGAGGAAAATAATGGGATATGCAAGCGACAAAAAGGATTAGGTGAACAAAAAAAGGGGCGCTAAGCTCCCAGGGGGAAAAAAACCAATGCAATTTTGATTAATTGTGATCCTAGTAGTTAGCAGGATGCATTTTTTTTTTAATAGTACTGAGGTATCTTGGGCTATTTTTGATGAAAACAGCCCAAAGATTATAGCACACTTTTCACATCCTGTTTATTGTATTTCTGAAATTATTGAGCTTCACCAGGCAATAAAATATGCCGCTTATCATAATATATCGCTTTTAGCTGCATATACAACTCGCTTGAAAATGGCTTTGCTAAGCATGTCAAGGGAAGGTGTGGTTGTGGTGGTTATGAAAATCAGCTGCAGGCACTCACTCATAGATACATTTTCAGAAATGGGCCATTTGGATTGTTTAATTCAACACTTGAAGGGCGGGTAAACATTCCAGAGGCTATTTGTATACAACTCATTAAAAAGTACAAAGTCAGGTCATAATCGAAAAAGCGATGAAGAATAACAAGATCTTGCCCAGAAGACTTTCAAATTACCCCATGAGATTGCACTGGTGTTATGCATATCTCTCTCACAGCCTAAAAAGGGACATTTTTATAACTTTAGTGTTGTATTAATCAGTACTGTAGACCTAATTATTTTCAGTTTCAGGACTACTTAAGCTGTTTTTTTTTAAATAAAATATTTTTAAAAATCAGATATAATGTGATAAAGTCTACATTTGCTTGTATTTTGACAAAACAAACAAATAAAAAGCTGCCTCGGATTATATAGGACTATGATTAGCAAAGGAGATCTAGAACCACTAAAACCAAACAAACAAAAACATGTCAGCATCTAGCTTAGCTTAGCTTTAAGGGAGGCAACCACCTGAAAGCACTAGAGAAAAGGCGAAAGAGGAAGCAGACCGATCAATACTAATAATTGCATGAGAAAACATTCCAATCGATACCGGCCACACACATGACTGTGCGTTTGCCGCACACAGGCCTTTCCTGCATGTTTCTGTTCATTCCTGTGATTGAATATCTTAATAAAAAATAATACTGCAGTGTGCACTATACATAACGTGTGTTTATATTCCCTGTTGATTTCTTCCAAAATCAATATATATTTGACACAAGTCACCCCAGTGATTGGAATGTGGAAAACAAGACATCTTCTGTTCCTTCTGTCCTGTGATGCAGCCATTAATTTTGTGTTATAGATGAGTAATTCTCTATATATGTCCTAATCATAATGTTTATGATCAGTACAGTGACATCTACAGTTGATGCTCTGTGCTTGCTCAACATAAACACTTTAGCCAGAGCACTGAAAAAGCCTGGGAGGCCTCTCATTTGATTTAAACCAAGGTTCATTCTTAGCTGGTACAATGGCCAAGCATTTGCTTCCTGGAATTCAGCCAGTGGAGACTCTAGAGAAAAAAAAACCACACTCACACAATAGACCCAAACAATGATGCATGCTAATGACATGTGTAGCATTCTGTTGTTTTCCTGCTCTTAGAGCTGTAACGTAAGCCGTGGCAACATCAGGAATTCCACTGGCTCACACTCCTCCAAGTTTGGCAACTCAGAAATTCAGACAACAACTTTAAATTTAGTTATGTATTATTTGCTCATTTGGTTACATGAAAGAGTCAAAATATTGTATAGGCTACAGCTCTTAGTATGCTGATGCAACCAATCAATTTTCCCCACAGGAGCAATGAAAATGTAATCAATCAGCCAAACTGATGCCGTAATGAAACCAGCACTAACTGTTTTCTTATGAATGTAAACAGCAAATCAAAAGTTAGATGTCACTTTAAGACATGTTTACTGGAGGGACTCCCTACACCAGGAAAAGGAAACAGTGGATTAATATATTACAAAAACTATAACTATCCAGTATCCACTAGAAAGAGACAAAGTTCAACTTAGTCGTCGATAAAGGCTAATGGTCTGATCACACTATGGAGCATTAAAATCCTTGTCCTTTTTTTTCCCAATCAAATTTTAGCTTCAACTGTATGTGTTGCCATGTAAATGTAAACCATTGAACATACATTTTGAAAAGTTTGTGTCTTATCTTAACTAGTCAATTGACCACTCTGCACCTTTGTGTTGGCACAGCGTGATATCAGTTTTTTCCCCTCCTCTGATTGGTTCAGCTAATTAGTCTTCTGTGTTTAGTTTACCATATACATCAAAATAACAATACTTAAGGAGAAGTAATAACCCTATATTTAGTTTTTTGAATGTGTATATAGACATCTATAATGCAGGTTTTCATTTTAGACCTACAAATACTTGAATAATGTGTAATGTACCTATCATTCATGCAATTCATGGCAAGATGGAAGTTTCCTGAGGGGCTCGTTGCATCTGGAAATGTCGCAAGATAAGGTCACGTGCTCAAAGGACAGCACTGCCTTGACTCCATCACCGAGACTCACGCAGCACACAGCTCACTTTAAGACAGCCTTTTCATCACATGTGAGGCTTTTTGACATTAGCAGTGCATGAGCCGAAGTAAGATAAATCCATGCCATTGCACAGTTTCTGCATCAGCACTGGTTCACCTTCAGGAATATATTATTCTGATGACTTGGCACAGTGACTGAGCGTTAAAGAGAGAGTGGAAATTAGGTAAGTGGAGTTCAGTATCACAGCATGAAGCATTGTCATTGACTGCAACCAACAAATTATATTTTTGGGGACAAAAGTAACCATTCTTCCACTTTCTTGTCCTCTTAAAGGTAGCCGGTGTGCTGGAGGCTATCCTGCTGACTTTAGGCGATAGGCAGGGTACACCCTGAACTTGTCGCCAGTCATATTTGTGAAGGGGCAAATATGAACAAACATTCACATCCATGGACAATTTAGAGCCTTCAGTTAACCCAGGAGAAACTGGAGAAAACTCATGCAAGCATGGGGAGAACACACACACGCCACACATAAGGCCAGAGCCAACTTTCAAACAGTGAGGCCGACCTGCGTTGCAGTTAATTTGTATACAGTATACAGTACTGCATTGAATACGGTCATTTTCTATAGGCTATAGCTTGCCCTCAAAAGCTGACTTTTCTTTCTTTTCTTTTTTTTTTTTACGTTATTCTAGTCTAGTATTTATCAGTTAGTATTAGTTTTTTTTATATTCATACACTTTTATATGGAGATTTAAAAATTGTTGGGCAATAAAGTACAATTCCCAAATGACTGTGTGACCTTCCGTCTTCTGTATAGCCATACAGTAATACTGAAATAAATACATTTGATGTGAACCCCAAAAGTTCATGATATTAATTGACGAAGGACATTTGCGCTGTAATTACTTTTAGTTAGTCTTATAAATGTAGTTTCAGTTAGTTTATTTTTAAATGGAAAATGTAGTTCGAGTTATTTTACTTCATTAATGAAAATGCTTTTTTTTTCAATTTTCAATTAAGTTACTTTAGTTTTTGTTAACTGTACAGGGAGGGACACAAGTCTAAGTCATTTATAATAATAATTATAATTATAATAATAACAATAACACTAAATACATAATACAATACAATACAAAACAATATAAAACAATACAAAACAATACAACACAATACAACAATACTAAATACCTTGTGCTCACGAAAAAAAGAGAGTATTTTTTGTTCGGTAACATCATTTCAAAAATCTAAATAAAAAATGCACATACAAAATATATATATATATATATATATATATATATATATATATATATATATATATATATATATATATATATTCTTGGCAAATAAACAGTGCATCTCTTTACAGAATGGTCACATTTGCCTAGAAGATTTGATCTTTATTTCAGAAATTCTTTATATTAATTAACGTGGCTTTTCGTGACTAATTGGACCCGTTGACATTAAACCATGTTCAGAAGCAAAATGACAGTGTAATCACTTGACTGCTTACTAGAACACGAGATTGTTATTTTTTATTAAATTATGTAACTCGATATACAATTCGAATTATAATACAATATACTGAGACTGAATACTTCGCAGACGTTCGATCGCTTTGTTATGAGGGGGAAAACAAACCGACACTGCATGCTTTTAAAATACATTTTTTAGCACGCAACTAAACGACAAAAAAAATAGTAGTTTTGACTATGCCACTAAAATTATCATGCAAAAGTTATATTCTCGTCGTGAGCATGAGACTGAGCCTTTGTTAAGTGGGTGCCACTGAGAGATGCCACCGGCCCGCCAGCCGGCCGGCTGCAGCCACTTCCTGTTGGGATGCTGCGGCCAAGGAGGAGTATCTTACCCTGCTCCAAGTCCCGTTGGTCGTACCAAGGCTCTTCCTCCTCGGTAACGAATTCGTCCATTGTGCCTGAGCTTAGCATGGATGAAGAGCGCAGTCCAAACAATACAAACTCCGACAAGAGTCCTAGCTCCTTCAAGACATCAAGCCGGAGCTGCCTGTGTTGAGGTTCAGATTTCCTTTCTCTCTCTCTCTCTCTCTCTCTCTCTCTCTCTCTCTCTCTCTCTCTCTCTCTCTCTCTCTCTCTCTCTCTCTCTCTCTCTCTCTCTCTCTCTCTCTCTCTCTTTCTCTCTCTCTCTCATCCCCCACGGCCCATCCCGTCTGCTGCAGCTGCAAAGACGAGACGTGGCAGTGATGTTGCAAGAGGAGCGCTTCCTGTCACTGTGGTCAGGCTAGCCTCCACTTGAAAATAAAATCAACCTCAGTATTACGGAAAGGCGCGTGAGTCAATTTAAAAATAAAGGCCATCGATGCCTTTGAATTAAGTGATTATTGGGGGTAATTTATTTTCAAACATAGCCTACTTCTGAAATTATTAGGTGAAAAAAAAGTATTGCATACATTTTATTTATTTTGAAATGCAACTTCAGATCTTAATACAACTTCCTGTGTGGCATCCTGCGACAGCCGAGTTACCACCCAGAAGATGTAATATCTCACTATTAAGATATGACAATTTAAAATTTGGCTTCAGGTTTTAGCAAGCATCATGGAAGTTGACATGCTTGATTTGCTTTCGCGGGCCACACAAAATGATGTAGCGGGCCACATGACAAAACACCCCCAGAAATAAACAACTGAAAGAGGACACAGCAAAGGCCTGGATTTGCATTTCAAATGAAGAACGCAACAGTTTGGTGAAGTCAGCTGGTCGCAGGCTTGGTGCAGTTATTGCAATTACGGGTTATGCACCCAAATATTAAATGTTGCTCACATTAATTTCATTTAATAATGTCCACCCCAATACTTTTGCTCACTTTAAAAGTGGGTGGCTTCAAACAAAAGGTGCTCTGTCTGAATTGTTTAACACGTGATACTCTGAAATAAAAGCTGGAAACTTGTCTGATATTATTCTTTTGATGAAACTCAAATGTCTTCAGTATACAACAAAAACAAAGGAATTCGATTGATCTTGTTGTTTCAATACTTTGGACAGTGTCGGGACTGGTTGCTACAGGATCACGTGCGCGTGCGTGTACGTGTGTGTGTGTGTGTGTGTGTGTACTTGTACATACTACATTGTGAGGACCAAATACGTCTTCAACCAACAGATTGAGGACATTTTTATGAAGTGAGGAAATTTTGGCCCGTCCTCACAATACAATACCTCTTTTTGAGTGTCAAGAATTGGTTTTAGAGTTTAGGTTTGAATTGGATTATGGTTGAGGTTAGGGTAAGGAATGGGGGTAGGCAATACTTTTTGATGGGGTTAGGTGAAGGGGCTAGGAAATGCATTGTCTATGGATGTTCTCACAATTATATAAGAACAAGTGTGTGTGTGTGTATCTGGACAAGTGGTTAGAGGTGTTGATTTGTATTCAAGTAAAGCACTTTGAGTTGCGTCTTATGAAAAGTGCTACAAAAGTTTGATTGATTGATTGATTAATTGATTGATTGATTGGAAATCAACGGTTTTGACAGTCACGTAAAAATTATGCAGGTTTCAAGAGCTTTTATTGTGAAATGCTAGATCAGACTTGGACAAAATCTGGCTGATATATTGGTGTGGTCTAGCAAGTGACAAAATGTTATGATATTATAGAAGGGGTTTACATGTGTCCATCACAGCACGTTACTGCAATGCAGAGTAGGCTATAATGTAAAGGCTGTTTTAACTTTTATTTTTTTATAGACGGTGGCTTGACCCCCCCCCCCTTTTTTTTTTTTTAAAGATCATGTACCTAATTTCAATATTGTACCTAAATTCAATATTGTAGTAATAAATCTATACAACGAATGCATTTTAAAATAATGTCGCCCTCTTGCGGTTGTAGTAGGGTATTGTCGTTAGAAGACAACAACAAGAGCTAACCACGGAGGATGTAGGTGTTGGCGGGCTGCCTGTTTTCAACATTTTACCCTCCCTGTCCATATTCCATAATATCCGCAACCACACGGACTACATTTGTGGGGGCAGGACCAAGACGTTTGACAGAATCCTTCCGGAAACACACGACGTAAGCCAAAAGCCCTCATACGACCTGCTGCAAGAAGCCGAGTTCCACTATGTTCAAATGAAAATATCTTCGACCGGAAGCAGTCGCATTTGGGAGTTTATTGTGGACAAACGACGCTTTGTTGTTATCTGCACCATCACTTCGCCTTAAACGATTTCGTAAATGTTTATTTGAAAGTGAAATGTCTGAAGATTGATCTAGGCTTTGAAACAATCAGCAGCCATTATTTATTTGCAGTAATAAAACACTGGATATCGTGCATTTACTTTCGAAACAAGAGCTTCTTATCTGATTTTGTAGTTCGAATAAACAAACGAACGTTTGGAGGAAATGAGATGCGCAACGCTTTCTTTGTAGACACAAAGGGATCTAATCATCTTGAATTATGGAAACGAAGAATGCAGAAGAGGTCCCCTGTTGTTCTGGCATTAACAGTGGGGCTAGTAGTTTGAGCCTTCCTGTGAGTAGAGGACTGCACGGCCTCGGATGCCTCCCTTCCCCAGTCACCGCTCGAAGACTGCCGTCTCTCCGAAATCGGGATCTGACACTAGGGGGTGCCCAGAAGAAAACAAAGGTATCTACTCTAGAAAGCCACCTGCATTAACTGTGGTAATTATTTTGAAATGAAAAGTCACTTAAAACAACAATAGGGATCCAGCCTACAGAAAACTGCAAGTAATATATGCTCGTCCCTTGCATGTCGATGTCCCAAAATGGAGGCAAAACACCACTTTCGTTTTAATGAAATTCCTCAACACACTTCACCATAGTTCCTTGGCATCAAGTTTCCACATGATTGTGGCAAAGCACTACTTTTGTCTAATCACTTCACTATACGTTGTTACTAATATCCACCCAAGACATATGCAATTTCCCCACAAATGTAAACGGTGAAAGTTCAAGGGTTTTAATGTGCAATGTCTTCAAAATTATATTTCACCCAGTTTTTAAAGCCCCATTGAAATTAGCCTGTTTTTAGAAGGTGGACCTTTCTTACTGACCGGCAACGGAGTTACGGGCTTGCTATTGACTGCTTGTACGGCAGCATTTAATCTGAAGAAAGAAAAGTGACACTCTATAATAACAATGTTTTCACTCATAGAGGCAGAACTTTATCACCTCACCAAGTTGTCGAATTTCACTTGCTAAAGAATAGAACATTCAATTCCACTAAGCGCACCGTGGATACTGGATAGTGTATGAATACTGATCATGTAGTTAGCTAATATAGTGATAGGTTATTATTAGCTCATTCTATTGATCCGTGCATCAAACAGCACTGCAGCTCTGCTTAGCATTTTGTTTTGGCTTGCTCATAGGCATTTTCCGGATATAGGCTTCTCACAATAATTTACTTCATTGTTTAATATCACTCTTGATAAATGAGTAGGCGCTCCAGAGACCTATTTGTGTACAAGCAATTTAAAAAGTAAATTTTCCATAAATCATAATATGACATCTTTAAAATCATACTAGTCACATAATAAAATACTAGACAGTCTATTAAAAAAGTACTGACATCTGTATCATTTTACATGCAGTGGTTTAATCTGACTTTTTTTACTGTCCCTCCAAGAAAACCTTTGAGCCAAACGTCAATGTTGTGAGGAAAAGCAAAGATGAGTAAGTAGTCATCATTAAATATTGTTTTAGAGTCCAGTGTAGTAATACTGAATATTCATTTGTCATGTTCTGTAAATAACACTGGTCAAAAGCAAATTGTGATCAGAGATGTCTTCATGTGTCCCAAAACAAACTTCAGATGCTTGTAACACCCTAATGATTTCCTGAAAATGTAATAATTCTTGAAATTTGCACTTAACTTGATCAAAAATTTAATAAAACCCCATAATGTATTAATTTCACCAGTGATGTATAAAAATGCGGACTGATATTGTATTCACATTTTTACCGATAATGTAATACTTTATTGCATTATTATATGATATATAATATCCAGAAGTCTTTGCGGCAGGACATTTTTAATCAAGTGCGCAGAACTATCCCAGCTGGCTACGGGCAGTAGGCGGGGTACACCCTGAACTGGTTGCCAGCCAATCCAGGGCACAGAGAGACAAACAACCATCCACACTCACAACCACACCTAGGGACAATTTAGAGTGTTCAATTAACCTGACATGCATGTCTTTGGAATGTGGGAGGAAACCGGAGCACCCGGAGAAAACCCATGCGAGCACGGGGAGAACATGCAAACTCCACCCAGGAAGGCCGAAGCCCAGACTCGATCTCACGTGCTCTGCACTGGGAGGCGGACGTGCTAACTAGTCAGCCTGCTATAATCCTTAAGTCATAAATATGAGTACTTATTATTGTTATAATATAATTATTCTGAAAACCTGATGTGTTCGAGAAGAATTGAGGGCAAATTTGGAATCAGTGCAAAAACTGTATGTAGAAAAGTTGACTTGCAGTGGTGAAAACAATTTGTAAAAATGGGTTGACCAGTGTAATTAGCATTTATGCACTTGAACTACATCTAATTCCAGAATAAAGGAAGCGATTCAAGTGACGCCGAAACGAGAGCGTAAACAGAGTGATGATAGAAGAAGAGAGAACAGAGGCAGGAGGAAAGAGAAGCCACAGACTATCCAGTCTCACTCCATCTTTGAACAGGGCCCCGCTCACACCCTGCGGAAAACAGGTTCATGTCGATGATGTATTGTGCAATGTTCCATCTTCGGTATAGTTTACATATTTTTACTCTTGCAGGCTGGTTTGCTGCTCCAGAAGTGTGTGACGCCACCGCATTTCCTAAATGTAAACCTATAAAGAAAGAGCGGCAAGAGTCTGACGATGAAGATGAGCTACTCAGAATACTGCAGAGAGATGATGTGAGTTAATCTACACTAAATACACAGTGAAGGCTCTCAAACTATCTATACTAGGATAAGAGGGACTTGTATCATTTTCATTCTGGGTTGTGCTGGACTTTGTAAATCCAACAGTGAAAAGAGAAAATACATTTCTTCCTCACTTATCAAGATCCTGATTGTTATTATCTAACTGTGTTTTTCCAGTTCATATGTGATCCGAGTTTAAAGAATGACGCCAAGCTGAACCCAATCCAGTTACCTTTGTGTCAGTCAAGCACATGTAAGACAACTAACAACACCTTAATATTGCATGCCTATTACATTATTTCACTCTGCTGATGCCTCTTGTTGTTCTAAAGCAAGCCAAGAGAAGCCTCTTCGTCTCGGATCGCCATCTAGTGGACCTCAGGTTAGAACAGCCCGGAACGGAAAGCAGCCATCTTTGGTGGAGATACTGCAAGGTCTCTGCCTGTCTGGCAAGGAGGAGCTCTTCTTCATGCAGTTACCTGACTGTATGCCTGTGAGGGCACAAAAAGCAGACTCCAATCCTGAAGCAAGAATCGAGAAAGTTGCCAAGGGCAAAAAGCCTCAGCTTGGGAAATCACAAGTGAGTCAACATTGGGTATTTGGGTGGTTATTTGTAAAACGTACAGTTTGGGCTTCACTGCTAAAGCTGCTGCAACCCGACCTCGGATAAGCAGTAGTAAATGGATGGATGGATGCGACAGAGCACAAGCATTGTAGTTCTGTCGCCTCCAAAATGTCGCACGCGTCAATGATGACGTTCCCCATTTGGTCCTGGCTCTTCTTCTCTGGTAAAGAAGTACATTCTTGGAGGCTTTTGTGAGCATTGTCTGCCATCTAGTGGTCAAATGGTGAACAATATTCTTACTGTTTAAAACTACTCCGCAACAGTAAACTGTTATTTTCAAAACATGCCCTTGATCTAGACAGAAACGATACAGGGACGTCATGAAGGCCCTCTTTGAAGCACTGTAGCATCAATCTCATTAGCGTATTTAATATTTTGCAGTCATCATCCATGAATTGCTCTTTGCGTCTCTCCAGGAGTCCCCTTCGGTGAAGTGCTCACCTGTGCTGTCAGAATTCTCAGAGGGATTTCTGGGTAAGCTCCAGATACGAAAGTCTGGAAAGGTGGAGATGAAGCTCGGCGATATTGTCATGGACATCACTAATGGAGCTGCTTTGTCATTCCTCCAGGTAATTAAAAGGGTATAATATTTAACAAAGGTAATAATGTTCAGTTTCACTGACATTGAGAGATAGATACTAAGCCAAACAAATTTTTATTGAAAAATAAAATGAGATTTTTTTTGTGCCTTTTTTCCTTCTTTTTTCTTTCTTTCTTTATTTTACAAATTTAAGGCATGGGTATAAGGTTTATTTGTGGAAAAAAATGAAGAGGGAGTGTAGCCTTTTTCTCAAATCTGGCTCTCTTCACCTTGAAGTCAAAATGCGTTGTGTTGTTGCATTTCCCATTCATAGAATTGCGTCATTTGCTCCATTGCAAATCATGAAGTGAGGACGCTGACACCCATCACTCAACTCAACATTTATTCAGCACTTTAAAACAACCACCGTTTTTTTTTTAAGATGGAACCCAGGGACAACCGATACATTGAAAATGGCAGAGGCCCCAGAAATAAACTCTGTGGAACACCATACATTTGTGCATGTAAATTCATATTGCACATATTAATCTGACCACTTTCCTTTTTTGCTCGACAAAGTATGAAGGGACACAACGTGCCATCAAAACAGCCACAAGTCGACTAATGAGCGCATCAAATACCCTGCAGCACTGATAGGCCAAGCAATGTCGCATGATCACCTGCAGCCAATGATGGCCAAGCGGGGCATATCATCACGAATCATATGTGTCGGGTGTGTGTCTTGACCTCCGCCGAACAGTTGAGACTGAATCACAGAACCCCTGGGTTCAATCGAACTGGGCTAACAATAGACATTAAGAAAAAATACTTTTTATTCTGTTGTTTTCAGCAACTGGTGTCTGTGAATCTCTCCGACGGTAAGACTGGAGACATGATGGTGTTAGGAAACATCCAACATAAATTGGTCTTATCTCCAAACTTCCAAACTTTATTGGAACAATCAACACAACAGCAACAAGGATCGTGATCATCTCATCAACAGCTGAGATTTGGTTTTCATAGTTTTTGATCGATCTTTTCAGCAACGTGGAGTGCGACCTTCGATAATCAACTGCCAATGCAACCCACTGAATGAAAATGAACCAGTTTTAACCTGTTTTGGTATATTTTATGTATTATAGTCATAGTGTACTTTTGGTGTAAACAATTGATTTTAGTTGTGCCCATAATTTTTGTAATGTATTGTAAAAGCCTCACAAGACTGAGATTGCACCAAATGTGGCACTGACAACATTTTGGATTACAATCTGGATTTATGATCTAAGTACTTAGCTATTATTCGTTACCTATGCTTGTTTTTTTTTTGTTCTTGAATATTATTTAAATGTTCAACAATTAATGCATTTATGTGAAGTCACTTGCTATGGTTTTTAAAATATTGACTCCAAACATTTTCTACATGGTCAAATCTTAACTGTTGTGTTTTTCTTAACTAGTGGCCGGGCTTTAATTTCAGTAATGATGGGTTTCACTTGCTGTACCAAATCTTCAATGGTTTCCAGCTTGATATTCTCCGTTTGTAAGTTTTCTTTTTTTGTATTTCAGTACTCTTGCTTTTGACAATGTTTCTGTATAGATTAGTTTTGTTTAGTATTGTACAAATAAATGTGTTGTAAAGTAAAATGGTCTATAAATGCTGTTAGCAATTTTTCATACCAGATACTTTTTTCAGTTGTATTTTCTGTATGGTTGTTCAGATTTTTTTTTCTCATTTTCTTCCCCCTTGTACCTAATGCGTTGTGGGTGCCAGGTCAATGTTGTTTGACATAACATGAAGTGGATGTAAATATTTATTCAAAACACAATACAAAAGGACAGCGATAACATGTAATATTCTGTAAATATTAAGTGTATGTTCTTAATAGGCATGGCTACATTACTGGACGGTGGGAAAAAGGATTAGAAAAACCTAAGAAAGAAAGTTTCAAGATATATGTGAAATATAAAAAAAGCATTTTTTTACATGGCGTTTCTTGTTTGTTTTTGTTTTTTTTTGGGGGGGGGGGGGTAAGTGTTTCAGGAGCATTTGATAATGACATTTCAGTCATATGCATCTTCACAAGCTTATGTTACACGAAAATGAGTTACTAGCAATAATACAACTTCAGTCAAGTTCCAATTCTTGTACACACTCCCAGTAGAAGATACTGTCAACTCAAGTATAGTACCAAACTGCTGCATACCGTGTACATCTGAAATAGAAAGGAATATCGCAAAATCTACAATATTGTAAAGTCGGTCAGCTTTTACAAAACTAAGTGAAACATTCAAAGCCATTTTCTTTTTAAAATGTTGATCATTTCAGTTTGTTTTCTGTCAATCACTGTTATATTTCCCATACAAATCTTAGAAAACATTCTGCCAATGCAAAGGTTGCAAGACAATGGCAACCATAGCAACATATATTAAGTGAATACCTCCAAGCAGTATAATCATTGTAAAGTCAGAATGTTTGGTACAGCTTTCTTGCATGAGATCACATTAAATGGTGTAGCCCACTATTTTATATACATACAGTACAAATGTGTTCTGGTCATCTCGAGATGTTAGTAACTGTTTAGAAACTAGACTGTTATCAAGAAAATGTTGCTTTACTCTTAATGAAATACCCAAAGCCATTATGTTCTGTGACACAAGCTTATCATCATCACCCTCCTAAAATAATGGCCTAAATCCTTTTTCGAAAAACTCAATCAAATATTATGTAGTATGTACTATAGTAATAATTTCATTTCAGGGGTAGAATAGAATGTTGAATGTGTTAACAAGACATTCATTTTAGATAATTTTATGCTTCCAAATTAGTGGCAACAGTTGAGGGATCGTCACTGACCAACAAAAAGAGTCGCAGCTATTCTATCTGCAAATGATGAATTAAGCCATTTTCAAAAATTGTTGTTCCTGCGTGTAACGGCCAGGTCTATGACTTCAATGACATGTTCAAACCTCACAAATTTGTCAAGTAATCAATTAACTAAAGTTGGATGTTCATAGCCTTTAATTTCTGTTGAACCTGATGACAACTTTTGTACCACTCCAAATTAGTTGAGAAACCAGCATAACACAGATACAGTGTGTCGTCAGAACATCTGTCTAGTAGTAGTCTATAACACTTGGAAACCGAGACTGCTAAAGAAACAACGGTTAAGTATTTTTTGTCTTTTTTGTCTTTTTGTCAGCTTTTGCAACGATGATTTTTGTCTTCTTCTTGACAGTTTTTGACTTGGCTTTGGTAACGACCTTCTTTGCTGTTGCCGTCTTTTTTTTCTTGGCCTTTTTGGTTTCTGCAGCCTTTTTTTTCTGGCTCGACAGAGTCTTGTCTCTGAGCAGGTCTTGTCGTCCAATTTCCATCATGTTGTCTTCCCATGACTCCATCTCATTCTTGTAGCGGATTTTATCGTCCTCGGCCAGCTGTGTATAAATCTGGAATGTTGAACAAATGGACAGTTGGACACTGGACAGTTTGCTTGATTTTTGTGCAACAATATTTGGTAGCAAATAAATAAATAAATATAAAAAAAAATTATATATATATAATAATATAATATATTTCCCAATGTATTGACAGGGGCAATTGTCATGCATACAGAATTGTATACGTTTTTAAATCGAATTTTCTTATTTTTCTGTATAATTCTTTTTTAACTGTCTATAGATGTACAGTGTCCTTGAGGGTCTCAAAAGGCACGTCCAAACTGAAAGTATTATTATTATTAGAATGTGTAAAGATATGTTACAGCTAAGCACATGTAGTTCCTTTGGTTTCTTTAACTTTGAACTCCAAATTTCATACTTCGACATTACTAAAATAATATGTAAAGTTGTTGAGGCCTACCTGCTTCTGATTGCTGAAAAGATTCTGCCAGTCATCCTGCAAAGACTTCATCTTTGCCTACAACATAAAAACATGAAATCCTATTATGCAAAAATCAGGATGTGCCAGGAAACTACAAAAATGTGAGCAATGGGAGTTTGAGAGTCCGATGATGAAAATCTGTAGTCAAGTACAATACAAATAGCTCATCATTGAATACATTAAAAGCAGGCATACACACATAGATCAAATTGTTGGTAACATTTAGTACTAACCGGTATGTTTGCTCCTTTGGCTTCCACAAAATGTTCGGACATAAAGATGTTGAATGACGAGCGAGGACGTTTTGGTTTCCCCATGTTGGTAGCTTCCTACATCACATTGAAAAATATTAGCGAAAATACAAATAAATTTTGCATGGTGCTTATCTGCTTTTGGCTCACCCTCTTCTTGCGGATGGCCTTCCTCTTGGCCATCCTCTGCCTCTTCTCAAGCGCTTGCTGCTCGATCTGTGCTGGGGTCAACTGGGCCCGGTAGTGCTGTAGATCCATCTTGAACTTCTCCTTCTCCCGCAGATAGGCATCTTCAAATGGCTTCGTGCAAGACATCAACCAGATGAATTAGTATTAGTATACTCCAACTTAAAAAAAGAAAGAAGTTGATTTCCTTTTAGATGTGTCTGACCCTTTGACTTAATTGTAAAACATTATTCATACCAAAGGAATTAATGATGATAAAACTTTGATGATGGATGAAAATATTTTTAATCAATGTCAGCCAGTGACCTTGAACGGATATTTGCAACCTTTCCGGTTCCATTGTAGTGATTAAGTTGAATTACCCGTTTCTGCTCAGGGCTCATCAGTCTCCACTCGTGGGCAATCTTCCTGATGACATCCACTATTTTTATTTCTGAAGGAAACAGCAAGATTATATTGGGTCTCAGTGTAGGCATAAACTCAAAACAAAGATGCAGCAACACATAAGACTGTCACTGCATAGCTCCTCATTGCATTTTGAGATAATTTGAGATGCATATGTTGCACCTTACCTGGGTTCCGACTCACGATGGCTGGCTTCTGCTGCACAACGTATCTTAGGTATCCATTGAGAGGCTTCTTTGGAGGGTCACTGGTTTGGGTGGACAAGCACTTCACTGGGTTCCTATATGCAGCATGGACGACTCTGATAGATCAAAAGAAGGACACTTTATGTTGGAATTATTTTAAGTGCAAAATTCTTTATTTATAATGATGTTTTTTTTGGTTATATATATATTTTTTTTTTTTGTTCCAAATTGTTCCAGAGATAATACTACAAATACAGTTCCAAAGTTTAATAAATCAGATACTGATAGCATAGCATTCTGTTTTAAGCAATGATGGGTGAGTACCGTTACCAGGTATTGGTATATGTACTTGGAATCGGTATCGATCTGGGGAAGAAAGTGTTATTGAACATCCCTGGTTTTAATTCTTCTTTTTTTCCTCATCAAAAATACTTTACGCTGGTTAGGGGGTTCTTAGATCAAAAAAATATTTCCCAGGGGATAGATAATGGGGAAAAAAGGAACAGAAGCACTGCCCTACATTATACTGGGAGCAGTGTCAAATATATTGGCTACCTTATTTTCGACACTTTTTCAATCTAAATTATAAAACGGTAAAATGTAATGAGTTTCTAGTCATCTGCAAATTACACCCAAAACAACGAGCACAAATTTAAGACAAGACAAATTCTTTACTGGCCCACGAACACCTAGTAAGTATAATTATATATAATAATGTTGCAGGAAACATACTGTAGCGCTACTTGCTTATCTATATTTTGCCAAAAAATGCACTAATCATGCAATACAATTTAAAGTAGATTTGTTTGGTGAGGGTCTTGGGGAAACGTACAACTAATAATTGGGCTATTAGCTTTGTCGCCAATCGTAATCTAGAAACTACTAGAGTACGAACTTGTTGAAGCAAAGTTAGCTACCTTGCCAGAGTGCTCGTGCAAGTGAAGACATTGAAGGACTTCGTCAGAAGACTGACACTTGCTGTTACGAAGCCAAAAGGAGCCATGCCGGCGTTGTTTGCACCTAAAATCACGTCAGGCGGATCAAACTAAAACAGTCGTACGACCTTACAATTGAATATTAACGCATGCAATACCCTTCAGCCCTGCACAGTACACACATGTAGGACCGCAATCTGCAGCAAAAGGCGCCTTCGATTGCCCCCGGTGGATTGTGGGTATGAACAAAAATGCCTCCTTCCTCGTCTACCGCCACCAACTGGACTGGAGGGTGAAACGCATATTATAAATGCTGAGCATTTTTTTAAACGCCAAAAATAAGTTCATTAACAATAAATAAATAAAACGCTGATGAACCACCAATAAGCGTTTTCCACGAAAAATGGTGTTCACTAGCTGACTCCTTCTTTTCCTTTCGGCTTTTCCCTTCAGGGGTCGCCACAGAGAATGAGTTGCCTCCATCAAACCCTGTCCTCTGCATCCTCTGCTCTCACACCAACTGCCTTCATGTCCTCTTTAACTACATCCATAAACCTCCTCTTTGGTCTTCCTCCAGACCAGGGGTGCTCAAGTTCGCTACACTTGACACTTTTCTCTACCAGTTCCAGCCTGCCTGCACACGCTTCATCACTTCTTTTCCACACTCTCCAATGCTCTGGACAGTTGGCCCTAAATACTTAAACTCATCCACCTTCTTGGTCTCTTCTTCCTGTAACCTCACTCTTCCACTTGGGTCCCTCCCATTCATACACAGATACTCCGTCTTGCTACGACTAACCTTCATTCCCCTCCTTTCCAGGGCAAACCTCCACGCCTCTAGCTTCTCCTGCACCTGTTCCCTGCTCTTACTACAGATCACAATGTCATCTGCAAACATCATAGTCCATGGAGATTCCTGTCTAACCTCATCTGTCATCCTGTTCATTACCATATCAAACAAGAAGGGGCTCAGAGCTGATCCCTGATGTAGTGCCACCTCCACTTTGAACTCCTTTCCTCCGTCACACCTACAGCACACCTCACCACTGTCTTACAGTCCTCATACATGTCCTGCATCACTTGAACATACTTCTGAGTTGCCGAAATGTTGGCTACAGTTCCCAAGTGGGGGTTGCTGTTGAGGTCAAAGCCCAAAGGCGAAGTTTGATTGTTCTGTAATGTAAATATATGTTTAAAAGTGAACACAATATAAAGTCATAACAGTGTAATTCAAATTTAAATCTCTCATATTTTTACAGTGATATATATTTCCATTCTGACTATACAGTGTGTTTGTGTTTATCTGCAGTTTATAAATTGTTAATTATTTGACCATGCAAGTGGGTTGAGCGTTATACAGGAACGAAAATGTAGTTTATTGTTATTGAGTGAAAATGTTGTTGTGTGCTCTGTACTGGATTCAGTTTAAAAGTTGGACACAAGAGGGTAGCATTACTAACAATAACCACTGAGCACGTCACATAAACTTTAATAATCAAGCTAAGTAAACGATTAACAGTAAAGTAAAGACCATTAAAGTAGAGAAGACTTGATCATTTGAAATTTTGTTGTCTTGATCTATCTCACATTATATATTTAAAGATAACTAATATGAAGGAAATGCTAATATTATTTACTGAGCGTTATAATATAAAATGATATATTGTATATCCAGTGAGGTGCATACCAGAAATCAAGTCAGCGCTTTAAAATGCATCATGTGACTGGTTGTTGATCACATGATTCACGAAAGTTCAGCCTAGAAACTATGCGTTTCCTTCTTTTGATTGGATACAAGTTATAACACAAAAAGTTAGGCCTCTTCTGATTGGCTAGCATTTCCTCTGGAACGTAACGCTTCCCGATTAACTACAAATGGAGCAGTCGTGCTGTTTTTAAACTTGAACTGCGGTGGGAAACCCGTCGAAGGGGTCGAAATGTCGTACAGGAGTGACTGCAGCCTGGTTGTCGTCGTTCTCTACCTGTGCGTAACCGCGACATGTAAATTTCCCACTTTGGACCACTTGAAGGCGCAAGCCAGCGACAAGACACAGGGCAGAGCTGTGGTGGAGCTGCTGAGACGACTGCTGGGGAACAGATCCACTGAGTTCATCGTTATAGTGAACAGGAGCCTCTCCAACGACAGCCTGGATGTGTGTGAACTCAAGTCGACCAAAAACAACAAGATAGTCGCCACGGGCAACACCGGAGTGTCCGTGGCATCTGGGATTTACAATTACTTGAAATATTTCTGCAACTGCCACGTTTCCTGGTCCGGGGATCAGTTGGATCTGCCTCGTCCTCTTCCTAAACTCTCCGGTGTTCTCCGCATCAACACCCAACACAGGTCAGTGACCCTTCTGTCTCACCCGTGTCTATTGTCGGTCTGTCAACACACTGACCCGTAGGTACGGTATGTTCTGACAAAACAATGCAACTCACTGTATATTAAACATCTCTGATAATTTTTGCTACTTTACTGCAACGTGCCATAGTGGCTTGTGTTGCCTGCCAAAAGTGTCAAGCTGAAGCTACCATATTTAGCTATAGAAAAAAAAATACGGTAGACTATATTTTTCCAACTAGAAATTGCATGACTTTTTCTACATCGACCCCATCATTTACAAAGATTGTCTTATGGGTCATTTTTGACCTGCAAAGTAGCAGGATCAGTGTACTACTTATTTGACCTGCACCTGCACTTTTGATCTGCAATTAAGACCCCCCACACACACATTTTGTCAATGAATAGCAAAATTACATGGTCCTCATCAAATTCAAACAGCAACCAGGGTAGAACAGCAACACTAAATAGCATAAGGGTGACTTCAAGGCCAACAAGGTATTCAAAAAACAAAAAACTAAATAAAGCTATCCTTGTTATAATCGGTACAATATTTTTAATTATGTGGGTCTGTCTTTACTTTCCGAAACATGAATAGGCAGTTAAAACAACAGTTGACCTACTTTATGGATTTAGGATTTTTGAAAAAACATCCCAAAATAGTACCATATGCAAAGGCTTTACTTTAGCCATATAGTGAAGGAGTTGGATAATCAAAGTTTTTACTAGCTCCAAATGTCGATGACAGGCGACTGTTGATGGTGTAAAAATCTTATTCTGATCATGTACCCACATGGCCAACCAGTGGCCTGAAGTAGGGGGTCCGAAATGGTCACTTGGTCCTGTAGCCATATTTGGAGCCCTCCTGTGCTTTTAAACTCTCTAAATACATAGTAGAGTTTCCAAATATGACGATAAATCAGTTGGAACCCTACCAACACAAAATATTTTCAAGATATTTTTATTTTGGGGTGTCCTCCAACATGTTTTTTTATTTTTATTTTTTCAAGTATTGTGTCATTAAAAAATCCACTTTTAACTCTTTGACCGCCATACACGTTATAAAACGTTTAGTAAAAACCTACGGAGGGGCGCCGAGGACGTTAAAAGACGTTCACTATGTTTTTTTTGGGGGTTTTTTTGGAAACCGGTGGAGGAAAGCCTTGGGCAGCTGTGTATCAAGTATCAAGCAGATTTAGTTAGTTTAATGACTCGTTTTGGCCCCTAGATGGCAGCGATGACTCTTTGCACAAGGTTGGGTGGGCCGCCCACCGTGGGCGTCAGTAGAAGACGTGAGGCGGAGCTAGAGTGTTGATGTGTGATAGTGTGATGATGCAACAATGGCGACCGGTTGCAAGCAGTTCACACTTAAGCATTTTTTTCAAAGACGGAAAGCATCGATCAATACTAAAAAGCGCATTGATGTCGACGATGATGATGACTCCGAGCTTGACGCCAAAGTTGGAAGCCTTGACGCGACCGTTATGATCACGTAGTAAGCCTCACTGGCTAGCGCTGCTAACGCCGGAAAACGCGTAGCACAACCGACCGGGTACTTCTGCACAAGTGGAGATTCGATCGGGCGATGGAGAGTTGTCGAAAAGCATCGACCAATGCACATTAATGATGATTATGATGATGGTGAATCCCGAGGTTGACGCCACAGTTGGACGCGGCCTTTATTCTCACGTCATAAAGCCTCACCGGCTAGCGCTGCTAACGCCGGAGCTGCACAAGCGGACATTCGGTCGGACAATGAAGAGTATCCCGAGTCCAATGCATATTCATCGGAGGAGCGGGTACAGTCTGATCACGGAGAAGACACTGGTTCTGGACTACGATGCCACCATGAATGGAGTGGATAAGATGGATCAGAACATCTCTTACCACCCGGTATAGCAACTGAAGGACATGAGGAAGCCAGACGTAACACCACCGTAACGTAACCGTAACATGATCCTGATATTAAACTTTATGGCAACACACACTGCAGTATATACTTGCTATTCCCCGGAAAAAACGGCCTGCAAGAAAGTGTAGCTTCTGCACGCGAAGAGGCAATCGCAGTGAAACTAATCTGTTGTGCAAATCATGTTGCGTCTCCTTGCACGCAGGGGAGTGTTACACAAAAAGAAAAACTGTCGTTGAAACATCCACATATTTGTAAATAGCACCACAGTTGCACACATTTGTAAATAGTTTGCCAAATTGTTACATTGTTGAATGTAAATAAACGTATTTTGCTATCAAAAAACTTTCATTTCATCAAAACTCATTCTTGGTGGTAGTGTTTTATAGAAGTAAAGCACTATTTAGGTGTTTGTGGCATCATTCATGGACAAAAAGAAGTGTCAAATTCACTAGAGTGCATGAAATAATATCGTTTCACTAAAAGCTTGATTTCTCCGTATTTTGGTCCAAAACAAGCGCATTCGTATGGAAACTAACCATTTTCTATTGTTGATTACTAAAGAACGGAATAAGGTAGAAACAAACTTTTTTTTTCTAATGAAAGATGAAAGTTCAATCTTTCATTTGGTAGTATGTGTGTTGACCTTGAAAGATCAGTCAAAATGCTTAAATCGGCTGGCACTGACAGCATCCCTTTTCTGAAAACGTCTGGCAGTCAAAGAGTTAAAGGTAGAGTCCAAAGTTTTCATTCAGAAATAAACACTGGATTTATACGATATAATCAACGCCTCTGGGCTTCTGTTAATGTGTAGTGGTGATTTTGTTGTCCCCCCCCCCCCCCCCCAGAGCCTGTATTTTGTGTCACTGTAGGCAGATGTTGAGCTAGTCAGTTTTGAGCTATGGGAGGAGTCTGTTTTAAATTGTTTGTTTACAAACAGAAACTGTCAAAACTTTGGACTCTATCTTTAAAGGGTTAAAGGGTTATGATCTCTAAAAATTGTATATGCTATTTGTAAGCGAAGATTCTGATATACAGTAGATATAGCAATTTACCGGTCGGTATTTACCTTAAAACAAAATATGTGGGCCTCCAAGATTTTGTGTGCAATTCCAGGATCCCAACAGTGGGTGTGGCACCCACATTTTGAAGGGCCATAACTTGAAAACAGTTTGAGCTAGGAGGCTCAAATTTCAGATTCTTTCTTTTGACATCATAAGGCACAAATTGAAAAATCAGGCAAATTGAAGAGTTGCCACTGGGGAGGTTCTGGGGATTTGTGTGAATTGACATGGAAAGACCCGTCTCGACATTCTTTATTAATTTTCAAGGTTTTTGTACCCAACTTTAGAGGTTTGTGGACAATCATTGGCTGTGGTTTTCCACAGAATCCATTTCAGACTGGAGTACATGGGATGCATCATAGAGGGAGAGATGAGTATGGATTTTACCATCGGCCAAGAATGCCCAAATACTTAATTTTCATCAGCCATGAATGACAAGTCAGTGTTGCTTCTGTGTTCAGCAACTGTATATGTGGCAGTATTTGAGTAGCACGACACCCATCATTGCAACTGGGCACATAAAAAAAACATGGGTGCATAACAAATAGAGCATTGTAACTCACATTATGTTTCATTGTTTACCAGGGGTGCAATGAAAACTTGTGGCGGCTATGTCCTTTAAAAGGACCATTTCTCTCAATTAACTGTTGTGAATTAGACCCGCATCATCTCACCCCAGCTATGTCATGTGCGCAGACTCAACAAGCCATGTGAAGCATGGCAAAGTGTGGCACCATTTGTTTTTCCCATGACTGTATAATAGTCTAAGGCAGGGGTGTCAAACTTGTGGTTCTCATCTTGGGCCCGTTTAGTCTTGGTTGTCCTCAAGGAGTCAGTATGGCGTGTGAGCTATAAATCCCTTTTTCAGTATGTCAAGCCCAGTTGAAGTTGACTGTAAAACTAACACGCATACTGTAATACAATTGAACATTCTATATTTAAGAAAAAAAAAATCATAGACAGACTAATGTAAATTGGCATTTATGTTGCTGTCATTGTAAACCCACAAACGACTCTAAATACAAATACGTCAGGAACACATACAGAGATATTCTCTCTGCTTTGTCAAGTATTATCTGAGTTTGGGTGGCAAATGTCTGCTTCTTGTTGGCATTGAGATTTGAGTCTAGAGTTGGGTGAGTATCAGGTTTTAATATTGGGGCGATACTAGCCTTAGTTCAATGGACTGAGTACTCATGAATGTTCATGCTACCAGCCAGCAATACTGACATGCCTGCACAAATGACTGACATTATTATTTTGTTGGTGTGTGTGAATATTGCCAACTTCTCGTATGCCTTTTAAAACTCAATGTCTATACTGTACCTGTACTGTGGAACATGGAGTTATGTACGTCCCTTTTTACAAACTAGTTGAGCTATACACAAACTCTTCATAGAAAATGTACCTCTATTTGCCGTAAAAGATAGCAGCAAATTAATGACATACGTCACACGTTAATTGACGTGACTACTACTTCTTCTTTTTCTATTTCTTCTTTCACTTCTTCTACTTTCTTTTGGCGGTTGGAAAATACTTTTGGTACATTAACTAACTAAGCCAAACCCGAAAAGACACAAAAACTGACCAGAATTCTACCTTTAGCCACAATGTGAGGCAGTATTCTAGTTAAGGTAAGCCATTTTAAACTAAAACAAAAAACTTTTCCATGCTTAGAAGCAGAAGTTTCAAATCCAACCAAGTCAAGTCATCTTTATTTATATAGCACTTTCAAACAGCTTTAGCTGCCTTAGAAACACAACATAAAACAAACATAACATAAAACATTAACAGCAATACAATACAGTCACAACAAACCCACCAGAACTTGAGTTAACACAATTAGGGAACATTTTTGTAAAATAACTTAATATGTATAAATAATAAAACAAATAAATATGTATAAATAAAATACAAATTTGACTTTTAGTACAGTACAATGTGACTAGTGTTTGTTTTTTTTCTTCTTCATGATGTATTTTTTTACTTGTGTGACCTATATTCCGGAGTGACTTATAGTCCGAAAAATACTGTACTAATAACAGCAAAAAATGATAATCAAAAACTGACTGCTCCCCTTTAATTCATTCACTCCCAGCCATTTTCACTGAAGCAACCGCCCTTCGCTCCTGGCTGTTTTACTGGATTTTGACTGATTTTGCAAGGTCCACAGAATATTGTGTTCTATTGCTATAAAACTTGGAACCTACCAAAAGAAAGATCGGGGTCTCTTCCTTCAGCAGGAAAAAACATATATTTCTGTTTCCGTTTTTGCAGCAATTGGCATTAGAATATAGCTAAATTTCATCATTATTTACAAATCTGTTTAAAACATTGGGGGAAAATAGCTTTTTTGCAACATGGCCCTGGTTGATCTCTTATACTCTGCTGCCACCTGCTGGTCGTTTTTGTAATAAGTACCATTGTTTCAAATTCTCTTTAGTCCAGAGGCTGCATCAAAGCCTTCTGTATGCTCTATCATAAAAAAAACCATATATAAAAAAATAATAAATAAGTCTTTGGGAGCATGGTAATATTTAAAGTAGAACGTTTTTGGGAGCAAATGAGGTAACGACAAGAAATAGTGATAGAAGCAGGGACAAATGTACAAATAAAGTTTACATGCCAGTCTTCTTTTGTTCTTGTCTGTTTTGCTATTTTGTACTGAGCTGCCAGGACGTAGACTCGTGCACCGATTTCCCACATTCCTATGGTCGTCATCACATTTTTCTCCCTGTCATCACCATTGCCCTTCTGTTGTGGCTTTACCCACCAACACTTGCTCTGACGCCACTAGTTTGAAGCTCCATTAAAGGCTTCTGTAGTCGGCAGAGAGGCGCGCTAACAAGCAGCAACAAAGGGGAGGGGCTTTCATCTCAACTCAACTGTATGTTCTCAACATAGAGGCTCACAATCACGTTTAGTAAATGAAAACAACCTCACTTGACTTCTGCTTTAGATAATCACCGCCCCGGGCAGTACAAAATACAACTATTACCAGTACATTAAACCTTCGATAATCTTAAAATGCAACACATTGTCAAGACGTAGGTTGTCGCTTCAAACTGACCTCACTGTATTTCGGCGTTCTATATTCTATAATCTATATTTATATTAGTAAAATAAAATATAATAATAAAACCTGTGCACCACCATCAAGTGACATTTTTTTAATAGGAGGCTGACTGCAGCAACAAAAAAAGTGTATTGTAACAAAACATGTTTCATCTTATGTGTTTAATATTTGGTCTGTACCCAGATTCCGCTACTATCAGAATGTCTGCACTGCTAGCTATTCGTCTGTGTGGTGGGACTGGCCGAGGTGGGAGAGAGAGATTGACTGGATGGCGCTTAATGGAATCAATCTTCCATTGGCTTTTACTGGCGAAGAGGCCCTGTGGCAAGAGGTAAGAGCAAAACCCTTCTTAAGACAAGTTCTGATCTCTTGATCTTCAGGTTCACGCTCTAGGGTTGAGAAAATAATCGATTTGTTCTTTTTTGTGTGTGTGTCAATCAAGGCATGATACACAGCGTGAGCATGTTCAATATAAAATGGCTTTTAACTGAATTTGACCAAAGATATTCAACAAAAAAACAAACAAGTGAAAAATGTCAAATACAATGCTGGAGGGACTTCACTACACAGATTTCTGATGGGGCTATAGCGCGCCCTAGCCCCTGTGCAGTACCGTGCCTGCAAATAAGTGTGTAAATATGTCAATAAGTCATGCCATACAATCTTGCTTAATCACATCCTACATAGGACTGATGATAACATGTTGCCACTTTATAAAGTCTCAAATTTGCGGAAAAAAAACGTGTAACTTTGCGAGTTTATACAGTGGCAAATTTGCAAGTTTATAAAGTGGCAAATTTGCGAGTTTTTTTCTCTGAATATTGCCCCTGCCCTCTAAAAAAAAAATATATATATATATATATATATATATATATATATATATATATATACGTGGCCCTAATACGCTGTTGTATTAATTGTACCTTCTTCCAACTCTCAGAAAAACATTTACTTGTTGTATAAATTACAAATCTGTAATTTTTTGAAGGGCCTTTTGAATGTGAAACACTATGTTGTTCTTTGATTCACTAACGTGTGCCAAATATACCTTTTAGGTTTACCGCGCTCTTGGTTTAAACCAATCAGAAATCGAAGAATTCTTCGCCGGCCCGGCGTTTCTTAGCTGGAATCGCATGGGAAACATGTTTGAGTTTGGCGGACCGCTGCCACAGTCCTGGCATGTGAACCAGCTGACCCTCCAAGTAATGTAACCTTCATACTTTTACTGCTGTTATTCTAAAACATGATGTAACAAATGGAACGATCAATATGAATGATACAAAGTAGTGCTCAGTAAAGGATTAAAACATATGAGATGTTTTGAAGATTTGATTTGCTTATAGATATGGCCAAAATATTTATCTACAACAATTTACATACAGCTATTTACAGTAACATTCTGCTGGACTTCCTTGTGATTAAAATACCTAAATGATAATTATTATTTTTTTGCAGTTTAAAATCTTAGCGCGAATGAGATCTTTTGGCATGATTCCAGTGCTGCCAGCCTTCTCTGGGAACATCCCCAAGGGAATCCTCAGGTAAAGAAATACATTTTACGTTTTTCTGTCCTTGCAAATAGTTCTTATTAATATTCAAATGATTTAGCAATATTAAAAATGAAAAGAAAAGTCTATGCATCCCTCTTCAAATGCCAAGTTATTTTTATATATACGTATATTTAAAAAAAAGACTAAGATAATTACAAATAAAATCCACCATTAATGTGACCTATAACTTGTACAACTCAACTGAACTTATTTTTTATTTTTTCAAGTATCACAAGTATGCACACCCTCTCATAACTGGAGAAGTGACTGTGTCCAAAATTAGCCATTAACTTTCAAAAGTATGTTAAATTGGAGTCAGCACATACAGGCACATACATGCCACAGCCCCAGTTTTAGCTAAGGTCCAAAAGCATGATGTTGCCACGACAATGCTTCTCTGTAGGTTTTGTATCCTTTTTCATTGTTGTTGGTATAGGAATACCTTTTGGAATAATGGCCAAAAAGTTCAACCTTTGCTTCTTCCATAACATTTTCTCAATTGCGTTTGGGAGATTTCAAGTGTGTTTTTGCATAAGTTTGAAACTAAGGTTAAACTTTAAACATGAGTTTGAATGTGATTGGTTAACGTCCTCGGCGCCCTTCCCTAGGTTTATGCTAAACGTTTTATAACGTTTATGGCGGTCAAAGAGTTAATACTGAACACAGCCACATCCACACTAGTTATAGGAGGGTGCACACGTTATCGTAGAAGTTAGGGGTGCACTGTTCACAATTTTCTGGCTGATCACCGATCTCCGATCTTTTAAAACGTCTGACCAGCCAATCACGATTTTTCCGATCCAAATTGTTTTTTTTTTTTTCAGAATAAGCAGCATACACCTTCAGAGGTCCAATCAGATTTTTTGGGGGGAAAACATTCAACAATATCTGTGAACTAATACAAACGGGTTGTTTTAACTGCAAATTAAGTAGTTCTCTGAAATAAAAATTAGTCATCTCAGCAGAAGAGGACAGTGGCTGACTTTTTCCAGACCTCTGAGGAGGGAGATGAGTTTATATTTAAGGGATCGGCCGATCACCGATTCCCCCAAAACTAAGGAAATCGGGGCCGATAAATCGGCCGGCCGATCAATAGGTGCATCCCTAGTAGAAGTTTATTTTTACTTCTCTGCTTGAAAATATTTTTCTTCCAATTGAGTTGTAGTTGTTGTTGCTACATGTTACAGGTCACATTAATGGTGGAAAAAGTTTGGAAATATTATATCTTGGTGTGTGTGTGTGTTTTTTTAACCAAAAATACCCGACATTTGAACAGACTTTTTATATCCCCTGTATATATTGAAATTAAAATTTGTGGAAAAACGCAGTATAATGCATGATGACGTCGCAACACTTTGTAGGACACTCATCGGAATACTGATGCTAATTAAAAATATAAGTACACATTATTTTAATACATTACAACAAGGCATTTTTATTTTCAAAACGGGTAGATTTAACACGTCCAGAACTCATACAGGCAAAGTGTTGCAGCGTTCCATTTGCATTCGTGTTATTTTTTTCAAACAATTTGATTAAAGTTGAGCTCCGTAATTTAGGGCTGGCCCACAAATAGCGAAATTCTGCATACAATTGACGGCAATTGTTTTTAAGTACCATTATTTTACCGATCCGGCCCACTTGGTTTTTCCTCCATGCGGCCACCGAGCTAATATGAGTTTGACACCCCTGCATTAAGGTCTGTTATAAAAATTAGTAAATTGTATTATTTTAATAAGATGTAACTTGACAATGTTGCTAACATGAGGACCAATGTTGGAATTGTTGCTAATCACACTTTTGAAAAATATTGCTTGAGGGGTCAAAAGTTGCTCTTGCTGACTTGTGCCACTCATATGTATCAAAATAAAAGCACCAGTTTCAAAATAAAAGCTATGCATATTGTATATATCGCTGCCGTCGGGCCAAAACCTTCTACCTCCAAAATCGTCACTTTTCAGGAGATCCAAAAAACAACAGGGCTTTTTTTCCCATCCTTTAATATTGCATCATCAAAGAGAACAAGCCGTTTTCATCACTTGAGATTGGTCAATATTTCGGAAAAACGACACCCACATACAAATGCATTATTTTTTTTTAAATATATAAAATTTGCCAAATTGTGTCTAATGCGGTTTTGGCCCAATGCCACCAATATTATTACATTTTGACTTCATAAAGACCAGGTCGCCCTGGTCTGCTCTGTGGCTTGTTAAATAAGAGTATTACTATGGCACCTTTTACTGAAGTGATTTTGAATTTCAGGTTGCATCCAGAGGCAAATGTAACAAGACTGGGTCCATGGTCTCATTTCAACTGCAGCTTCTCATGCTCCTATATCTTGGACCCCAGGGACCCACTTTTCCTCCAGCTAGGTTCCCTCTATCTTTCCCAGGTGGTCAAACAATTTGGGACGAATCACATCTACAACACGGACACCTTCAATGAGATGATCCCGCCCTCCTCAGACCCCGCCTACCTGTCAGCTGTCAGTCGAGCTGTTTTCGCCGCAATGACTGCTGGTGAGTTCTTGAATTTAAAGTTAAAAGTTAAAGTACCACTGATTGTCACGCCCATCTAAGTGGGGTGAAATTCTTTATCCGCATTTGACCCATACCCTGAGAGAGCGGTGAGCAGCAACAGGAGCCGCGCTCGGGAATCATTTGGTGGTTTAGTTGTCCTTGACCTCTTGAATGAGTTGTCACTAGATTTTTTTTGGTGTAATTTTTCATACTTGGTTTGTCAGACTTTTTAGCCTATCTGTCAAATTTCTGACATTTTTGGCAATTTTATGGACATATGGTAATTTTTTTTACCATATATCTGCTCCTTCACTCACAGCGAGTTGGGAATTAAAAGTTATGAGTAACCTCACTTACAAGCCACCTCTCCATTCACACAAATCACATAAACCACTCTGATTCCATCCTATAACAAGCCAATATTAACAAGCAGCTTACACAGATATACACACAGGACTGACTTTATATTGTCTGTATGCATAAATTAGCTCTGGTTTCCTGGAATGTGTGTGGCGCTCTCTCACAGGCAAAAATAATAAAATTTTAGACCATCTCTCAAAATTAAAAGCAGATATTTGTCTCCTACAAGAAAACCACATACATAAATCAGAAGAAAAATTACTTATTGACAAGAATTTCATTCAAGTGTACTCTGCCTCTTATAACAGTAGACAAAGAGGAGTCTGCATACTCATGCATAATAAGTTATCAGTAAAGCACTTATCACAGGCCACATCAAATGGCAAAAACCCTTTTAATTGACATAAAATTATTAAATCAAACTTCCCACTGTGGTAATATTAACTCATTTAAGCAAGAAAATACCAACCACAAATAGCAACAATAAAATAACCAAACTTTGGCTGATGCCTCGGAAGATAGATTGTAAGCTTGAGGCTGATTTCTTCTGTTGCGAGGTCAAACTTCCTAAAGTTTTAAAGTGTTCAAATCTCAGACGATGGCCTTGCCTGTTATTGGAATTGACTTTCCACGCAAGAAAATACCAACCACAAATAGCAACAATAAAATAACCAAACTTTGGCTGATGCCTCGGAAGATGGATTGTAAGCTTGAGGCTGATTTCTTCTGTTGCGAGGTCAAACTTCCTAAAGTTTTAAAGTGTTCAAATCTCAGACGATGGCCTTGCCTGTTATTGGAATTGACTTTCCACTGATATTTTAAGAGTTCCTGAAAATTTCAGGTTAATATCTTTTTCCTAAGGTACTGGTTGCTGTGGACATTTGAAAGATGCAAGTACCAAAACTTTAAACCTGTTTTTCTCAAAAGTAGGGATTTCTACCTTCCAACATTAAAATTGCTGTAACTTTGTCATTTTTTTAGGTAAGTCCATGTATTATATATCATTTAAAATGGAATTAAGTGTATAATTTGATTATATGAACATCTCAATTTCGATTTTTTTGGGCACATGAGGACCATTTTGCCAGAGCCATATGTATGTAAAAAAAATAAAAAATAGCCTTTTATTTTTTTAGAGAGAGATCCACAGGGGAGAGGGACTTAAGGGCCACATGTAGCTCCAGAACCACAGGTTGCAGACCCCTGGCTTAAGTAAATTCATGATGTAAGGTGGCAAGTGTCTCTTCCACCACACAGGGTCAACTAGCTTTAGTTAGTTTTTTTTACCTAAATAAATCAAATCACCATTTAAAAACTACATTATGTGTTTATTTAGGTTATCTTTGTATGATCTTTACATTTGTTTGATCTTGAACATTAAAGTAGGGGAACTGCAAAATAAATAAATATATTTTTTTTAAAGAGAGTAAATAATTTTTCATGGCACTTTAAATGAGGAATTTTCTTCATATTATTGTTTAATTAATTAATGAGAGGGGGGGTTATACTGATACTATTTCTCTAGCTGATGGTCAGGGTTTACCATTCGGAACTGTAGTTTGGTGAACTGGCTTGAGTGCAGTGGTAGGGAACCATGGTCCTCAAATTACTGTCCTGCCTGTTTCCAATGTCTCCCTCCACCAACACACCTGATTCGATGAACAGGATTGTTTTCGGGCTTCTCCAGAGATTGCTGATGAGCTGTGCTGGAAGAGGAAGACATTGAAAACATGCAGGACAGTGGCTCCCAAGGACCGGCTTCCCTACCCCTGCTTTAGTGGCTCAACTATACTTGAACACAACTTAATTTGTTGTAATTTCCAAGTACAATTAATTGCCCCAGTTTGGGGACCCACAGATGACCTACTGTGTTACAAAATTTAGCCCCCTTCAAAAACTCCCTACTGAGTTGAACATTTCAACCATGTTCTAGAATGGTCCCTTTCTTGTTTCTCATGATTTTTTCTCTCTCTCTCTCTCTCTCTCTCTCTCTCTCTCTCTCTCTCTCTCTCTCTCTCTCTCTCTCTCTCTCTCTCTCTCCACAGTTGATCCTAAAGCAATTTGGCTGATGCAGGGATGGCTGTTCTTGCATGCTGCAGCTTTCTGGAAGCCTGCCCAGATTCAGGCCCTACTACAAGGCGTGCCCCTTGGACGGATGATCGTGCTAGATTTGTTTGCGGAGACAGAGCCAATTTTCTCCAACACTGAGTCTTTCTACGGCCAGCCTTTCATCTGGTGCATGCTGCAAAACTTTGGCGGCAACAGCGGTCTCTTTGGCACAGTCGAGAGTGTTAACTCAGGGCCTTTCAAAGCCTTGCATTTCCCCAACTCCACCATGGTTGGCGTTGGTATGACACCCGAGGGCATCGAGCAGAATCCCGTGATGTACGAATTGATGAGCGAACTGGCGTGGCGCAAGGAGCCGGTCAACTTGGCCAAGTGGGCGTCTCTGTACGCCGTACGTCGCTACGGCACGACACAAGACAGTCTGATCACCGCATGGAGACTCCTGTTTTCCAGCATCTACAACTGCACCGTGCCACATTATCGAAATCATAACCACAGCCCGCTGGTGCGCCGGCCGTCTTTTCGCTTGCAAACGAACCTTTGGTACAACCCGGCGGACTTGTTCAAAGCGTGGAAACTCATTATGGAAGCGGCTCCTTCCCTCATGTCCAAGGAAACGTTCCGCTATGATCTTGTTGATGTTACCCGGGAGGTCTTACAAGTTCTAACAACATCGTTTTACCTGGATATCACAGATGCCTTTCATAAACAAAAGTTGCCAGAACTGCTAATCACAGCAGGGGTGCTCATATACGACCTTTTGCCAGAACTCAATCGTTTGCTTTGCAGCGATCGCAACTTCCTGTTGGGGAAATGGCTAGAGCGGGCGAGATCTTTAGCTATTGACGAGGAGGAGGCCCAGCTCTATGATATGAATGCCAGAAACCAGATCACTCTGTGGGGTCCCAGTGGTGAAATCCAAGACTATGCAAGCAAAGAGTGGGGAGGCCTCGTAGAAGACTACTACGCCCAACGATGGGGCCTGTTTGTCCAAACACTGGTGGAGTGTCTGGACAGCGGGCAGCCATTTAAGCAAGATGCTTTCAACCTGGCCGTTTTCCAGGTCGAAAAGGGATTCATTTACAATGGCCGAAAGTACCCTAACAAGCCTCAAGGTGACACGTACAAGATCAGCCGCAGGATCTTTCTAAAGTATTATCCACTGGCCTTGAAAACCTTAAAAAGACTATCATGATCAGCAGAGACTGCATTGTCGATAAATGTATGCAGCAAGAAGAATGTGAATTCTTAAGAGGTTATCCCAAACTTTCTGATGAAGAAAACCATCTTTTTCTCCATCCAATTGACTCTTATCTGAAAATGTTGCGAATGCAATTAGGGTCATTGACGGATAATGATTTGACTAGACTCAGCACAGTTAATTTATTATAAAAAGGCATTAAATATTAAATTACTAATATCTACAATTTAGGACATGCAGATCTATCATAGAAAGCCTTCTACAGTAGTCGCACCAGATGATGGTTGATGAGACCACGAGCCGTGTTTACACCGCAGGACGTTCGGGAATGGGACTTTCACAGGAACCGTCCTCTCAGCCGGCCCGCTTGTGACTGTGTCTCCACTGCGGAGTACGACCCATTTCGCGACGTCACGAGTTTCGATCGACACGTAAACGCTGTGTGACGGATTCTCCCGTGACGTCACCCAAGCACTGCACGACGAAAATCACCAGAAAAGAGAAAAACTTGTGGCGGTTGCCGTTTTTTTTCTGCTTTTTTTTTTAAATATACTTGGCGTGCATGGATGGTTTGAGTAAGAGGAGACGGCTTCTAGATGAAGAATTTGAAAAGGTTAACAGTAGCGTGGAACAAAAATAGGCAAAGGATTATTAAGAGAATTGTTTTGGTGAAAGAGACTTAAGCCGAGAATACATCATCGTCACGCATGAAGGTCAGATAATTTTTTATACTAAATAATTTTTAGCCAATCAGCACGAAAGCCCGATCGGGAATTTATCGGGCCGGCAGAGTACCTACCCTCGAGTAGGACCTCTGCTCGTCCTATGTAAGTTCCTGTAAATGTGGCCCGGTTGGGAAGGCTCCTGCAGTGGAGACGGGCACATACGGGGCTGGCCCTGTAAATTTACCCCGAAGTTCCTACGGTGGAAACGCAGCTATGATATTTTAAACTTAAATCAAAGTTATGAGGCTAGCAATTAGGCAACTTAATAAAACAAGCGACACAAGTAAAATGGTGATAAAACAAATATTTGTGGGACAAAATTAATATCTATGTCCAAATATCACTACTACATTCCAGTTCGCTAAAAGGGTAACTTTTTTACAAAGTTGTAAGACAGGACAAACCTGATGGCTGCACCCATAAGTTCTTGAGTGTCTTGTGGATGATACAAACTCCCGTCTTTAAATGCATTTCAAAATGAAAGTCCCAAATTGGTTATTTATTTTTGGTCGCACCACATGATCATTCATTCATTAAATGGGTATCATCGGACAAACTCACCCGTCAATGACCTGTTAAGAAAAATGTCCTGATCACATGGCCAATTTACCCATGCATTACAAATGAGGGAAATTATACAAAGCAGACTGTTGTCACGTTAAACATAATTATCGTAGGTCAACTTTGGTTCAAAGTATGCCAAACCGATACTATAAGGGCAACAGTAACGACTACCAGTTGTTAAAAGGAACCCCGACTGTAATGACAAGTTTGCTCCGTATGATTTATTTGGTTCTTACTAAAATAACTATGAGATTCATTTAAAAAAAATCATTTACAGCTGGAAATTATTTTTGAAAAATGTATCTCATAAGTCAGGTTTCGATCCAATTGTTTCAAAATTTTTAAGCGACTTTTGTGAAAATGCACAAAACGCAAATGCAGCTTATGCCTGTTTCCATCTGTTCTTCTTTTGCGAATATTGAGAGGGGACTCCACCGCTGTAGGTGGCGGTATACACCATAGAGATGTGATCCACCCGTAATTTAAAAGAATAAGAAGACCAGGAAGCGACTGCGCCGTGCGATGATGTTGTAAGTTTGCTTTTGTAATTCTTGATAAACATAGCGTTTCTTTACTGTTTTCCATCTAAAATAGCATTCATATTCGCTTCTTTAATTAATTATAAAAATATTTTCTATTTCTTTGTCCCCCCAGACATACATTACTTTATCGTCCGCCATTGCTGTGGGACGTAATTTCCGGTTAAAACGTGCGACGTGTATCCGGTCTTGACAGCGGTTATTTGTAAAACCTGTTTCCATAGCCCAAATTAGCCTTTTCCTTTTTTTTGAAACGCCTCAAAATCCACCCCCTTGAAGCTTAGATTTTTGTGTGTGCAAATTTTGGGCCCTTTTTCGAATTTCTAGTGTTTCCATTCAGTTTTATTTTCGCTTTTCTTGAAAATTCAAATAAAAATGGGTTAATGGAAACCCAATTATAAATATGTTAGTAACAACCAAATAAATTATATGGAGCAAACTTGTCAGTCCAGTTGGGGTTTCTTTTAAAGGTCAAACATTTGTATTTGTTATTATCGTGTGTATTATCTAAAGATACAGATGCTGTCAGTTTGTAAGTTTACATGACAATATTTCTTTGGGTGGGGCAAATTGACATGACACTG